>NC_135091.1:8063000-8416500 GCF_051107435.1 Chaetodon auriga
CCTCGACATGGAACCGTATCGTTATAGTGGAGTCAACATGACGGGGTTCCGCATCCTCAACACAGAAAACTCTCAGGTGTCGTCCATCATCGAGAAGTGGTCAATGGAGCGGCTACAAGCCCCACCCAAACCGGACTCAGGCCTGCTGGATGGATTCATGACGGTACGCATAAATATTTATATGCTGCTTACATAATGCATACGTTATGCTGTGCTTGCAAAAACATGTTTATAACTGTACTTCATCCCTGTACGACCATATGACCAAATATAGAAGCCATGCGTAACGGAACAGCACCTTTCAAGATTTTCTGCTGCAGGCACTTATGTTTATATACAATGATCTTGGTGACTGTAGATTGGAAGAAAAGAAATCAATATTTTGATATACACAATGGTTTTAGATGAGAATGAATGAGCGCTAGTTGTCAATCACAACCTCCATTGTGCAGGGCTCCTGGGGTGGGTGCTGACCGCCCTCTGTGTTGAGCCTTTGGGCTGGTGCTCCTGGGTCTAAATGCTCAGTAATGAGCCGGTGTGAATGGTAATGGCCGTTTATCTGCCCTCCTGCTTCTCACAACTCTCCTCCGGGAGCGAGGCCAAAATATGACAATCTGTCAGTGCTCATGCAGAGAGAGGGAACAAATTGGATGGAAATTATGGCCTTGGTTTTTTAGGATGGCTTCCAAAAAGCATGGGATAAGGTGATTTGAAAGTGAAAAAGGGAATGGACATTCAAGGTCCCTCTTTGGCTTTGTTGTCGTAAACAGACAATTTACTCCACCTCCCTCGCAACACCTTCCTTGCAGACAAACACCCTTTTTTTTCCTTCCTTCAGCCAGCCTTTCTCTCTTCTTGGCAGATTTAAGATCGGGTATCAGAAATCGCTGTAATGAAAGAACTGTCTTTACATCAAAGACTTAAGGACAAGCCTTTTGAATTAGACGCGGTGCATGGCGCCTATTCATGTATCTGTCACAGCCTTAATCCGCGCTTACATGCGATGCAAAATGGAAACACATAAGCAGTCAAAGAAACCCATGTGTTTCTTCTTAACTTTCCTTGGAAGCCTTGGAAACGCACCGCAGTTTACTGTAAAGTCTCTCCAGAAATACTGAGTAGACATCGCTGTAAATGTAGAACTATCATTTTTAATTCCCTCAAATGACACCATGTGCATCCATTTCCCCAAACAAAGCAGTTACGTTTGCGAAAAGATTCACGCAACACACAAAGAGGTTAAATCACTTGTGTTTTTTTCCTCCACCGGAAATTAATGGATATTAGTGGAGAATGTTGAATTGATTAATTACATTGCATGAATCATTTTGTCAGATCCTATAGTACATATTGACATATCTCACTGGACTAGAACCTGCTTTAAATAATAAATAATACGTCCAGAGGCTCATACAAGCTTGATAAAGTGCTTCATTAGAGCGCTCTATTTATGAATCCCGGCTCTGATGTATTTTATTCTTCAGAGTGTTCCACCCTAAGAGGATTCCTTATAGTGAGAGAATGAAGACAGCGGCATGCATATACTGTGAAAACATTGTCATTTTAATGGCATAGTAAAGGCTTAATGGAGCAACAGTTTTAAAAAAAACAGTCTGTCTCTACATTAGAAATGCATGGGTTGAAATTATACTTGCGTTCTCTTTATTTCAAATGTGTTAATTAATTTGGAGACTTGCCTGACATTTATGCTCTTGGCTGAGAAGCCACCTTGAAGGGTGTCGTTAAATTAATGTGAGGGAGGGCTGCGGCAGCCAGTGTTTGACCTTCCACCCCCGACCCTCCCTGCAGCCTTTTATTCCCTCTCGCTCGTACCCTCTTCTCATTCTCTCTGCAGCGCTGAAGCCTTGCTGGGCTCTGGGCTTGTTTGTGCTCGGTGACCAGGCAACAGTTGTGTAGCGGTGGTTACCAGGACAACGCCGTCTGTGTCACCTTGTGAATTCATGAAGGATTGATTGACTGAGATGAGAGAGGGGGGAGGGCGGGGGGGGGGGGGGGGAGGGGAAGGTGAGATGGTGGGGAGTTGATGAGGACGAGGGTGATGGACAGCGAAGATGAGGGTGGGGGATGTTACGAGCGTTAAGAGGTGCATGCGGTGTTTTCTCACGCCACTAGGCTCGCATTAATGCGGGGTGGTGTGTAATCACAGTGACACTCTGTGCCTTGGGTGAGGCCGAGTGTTGTCTCAGGGAAGGATGCATAATTAGAGGTCCCTCCTTGGCCCGGGCAGGCTCACAGCCACAAACACACTCTGTCCCTGCCTCTTACTCTGTTTGTCAGAGGTATGTCTGACGTGAAGGGACGCATAATAAGAGGAGGGATGCTAATTAGTCCAGTTCATTTGTGCGGGGACGTGCAAGTGTGGGGGATCTCGTCTGTTTGTGTCGACTCTTTTACCATATCCCTGGAGTGATCTGAAGCTCAGGCTGTCGTAACCTCCTCTCTTTGTGTGGATGGATAGATAGATAGATAGATAGATAGATAGATAGATAGATAGATAGATAGATAGATAGATAGATACATAGATAGATAGATAGATAGATATTTCATGCCTCATCTATAATTATTATTTTGTCCCGTCTGCGTATAATTATTGCCTGCGGCTAATGAGATATTTGGTTTTAATGCTTCGTTGTAATTTGAATTCTTTTAAATCCCCATTCACAGAGCTAAGTATATGCTTGGATTTAATTGAGAAAAAAAAAAAAAAAAAAACAGTTCCCCAGTTGTATACCTCACTGAGGCTTTAGGGCCAGATATTTTCTACATCTGCATCCTTTGATTTATGCCACATTTCAGTGGGTTATAATTACCACAACAGAGGGCTGGATGTTCTCCAGTGTCATCAGCGCATTTGGTGTAATAGCTAATGACTCGCTTATTGTTAGAAAGCAGTTGTTTGGGTTGTATGTATGACATGAAGGGGCTAGTTCACATGGGACACAGTGAAAAGCATGTTAGTGTAACACAGGCTAAATGCACTGGAAACACAACAAACACATGAGGATATTTAAGACACTTCTAAGCTAGTTAGGAAAATCTAATGTGAGCAAATGCGACTAATTTTTTTCCCTTTCCATCAGCAGCTAATGCTAAGATATCCCTGAGCAAGAAACTTAACTTTAAATCAGCACAAGAACATGCACGCTCAGCAAACTTCTCCTGGATACTGCAAATAATTGCTAATGACAATGATTTAAAAAAAAACAACAGCACAGCATTTGTCCCTGACACAGAACCGTAAATTGCCCTTTTTCTTCGCCCCTGAAAAACTATACTGTCATTAAACACTGTCTGACTGATCGTATTACACAATTAAAGCTAGTTTTAGTAGCATACAAATGATAAAAGAGGGGAACAGTGAGACATAGGGATACAATACGGTATTCATTGTATTAATATTCTGAAACTGCCTCCTCATGCATGCACACAGTGGGTCCTATCTCACAAATTCTGCACCATTTTGACACTAAAAGCAAAGCAAACTGTACCTGCGACCCATGCCTAAGCATGTGTGAAATGGGACGCTGCCACCGTTTCCATCCTGCATGTAAGCAGCGTTTGCAAATCGCTTTTGTCAAACTGGCCCCTGGGTGTTATTCTTGAGATAAAAGCCGTAGCAAGCATGCATTTTACATAATGCAAAAGACAGCGTTCGATCATGAGTTCAGCGGGTTTCTTCACTGAACGTCTATGTTGAAACAATGATGCTGACATTTGGATGATCTGTAAACACACACACTGGTTGCACGCCGCTTAAGGTGTGTTTACTGTCCCCATTAGCAGACACATTTAATTTTGAACTGAGCTCTGGGACCTGTATGATTAAAACACACTTGCTGTTATCACCAGATCAACAAAGACAAATTCCATCAACAGGTTTTACTGTAATGTTTTTTTTAGTGGTGGATGATTGTTCATTTTAGGATTGCGCCTTTAAAAAGGATACTTGTATGTACATATACTTTCACAGGGTAGCTCAAATTAAGACTACTGTGTACAGCCTGCGGTGTTGCAGGGAAATGTCCAGGGGGAGAGAGAGACAGGGAGAGAACAGACACCTTGCTGAATTAACAAGAACTGGGAATAGAGGAGGATCCACCCACTCGGTAACAACAGAAGAGAGGAGCATGTTAGGTGGCAGCGACACTCTGCTTAGAAAGCTTAACCGTGCATGTTTACATGCAAGAATGTGTTTGTACCGTCCTGTAGGTAAGTGTGAGGCACACTGAGCACAAGAGACATTAGATGTCTGACTCCTCCAGAGGGGAGGACTTGGCTCGTGTTTAGCCTCTGCGGCGGGTTTGTTGTTGAGGAGCACATGGCTGCCTGGAATGTGACAATAGAATAAGAATGGAGGAGAATATCGACACATGAATCCCCTCTCCCACCGAGCTTCAGTCGTACAACATTTCAACCAAATGAGGGCCCTCCTCGGCGTGGGCGTTGAGCCAAATTTGGTGTTGCCCAGTCAATATGGTATTGAATAGAGGACACACACTGTAATTTTGCCTGATATGAATCACTGCACAAATAAGCTTTACTGGAAATTAGATTCAGTATTTAGGGATTCATTTTATTTGTTCAAAACTGGCTTCAGTTTTCACCCTGCAGCTTAATTAAGTTCTCCAGTAGTTTGGAAGTGCTCACATTAAATATCCACATGGTAGTATTGTGCAGCAGATTCCATTTGGCTCAGCGCCCAATCGATTCATCAGCGTGACTGATATAATCGGCCTATTTTAGCTTATCGCACATGTATTAGTATCGATATATATGTCAGCTAATTAGTAAGCTGGGTTTTTTTGTTTTTTTAACTGAAAAATATCCTACAGTATATACAAAGCTCACAGTTCATTAATTTATCTGACACATATATAGATATATATACATATATATATGAACATAGTATATGTCAGGCTTTAATTAGGTGCTCCTGCAACTTGCCGTCCAGTGCTTTGATAACACACCTACCTTTTGCAGCTCCATAGAATAGCACGATGCTTTGATGTTGCATTCGATATAGAACGGACAGAGCGAACAGACTGAGCTCTGCGCAGGTTCACAGGTTGGTTGCTTCCATTACAGCGCTGTGATCTCCCTCGCTCTGATCCCAGTTGGCAGAGGAGAGAGCCTTTTAAAGACAGCAACTGTGGAGAGCAGACACTCGATGCCCTGTGCCGGGCACCACCAGCTGGGCTTGGCACAGCATCAACATTATTAGCACCAATGCTCCCTTGGTCCATAGAAGTCTTTTGTGAGTGAAAACAGGCAGTGGGGAGAGAGATGGCGAGGGGAAATTTAAAAACAGGAACATATTATCTTTTTTCCATTTGATTTTGCTACCTCGAACACATTATACTTAAATGTCTCATTTATTTATCATGTTAACATGGTAACACACTAATATGAAAGAGGAAAAAAAGAGAATTCAGTGCAGTACAAATGGGTTAAAACAGCAAAACACTGCAAAACAGATTCCCTAACAGCATTCTCATACAGTAGCACCCCCCAACGCACATAAGCACCAGACATTCCTCAACAGTAATGCAAGCAGGCGCCTGCTGGTGTTATATAGGACAATAAAAGCCTGTGCAATCAGCGACTACAACCATCATCAGATCATTATCATACAGTTCAGCCCTGGAGGCAGGTGCAGGCAGCAGGAGCTATGTGTGTCATGGTCACACCTGTGCTCAGGGATATTGGCTGGCCTCAGGATTTCTCTGCAAGTTATCATCCTTTGAGACCCCGGCCCACCCACACACACACACATCCAAGCATGCACTGTATCACTGTAATGTAACAGTATATAGTATGAATCATTGAAATGGAAATATGCATGCACAAGAATACAGTCCACACTGTTACAGACACGGAGGCAGATATACAATAAAACATCAGTGGTGGTGAAAATGAATTCAGGACATTTACTTAAGCACAGTACTTTATAACTGTACTCCGCTACATTTCAGGTGGAAAATTGTACTTTTTACTCAACTACAGTTCTTTGACAGTTATAGTTAGTAGCTTTTGTGCAGATTAAGATTTTAAACATATAATGACCAAATAAAAAATGACACCTTTGTTATATAGTATCGACCATCTGCAACATTTAAATGCTTCTTACATGGTAATGTTAAGTACTAGTAATCCAGTAATACAGCTATCTGATAGGGGTCATTCTACATAATGAGTATTTTCACTACTGTGTCATTTTGTGCTTTTACAGGAGTGATTTTAAATGCAGGGCCCTCACATGCAATGGAGTATTTTTACCAGTTGCCATGCTTATGTAAAGGACCTGAATATGCTGAGCACTGTTCAAATGTTTTGTGTATGAACACGCACACAAACGAGATGACAAATGCAACTGCAGAGAAATAGAAGAAAGCGTCTCTCCTGTAAGTACAAATGGAGAACAAGTAGGAGCACATGCTGGGTTTATTAGTGCAGCAAATTTCATATTAATGCATATTCTCAGCTAACACAGTATCAGCATGCAAAAAAACAGAAGACGTTAGAAGTGCCCATTTTTGAAATTGATAGCATCATCCTACCCAGCTATCCTGAGGAGACTCCTGCAACATACCCACTGTTTAGCAGCCACCCAGATGTAATTAACACTGCCTGTGTTGTTTACACTATGAATCAAGTGCTGACTCCCTCTGTACTGCCTGCATCCTCTCTCTCCCTCTCTCTGGCCACAGAGTCCAGATGGTGGGGAAATGCACAGGACTGTTTAGCTCTCCAGCAAAGCCTCCTCCCTTCCTCCACTCAGTCCAGCTCTAACTTGTGGTTGTCACTGATGAAACCTAGTTTTTAAGTGACCCACCATTAAATCACATCCCATATCTTGGCTTAAGTGGTTTCAATCATAAAATCTTTATTACTCTGGAAATTTTGAAAAGTGTTGCTGATGATCTAAGGGGAGGAAAAACCTGTGGAGTGGGTACCTACTAGCCTCTTTAGCTAAACCTAGCTGGAGGCTGATTAAATATGAGGAAAGGCCATCATGTTAAACAGCCACTTAATCAGATAGGCAGCGTGGTGCTAATTAGGGTGGACTCTGAAGTGGACAGTGCTGCCAACAGCATGCTGTTGCCTGAAGGGTCTGGTGGGACACGACTGCTCAGAGCATTCACAACCTCTTTTGTCAGATTTAATAAAAGAGTTAGGCATGTATCATGTTTCTTGTGCACAGTTAAAACAACAATCTGTGGCATTTTTAGCAATGCTAGCATCGTTGCTCAAGGGGTGGCAATGGAGGTCTGTCAGTCGGTTTGTGCAACACTTTGTTCTAGACTGAAATATTTCCACAGCTATCGGTTTGTTTTCTAGTGAAATGTCCCCTAATTCTTCTCTAGCACCACCATGAGGTTGACATTTGTCATTTTAAGTAAAATCAAATGCATTGTCATGATGAACTACAATAATTTTGGCAATCCCATCATGAAAAATTAATTTAGGTGGAGGTCAAAATTGGAATTTGTCCTATATTTTGGTTTATGACCAAGCAAAACTATTGGCATTCCCATCAGCCTCAGCTGAACTTTGTGCTAAGCGCTAATAAGCAAATCTCAGTGTGCTAACAAGCTTAACTAAAATGGTGAGCATGGTTAACATTACCTGCTAAATTTTAAATTTCAGCATGTTAGCAGTGTCACTGTGATAAGTTTGCATGCTGACATTAGCATTTAGCTCAAAGCACAGCTGTTCCTAAATGCGGATCAGCAAGTGTGGCTATAGACTACTAATCTTGTTGTGTATTAAATGAATACTTTCTGCTGGATGCTTTTGCCTTCACCCACAATTATACAAATTCAGGTGTACAAGAAAGTGTTTCTGACAGCAGCACCAGAGGTTTATTTGGAACAATCAGACGAGGGACTAGGTGGTTAGCATGAGCAGTCGGTGCATGTTTGAACCGCTTCTCCCATTTAGCTATGTCAACAAATAGTTTGAACTCTCTCCCTTTCCGAATTTTTTTCCCAAGTTCAAATATTCTATGAGGTTACAATGCTGAGACAAATAATTCAAACAAGGAGACATCACTCAGGCTTTGTAAAAGTATAAGGTCAGAGTGGGTTTTTTCAGCATGCAATCTGTCAGTATTTGATAAGACAGAGGTGCTTTCATAATACTACATCAATACTGAATCAATGTATATAGACGTGCATCAAACAGAGTTCTGCTCACTCTCTCACGACTCCCACAGGACCCTTTCTTTTAAACCAAAAACTCTGCAATGTAGTCCTTTATCTCCCTTTCAAGTGCACTTAAATCAACAATAAAACCATGAATGTGCTTTCACATAAATCCAGCACCATCAATGGATCTGTTACCCAGGGGTCCTTGTCAGAAAAAGCTGGTCTTACTTCCCTGTGACAAAAAGAAAAAAAAAACTCATTTTGAAAAGATGCAGCAACCCTGCTCTGTTGCCTCAGCATGTGGAAATGCAATGTGAGAAAGGGATTAAACCTCCAACGCACAAAGGAAAAAGAGGAAAAATGACAGTGACTGCACTGGCAAAGCCCCGCATATACCCACAATCTGGGCAACACTCACGCACAGCTCAGTGAAATACTGTAGAGAGCAAGGCAGAGGAAAGACACTGGAAGAAAGACAACAGGGATAAAAGGGATGAAGAGATGGAAGTGAAGGGAGGAGGGACTGGGGCAGAACATAGGCGGTCAGAAAGCAAGCGTCGAAGAGAGACAGAGTGGAAAAGTTGGGGACAGGGAGAAAGATGGCACTAGGCTGAGCTGCAGTCACCCGAGGGTTTTGTGCTCACCAGAATGATAAGACACTGCCTGCACTCCCTCCTCTGCTAGGAGGCCTGAAACAACCATAATATACCCCATCAATCATATGTCACATTTCAGGGTTTTTCAGCTGTTGTCTTTTCATTCTTGTGCTGGAAGTGAGGGTTTGCACAATTCTCTGTGCACTGACTGAGTTAGCATCGCCCGGGAAATGCATGGTTACATCTTACATTACGATTGAATTACTACAGTAGACTAAAAGGAGCAAAAACATAACACTGACATGATTTTGAGGCGTGAGAAATGCTACTGGAAGTTTTACAGAATAGTTCAACATTTTTGGGAAATGTGCAGATTTGCTTTCTTACTGAGAGCTCAATAAGACTGTTGATATCATGCTCATACCTGTCTGCTCAATATGTAGCTGGAGCCAGGAGATGCTAGCTTAGTAGCTTAGCATAAAGATTGAAACAGCAAACAAAACCTGCCTCACCAGCACCTTTAAAGCTCACTGATTATCATGTTATGTTTTGTTTAATCAATACAAAACAGAAACGTAACAGCTGTTATGCTAAGCTAAGCTAAATGTCCGCTGGATCCAGATTTATGTTGACTGGACAGAAATGAGAGTGGTATTAATCTTCTCATCTAATTCTCTTGTTATGCCCTGAGCTCACCTACCAGCTGCTCTTAAGGAGGCGGTAGGTCTTGCTGAAGTTAAAATTCATCACTAATTAGGTGCAGACATTTCCCATCAGTGTCCATTACTCTTCACGGGTATTTTATCTTCACAGATAAAACAAATAGATAACACAGTGTCTCACACAGTGGGAGGGTGAGTGAGATTGGGTATCTCGATTAAAGCAGAAATTCTAAATCATGGCACATTGTTTACAGAAAACCCTACTTGACTAGTGAAGATTTAATTGCTAAAAAAAAAAAAAAAAAAAATCACAAAGTTTAGAAATGCAGTCATTTATCTGACAGCAGAAATTATGACTCAAATACTTGCACCGACTGTGCAGCGAAGCAGCACAAATACATATAAACTATGGAATGAAATGAATAATTACCTCCTTCTTCTATCAAATCATCAAACCCCATGGGTCCGTCTGTGATCTGAGGGCAGAGTGACTTCAGCTTCAAGAAAACAATGAGCTTCTCTCTCTCCCGCTGACACTGTGACTCCAATGCTGATGGCAATGCTGCCGGTGTGTGTCTGCGCGTGTGTCTCAGTGTGTGTATGTGTGCGCGTGCGTCTCAGTGTACGTGTGTAAATGTGTGCATGTGTGTGTTGTTGCTCTGTGCCTGGCAGCTGCAGCCCAGCGATGCATGGTGAATAACAGGTCAGTGCTAATCTCATTAGGGCTAATCAGATGTATATGATATGTATAAACAGTAGAGTTCTACTGTACACAAGCAGCCGCAGTACACGTCCATCACCAGACGGGTAGTAGTGTGTGTGTGTGTGTGTGTTTGTGTGTGTGTTTAGAGGAATTCTGGGAGGAGGATGACTGATTGTGGAGAGGTGAAAGGAGAGATGTCGTCTTTCAGGGTGCAACATTATAAGAGGAATTATGGAATTATGCACAGGTGGAGAGATGGTGTGAATACTGATGCAGTGAAAAGGAATATATTTGTTTAAACACACACACACACACACACACACACACATACACTCAGCAGGCTGCTCAGTGGAGTTTGCAGTTCACCTGTTCTAAATGAGGAAACTGCATGCAACTATGACAAATGAGGCATGCCTCTGGGAAGTTTGCAAGTTGAGGTTTGTCACTATGTCTGACTGTGTTCCTGTTTGTCTTCGTGGTGTACACACATCTTGCTAATTGGTTCCTGCGTGTGTGTTAAGGTTTGTATGTTCCTCACGTATCATGCTTATGAGAGAGGGAAAAGGCACAGGTGAAGCAAGACATCAAGAGCCAGACAGGGAGGTGTAAGATGTGGAAAAGTGCGAGTCATTAAATGAGGGAAAAGGGGGATCTGGACTTGTACTTTAATTGAAACAGAAGAGGAGCGTGTGATTTCAGATGGTTATGTGGGTGTTTGAGTGAGACAGAGAGAGTCAGAGAGCGGTGAGAAAGACAAGGCAGCAAGAGTTTTGGACATTTTGTTTGAAACCCTTTCCCCTCTCTGTCTGAGTGCCCCAGGGGTTCCAGATTGGTTTCACTTAAAGCACTTAAAAAAACCCCAAAGGGATCCAGTCTTGGCTGTGAAATAAATATCAAGATCGCTCTTGGATTGTTCTTAAATTGAATGCAATCTGCCAGAGCTGTGAGCCATCATTTCACGTTTTTCTCCCCCCTTGATCTCTCCGTCTTCCACTTGATGCCAGCCTCTTTTTGTTTCCATCACAAAGGGATTTTCAGGAATTGTTCTGCTCCAAAGGCAAGTTGGAGAAAGATCCTTGCCATGTAAATCACTTGAGCCAGACAATATTTGATGTATCACAGCCAACAAAAGTTAAAAGATGGGGGAAATATTTCCAGGAATGGTTGTTAAGTCAGAGGAGAAGCTAATAGAGTGACATAAATCATTCAAACAAAGAGGCTGATGGCGAATTCGGTGGAGTAGTTTGTTGTCAGAGTGCAAACACAGCACAACTGTGTTTATACTGTAAAACATCTAATAAACTCCTGTTCTCAAATAATCTTGAAGCCAAATTGATCTTTATGTTGCAATAAAAAAATTGCCGTCTCTAATGTTGCCCACATAAAAAGCTCTTTACACTGCTGCTGATGAAGCACGCACAGTATATATTGTTACTGCGTCACTCTATAAAATTGGCATTGTAGTATGTTTTAAGGCTTTTTCCACGTGAAACAGGAGACTGCACACATATATAAATCATCGTAAAGTAGTCTGTCATTTGCAAATTCTCCAATTCTCAGGGGTGTGCTAAAATATCCATTCATTAACTACAGTGTGCCCAGTTATCCTTTTGAGGGTCATTGGGGGGCTGGAGCCGATCCCAGCTGACAGTGGGCGAGAGGAGGGGTACACACCGGGCAGGCTGTGCTAAAATATCCCAGCTGGATTTTATAATCAAGCTGAATTCAGCATGAAAACTAAAATAGCACAACCTTCAAACGGTATCTGTTTTTATTGAACATACTGTCAGAGGTTTTTAGCAAACAAGTTGTCAGATTTTTTTTTTTTATCTCAGAAGTGTTTTTCACAGAATAGATTAATACGCACAATGTTTTACTGGAAGATGCCTTGAATGTTGTAGTTTGACCCAGATGAATAAAGAGTTCGAAGAATAGGAATGTGATATTGATTGATTCAAAGGGGCAAAGGCAAGGTTGTCGGAGGAGAGTTAAAAGGTCAAAAGCAAAACCAAAATAAAAAAAAAGATTTGCAGGAGGCAGATTTTATTTGCATTGCATGAATCCCAACATGTCAAACTTTAATCGTTTCCAAAGCGAATTTGTTGAATAAATGAATTCAAAATGCGCGATGTACTTCTGAAGTGGAATGAAACTGAATGTGATTATTGTAACTTTTCTAAAAATCAGACTGAGCTGAAAACACATCTCCAAAAACAGTTCAAATAAAGCTGCATTCATTCCAACTGCGTGTCTTTGCATGGAGCTGCTAACAGAATAATTGGATGATAGGACGTGATGAACTTTCCCTTCAGTGGAGAAAATAGTGTTTGGACTGTGAGTAGAACTCCTCCCCACTATTCATGAAATAGATTAGCAGACTCTTTTCCTAATCAGCTTTGCCATGAACACCACAACACTAGGACACACACACATATCCACACACTGCATGCACTGGGAGAGCAGATATGGCACTAGCTGTTCCCTTTCTCAGGGAAGCAGAGGGGATGAAAGAGTGCAGAGATGGGTTTCCCATCCTCTGATCTGTTGCTGCCTTTGACATTAGCAGTCACCAGCTCCAAAAGTGCAGGAGAACTGGGGGGAACAAGTTAAAAACTGACAATCTGCCCACAGCCACGACCACGCACACACTCCCTCCCCTCCACTCTATCTTGAATTTTCTCTTCTTGCTGTCGGAAGTTCGATTCATTTTTGTAATTGACCTGCCACCATAAATATGGGTTGGATAAATTGTTCATGTAGCATAAATGTCTGTCCCTCCCAGACCGTTCCTGCTTCCCTTTTCTCCCACATAGATGGCACGGATGCTCCGGTGCACCTATAGAGACAACATAGGGGGCTGATATGAAGTGAACAGCAGCTCAGTGGTCTCCTGCTGTGTGCCTAGTTGCGCTGAAGCCCCGCTCATTCTCTCTGACAGCCCAGCACATCCACAAAGACCCTATAGCTGCAGATACTTTGTGGTCTCAAAGTCATTTTTCATACTCCCTCGCAGGCTGGTCACCCAGGACTTGTCAAATATGATCACCACAGCGTATTTCAGCCTGTGTGGGACCATGGAAAGAGGATCTGAGCTGAGCTGTAATGTGTTGACCTGAGTAAATGTGGAGTGTCTCAAAGTGTGAGGACAGACAGCGTGAAAGGAATTCATGTGTGCCAGGCAGAGCGGTAGAGATAAATCTCAGCATGTCAGGGTGAGGAATTCACTCCCTTTGATGACTTATTACTGGGGTTATAAGGATGGCTATCGTCCATACTTTTCCATGCACTATGAATCCCAGCTATCTGCTCTGTGCTGTGTGCTTAGCATGTTACACCAAGTCTGCCAGTCAGAGTTGTCCCATCTGCGCTGGCGCCTCTTTTGCGTTCTCTCTCTCTGGAGAACAGGCACACCCATCAGGAACCATTAGTCTTCACCGTGACAGGCTGGCCTTCCACTGAAAGACTCTCCCTGGCGGAGCTTTCTCATTGCCTCAGACAGTGGTCGGGTATTTTTACTAACAGGCTGAGACACTGTGCCATTTGTGCAGGGCATTTACTGCTGGCATTACTCCTAATTTATGTTCTCTTGTCCTGTCTAAAGAGTAAAGCAAGTCACCCGAGACTTCACACACTTTCTTATGTTCCTCCGCAGGTGAACAAATGGGCCGATTAAAAGGTCATGTGGACAGATGTATTGGCAGGTGTTGTAAAAATGTCTTATGATATTGCCCTCCTGTTTGCAGACGGATGCGGCGCTGATGTACGACGCCGTGCACGTGGTGGCGGTGGCGGTGCAGCAGTCGCAGCAGATCACCGTCAGCTCTCTGCAGTGCAATCGCCACAAGCCGTGGCGCTTCGGGGGGCGTTTCATCAGCCTCATCAAAGAGGTACAAGGCCGCCAGTGCGATCAGCGTGCACCCCGGCTCGACCTCTGATCTGTGAAATCTGCACAACACTGCAGTTGCATGCTATATTGATTAGTGCAATCACACATTTGCAAGCATTTAGTTGTAAATCATTTTGTGTCTTTTTCTCTTTTTCTTGTGATCATCAAGATAAAACCCACATAAACATCCATCCACATAACAACTTTTTGTTCTCAATCTTAACAGTCACTAATCTTCGTGGTAATGCGCAGTAAATAGCCGCTGCATTATCCACATTAACTGCGTGTTTTCTGTGAGGTTTCATTCCCTTTCTCCCACTTTCTCTGGGTGCATATCTCCACCAGTGTTTATATCAAAGCGGCTGTGTGTCTCCTTAACTCTAGTCAGGGTCAGCCATTTGCTTTGTTCTACAAAGCTCTTTCATTCTGTGGATGGTATCATTGCAGGTAATTTTCAGAATGAGCCATTGTAGTAGCTGGCGCTTCTTCCCCCTCCTGTGTCTGCTATCGCTCTCCATGCCCGTCTGTTCCTCCAATGGCTTTGAAGTGAAACTTCAAGCACAATGAACCACATGCATAATGAACTCATACCTGTCAAACCTGATTCTATTCTCGCCGCTTTATTGTTTCTTGTTATGTTGTTGAGATAGACAGTGAGGGGAGAGCCAGACGGAATTCATAATTGGGACAGAAAAAGTTTTATGGTTAGCGCTTGGATTGATATTGTTGAGAAAGACGATACCTTAAGGTTAATGGAATGACTGCGTGGAGAGCTGAGGATTTCAGTTTTATTATGCTGTGCGCCTCCGTCTGTAGGCTCACTGGGATGGTTTGACCGGACGTGTTCTCTTCAACAAGACCAATGGGCTGAGGACAGATTTCGACCTGGACGTCATCAGTCTGAAGGAGGAGGGGCTGGAAAAGGTTGGTGTGGCTGATGCTAGCTTCTGAGTCTCAAAGGAGAAACAGAGGAAGTGTGGGTCTGGATGTTCATTTTTCCTTTCGCTTGACAAGACAAGGTGATCTAAACTTGACACTGAATTGTTTCAACAGATTGGAACATGGGATCCTCCCAGCGGTCTGAATATGACAGAGACTCACAAAAGCAAGACATCCAACATCACAGACTCACTGGCTAACAAATCCCTGCGCGTATCCACCATACTGGTAGACAGACAACAAAACACACACACGCAGAAATACACACAGAAAAAAACAAAAAAAAACAGCTCAATATCTAATACCAAACTGGCAGACGTGCTTGTACACCAGTTTGCTTTCCCTGTACAGGAGGAGCCATATGTGATGTTTAAGAAGTCAGATAAGCCTCTTTATGGGAATGACCGCTTCGAGGGCTACTGTATCGACCTGCTCAGGGAGCTGTCTGGCATCCTGGGCTTCCGCTATGAGGTGCGATTAGTGGAAGATGGCAAGTACGGAGCGCTGGATGAGAGCACGGGCCAATGGAACGGCATGGTGCGGGAGCTCATGGACCACGTGAGTCAACTGTCACCAAGGTTGCACATAGTGAGATGCAGAAAATGCACCAGAAAACGTGCAGATGTTATCATAAATTTCAAGAGGTTATGGCCTTGCTTGGTCTGACATGACCAGCAGCTTATGTTGGCTAATGTTAGCTAACGTTAACAAATCATAGGTCAATATTACTGCTAGTAACTGATATTGTGAAATCAAGTTGCTTTATTACCGTTCTCTACTAGTGCTAGTGTTACACTGGGTTTTAGCATTTGATATTTAACCAGAATTGTCACTTGTGGCCAAACTGGATGACCTTTTCACAAAGTTCTCATTTCATAATAGTAAGGTTTTTAGGATTCAAACGTATTTGATAAAATGGAGATTGCAAATCTTAAGCACATAGAAAATTGAACATTTTTCCACATGAATGGTAGTTTAGCATGAGCAGCGGGAAAAACAAAAGGGCACCACCGGCAGAATCTCAGAAATCTGAAGCAGAAAATCAACCGAAAAGACGCCGTTCAACTGTGTCTGTTCGATGAATAACGTTTCTTGGAGGCGTTATGCAAAAATAACTCAGAGGAAGTGCTTAGCATCAGAGACGGCTAATCTTAAATTGAGAGGGGACACAGGGTGCATTTGTCACAGATAATCCCAAAATGGTTGCCTTGGTGACTCACCTCTGACACCACTTGAGAAGGATCCGACATATAACCTGTAATTTCCAGAAAATCTCCGCCTCCCACCTGCTAATCTATCTGAACTAATGACCCCAGCTATTTTCTCTCCCCTTGTCATGGCTCCTCTACATATTGACCAGACCTGCCGTTGACAGAAATCAGATGTTAATTCGATTGGTTGCCTTTTATTGGTGTACTCAAACACCTAACCCCCCCCCCCCCATTATCTCATTACAGAAAGCAGACCTGGCGGTGGCTCCACTGGCCATCACCTACGTCAGAGAGAAGGTCATCGACTTCTCGAAGCCCTTCATGACACTGGGGATAAGTATCCTGTACCGCAAGCCCAACGGCACCAACCCAGGGGTCTTCTCCTTCCTCAACCCCCTCTCACCCGATATCTGGATGTATATTCTGCTGGCTTGCTTGGGTGTCAGTTGTGTGCTGTTTGTCATAGCCAGGTAACATGTCCACCCTCCCTTTCCCTTCCTTCCTGCCTCCCTCCCTCCCTCCTTCCTTCCTCCACTTCCTTCTTCCCCACCTGTTTGCCTGCTATCACTAACACACAGCAGTTGCTCCCTCTGGACCTGAAGAGGGGAATTCATTCACTGAAAATCATCAAGCTGTGACTGGTGGAAAAAGCACTCCTGCAACGGGCAGCCCGTTTTTTTAGATGACTTCAGTGATGTAGCTCTACAACACAATCTAAATACATTACTTTAAAGGACCATGCTGGTGTTTTTACATGCTTTCTTATACTCTACATACTTTATAATAAATACAATCGGCTGCCCAACAGCCTCCCATCAGCTCTTGAACTCGCCACCCAAAGATTTAAAAAAATAACTGTTTAAGCTTCATTATCATTCATTGATGAATTAGTTCCAATGAAAGGAATGAAAAGGGTAATAAAAAGGAATGAATGGCTACTCTGATTTCATTACCTTACCGTAAATGAGCAAAAACAAATAAAAAACACTGGTGTGGTCTTTAAAATCAGCTGATTCTTCACACTATTTCAGGCCGATTTGCACAAGCATCAGCAACTGTAAAACCAGCTACCCGTTATATATCTCTTAATCAGCTGCAAGAGATGTACAAGTATAATGCTGACACTGTACAAGTACAATTCTTACACATATCTTGATGAACCCACCCCCTAAAAACCCCTCGATGCATGACCAATGTAGAAAGATGTGTGTTAAGCCCAGGGCTCCTCTTTCTCTGCTTTCATCCTGAGAGGCTTGGGTTTAATGCACGTCTCACTAAATGTTACCGGCAAAATGATCACACGAGAGGAAAAGCAGCAACTGTCACCTAAGTTAGTTCAGAATATGCAAATTATACCCGTAGCCCTTTTGTTTCCATGGCTGGTCAGGGTAAGTGATTAGCATGCAATTATACTGATATTCTTCTGCTTGTAATGAAATGGCCTCTGTACTTTTTTTTAAATTGTAATGCTCTTGTCTGCGTGCATGCACTGTGCCTTTTTTTTTGCACGCCGTGGCAATAAATAGCGTTTGCCTTGACGCTGTGTGGCCAAAAAAATCGAGGAAAGTTTCTGAAGTACAGTGTTTTCTACAGTTCACTGAGCCGGTTCTCTCATAATTGTAGTATTGATTGCACGGCCGCCGATTGATTGGTCAATCCCCCAAATGCAGAGTATATTATTTTCTTTAATCCCCTGCAAATAGACTGAATGGAGGGAGCTTATGAAGTCCTGGTTTTGCACAATAAAACACTAAACACCTCAATCTCACCAGGGGATTCACGTCTTTGAACTGCTTCCCACACACATACGCGCTTTTTTTCCTGACAAAATAAGCTATCTCATTTCAAGCTCGAGAGAAATACATTTCACTCAGTGGTTCCTTCCAGCACTTTTTGTGGTTGAATTGATTCCTCTCGTTATTAACAAAACAAATGGTATTTTCTCAGATCATAAAACCTTTCCCTGCGTGCAAAATGTCCACCTGCCCCAAAGAACGGATGATTCGAATTGTATTATAACGTGTTTACATGTAATTACAGGCTGCTGCAGTTTTGCAGTCCAAGTCCTGGACGCCTATGATTTTAACACCCCCAGCACAGCCTCTTCACTTGGCCTGAGAGAAGAAAGACAGCAGATCTATAATGCCAGCCAGAGTAATCGAATCCAACAGACAGTTAATGGAGGGAGTGTGTTGTGTTATTGTGGCCGGGGACGGACGAAGGAGGCGAGGAACAGGAGAGATCTTTTTAAAATTCTGTGCACATTTCTACGTGTCCCTCGTGCTGGGTGTGAGGAGGTGACCTTAAGTCCGCATGTTCCACATTGCCTTCTTCCTGGTGATCAGTGTGCAGAACACGGCCCGCAGGAATACAGGCCGACTCCAGGCAAAGGTCAGACAGAGAAGCCATTGGGCCGGGTGCATACAGAAGACACGTGTAGACACTGAGGGGGACAAACGCAATCCAATCAGTGTGTGTGTTGTATAGATTTCCCCAGATTTACACTACCTGACCCACGGCGCATATCGAATATCATCCACAATTGGCCTCAGGCTGCAGCTCAGCATCATATATAACATCTAACAACATAAATAAATCATCAGAAAATATTTGCCTATGAGATGGATCTGATTGAGCCAATGCAAATGCACAGTTGCTACTACAGACAAGTGCACACCCACACAGCTATAAAGTCACAGGCACATGTGTGCATGCACCCGAGGCTTGATACACACAGTCATAAAACCATACACACATATGAACACATGCTGGTGCACACGCTGCATTCCGCACAGCTCCACAAGGCCATTGTACCGTTTCAGTTGCCTGTGGTTTCAAGGAGACCGAGCTCATTGACATTCCAGCAAATCAGGCATCCTGATGGGGTTGACAGGAAGAATTATAGCGTGTCATCACAACCACATCCGCGGAGATGAATCTCATGTGGGACGGCATAGGAAATATATGACAATATGACAAAAATGTTGCCACATTCACGACGCTTGTGCAATAAGATTGTTAATTAGACTGTTGCCGCAACAAAGAAAGATCAAATGACATATCTGTATGGAGATCTGCAGCAGTCTCTGTGGCAAATAGCACTGCCACAAAACAGC
Organism: Chaetodon auriga; assembly: GCF_051107435.1. Lineage (NCBI taxonomy): Eukaryota > Metazoa > Chordata > Actinopteri > Chaetodontiformes > Chaetodontidae > Chaetodon > Chaetodon auriga. The sequence goes on from NC_135091.1 coordinate 8,082,282, forward strand.
CATCAAATAACATTTGGTTTGGTAATGTGAAATGCTGCTCTGTGTCTTGTAAACACAGAGTGTATATATATATAAATATATATATATATATATATATATTATGTCCCTGTGCGTCTCTAAAAGCGTAGCTGACAAATTGCATCACATTTCTACGCAGTCTGAGCCTTTAAGATTGAGCACATGGGCTTATTAGCATGCAGCATGTTGGGGGAAAAGCTCCAAAACCGACTCACCTGACGGGCCCCCTAACTCTGCATAAGCATTGTTCCCTTTATCACCCACTTCAGCACAAACTCAATCAGATCCTGATGCTGAACGCTAACCCAATCACCCTGCGCTAATGCCATGCCACTTTTGCTTAGGGTAATAAATGAGAAACGTCCACAGTTGACCTGAAGACAATCAGCTAAAGCAGGAAGCAGGAGGTGAAAGGGGGACGTTCATAAGGGAAGCGAGGCAATCTGGGTGGGGGAAATGAGGTGTAGGTAGTGGGGTTGGGAATGGGGAAAAGAAATGAAGGTGAGAAGGGAGTGTGAGGAAAGAAGCAAATGAGCTAGGGAGTTGGAGAACAGAGATGGCTGTTGGGAAAGCAGAAGAAAAAAGAGAAGCATTCCCGTGTTGGGGGTGGAGGAGGATGTGGCATCAGCAGAGTAACTGTGATTGCAGTTGCTGGGGGAATCACATAAAGGCTCCTGAGTCAGTGAATCCAAATGAGCTCCAGAGATCATCACGCTCCAGGACATTATCACCAGTGACAGTGTTATTCCAGCCTATTGATCTGTTCTCACAATAAACTGATGGCATTTGAATATGCCAATAAGTTGATCTCAGTGAAAGCCAGAATGATTTGCTTTGGTCTCTGCACAAGCTCTGACCCTGAGGCCACAACACAGGATTCCTACACATTTACATTCCCTTTGTTCCTGCTCACAATGTTTTCAAAATTTATGTTTTATGTGCCGTTTAATCTGCACCAGGGAACACACCCTGTTCTTTGCTTTGTGCTGACATGTCTCTCTGTGTGCTCTCTCCTTTTATAGGTTTAGCCCTTATGAGTGGTACAACCCGCATCCATGCAACCCGGACTCGGATGTAGTGGAAAACAATTTTACGCTGCTCAATAGTTTCTGGTTTGGAGTTGGGGCTCTCATGCAGCAAGGTAGTTGCCTCAGCCTGTGGCTGCTGTTGCTCTGTGGAGCTGGAGCTCTCTACATCCCACTGTCTCTGAGGGTTGGGTTGTTTGATCCAAGCCAGCGGCAACAGAGAGAGACCTCTGAGGGTTCCCCGGCTAGAGAGAAATGACTTGGTGTAAATGTGCATGTGATGATTTTTTTTTTTTTTTAATTAACTTAGCTCATGGGAACGTAGAATAAACCTATATATGTCAAGAGATATATGACAGAGATAGATTTGATCAGCTCTCCACTTGAGTAAATCTAATTACCCTACTTTTAAAAGCCTGAATTAGACATTATGTATATATATATATTATGTATATCAATGTTTTTATCAGCAGCAGCTCAAATAGCCCGACTGCTAAGATTTATTCAAATAATATACAGTCAATTAAATGTGCTTTTCATCATGGTTATGACAGCACTATAATACCCAGTGTCCTCTCCTCTTGTCCTTGGCCCATCAGCACCTAGAGGTCAGTGGGGTGTGGAGTCAGGATGTGAGGTTACCTTGGGTACATGACTCTCTGGCCCAAACAGCCTGTCACTTCTCCACACTGTTCTGAGCTATCGATACTGAATGTGTTTGATTTGATCGAATTGATTTATGCAAACGGCTTGTTCTCAGGAGACGTTTTGAACAGCGTGTTTCTGAGTCTCCTGCATTATTTCAAGCTCTCACTTGACTGAGACAAGATAATTTCACTTGTTTGAAATCCGACAGTCATCTTGTTTTGAGAGCTCTCTCAAGAGATTTCTTTTCGACGCGAGTGGCGCATCTGCCTGAGCTGAAAAGACAGTTCTTGAAACAAGCTCGACTGTTTTTAAAGGAACTCATTTTATCTTGTTTTTTCCATGTTAAAAATAAACTTTACAGTTGAATGCAAGATGAGAATCGTAATGAGGACTTGCTGAGATTAATACATTTTGCAGCGTACCATTAACTCCTGCCACCTCCCTCACACCAGGATCAGAGCTCATGCCCAAGGCCCTGTCGACTCGAATAGTGGGAGGCATCTGGTGGTTCTTCACCCTCATCATCATTTCCTCATATACGGCCAACTTGGCTGCTTTCCTCACTGTGGAGAGGATGGAGTCGCCCATAGACTCAGCCGATGACCTGGCCAAGCAAACTAAAATCCTGTACGGGGTGGTGGAGGATGGTGCCACCATGACCTTCTTCAAGGTAGCTGTGTCTGCCAGGGTGTTTTATTGGGTGGTTTTATGGGAAATCTTCCTTTCTCACTAATTGAAGTTATAATGTGGAAGGTTTCGATTCTGGTTGAATTGGCGACACCTGTGGTCTTTGGTGGTAACAACAAGTGTTGTCACTCATACTTCAGAGAACACCATTTGAGCTACTTTGCCATATATGCAACACAAGAGACAACTGGTGTATCTGTTTACTGTGCAGCCCGACAAACTCTTTTCATAAAGACGTCAGTCAGTGATGTAACCACAGTTTCCATGCTGAGTAGCAGAGCGCAGCACAGGAGTTGGTTACCTTGCTGCAGAGATGGAGGTGCAGCCTGTCCTCTGCAGCTCTTCATCTAATAGCTCACCTTGGCAGCTCCTTGTTCCATTACTCCCTGCAATATTTAAAAATGATCCTCTGTCAAAAACCACAGAAAATGACCATGTCCTGTTTTGTGGATGCATTTATGATGAACGATCGCAGTTAGCGCCGACCTTGGTGACAAATACGTTGCACTTTGTGGCTGCTTCACAATTAAAGCCACACCCGTGTTTGGCCATTCCAACACTTTGAATGTGAACCAGTAGTGGGAAATGTTCAGTTTGCATCAGCAGTATTTTAATACAGCTGCTGTTTACACGACCTCTATCAAATTCAGGATGTTGTCTTATTTGGAATAATCAAGGAAAATTAGTGAGCAGTAAACATAATCAATGAGATAAAATTAAGAACATAAACACTGGATTATTGTCATGCATCACCTCCTGTGATTCAATCATGGCGGACTCTGCCATGACTACTGTTGCATATAAACATATTTGCACAATGTAAAAACATTGAATTGCTATTTCTGAAACGATGCAGATCATGAGCAGCATCTAAATGAAAATCCTCAGGGTTATTCTAACTCTGTCTTCCTTTTTTGGATGGACATATCAGTGTATCATCATATCAGTGTTTTCTCCAAACAATCTCACTCCACTTCCATTCTCCGGTATCTTGTAGAAAACAAAGATCTCCACCTACGATAAGATGTGGGAGTTCATGAACAGCAGGAGGCAATCAGTGATGGTGAAGAACGTGGAGGAGGGCATCCAGCGCGTCCTGACCTCGGACTATGCCTTCCTCATGGAGTCCACCACCATCGAGTTTGTCACCCAGCGCAACTGCAACCTCACGCAGATCGGAGGCCTCATCGACTCCAAAGCCTATGGAGTGGGAACACCAATGGGTAAAGACCTCAAACCTCTACACCTCTACATGCCTGCTGTGTTATAAAAGACGTATGAAAAGCCTTAGACCAGAGAGAGACACTGCAGATGCTATGTGACAGATAAAGGCGTATAGCGTGGATGATGGATATGCTCTGAGAATGGAAAGGTTGACCTTTATTGATGGCGTTGCGGTTATAATGGTTCAACAGCGTTAGGTGTAAAAGGTTTAGCTTAATGAAAGGCGAATGGTTGAATTTATGGATAAGGTTAAAAAGTGCCCGGGGCTCAAGAAACAGGCTCCGTTCGGGCTCTGCCTTACCAAGTGTGGTTCTTTTTCCAGCAATAACGATTTTCTCACAGGATTATTTACAGAGTGGAGCAGCAAACCTGGGTTAAACAACGTTCAGAACTACTTTTAATGGTGTGTTTTAGCCTACTTTGGAGTACCAGGCAGTGAAAATAAATCACAGAAAACAACCCAAAAGTCAATTTAGTACAATTCCGTGTGACTTGCTTGACACTGTCTGAATCGTATGTGAGCATTAAACCACAAAAACAAAGCACTTCAAAGAGCGTAAAAAGAACTCTAAGAACATTTCTTCAGCTTCTTATTTGACCCAGCTCCTGTCAAAAATTATTAATCTGGCATTTTAAAGCACCATTATCTTATCGTGAGGCAGAGGAGCGAAAACCATCAAAAGCAATGTTTTCTTCCAGCAAATTATATCATAAATTTGAAACTCTCTGCTTCCTATTAGATGATAACAGTTTTGCTGCATATAAAGCAGTTTTTTGTCAGGGTTAATAAACATGCAGCTTACAGCCCTATTCCTCCAGGGGGACCTAGCGGAAAGCTGGCGATGGCTCCAGTCCCAGTGTCACAGAGGTTAGAGTGGTCATGACGAGGCCACCGAGAGCACTGCAACCAGCTGTAATAGCCACATCTATCATCAGAGATATGAAGGCTATCAAAATGTGGAGGATTCATCCTGCCCTTCCACATCTGGACCCAGCTCCTGCTGATGAGTATGGGGCAGTTATGGATCTGCAGGGATGCCATGATTGCCGTGGCTGTAACAAAGCTGAAGTGATGCTGTGAAATATAGTCCCGCTGTGGCTCCATAACTGCATAAGTACTTAGTGTGACGCCCTTGAGATGGACACACAGACCAAGGACGTGGATCAGTTGTATGTTCGTTTATGTGTTAATCGAGTGTGTGAAATATACGACTTCAAAACACACCCCAAATCACTTTAACTCAGCGATAAGTGGTTTAGCATTTTAATGCATAAAAAATAATGATTAACAACATCCCCTTTCAGAGTTATTACTGCCCGCTAACTCATTTTAGTCTCTAATCCTGATTTCATTGCTCAATATTTCAGAAATAAAGCTGATCATAGCCTCTAAAATGTTTCCTCTGTGACAGAAGAGGTCTTGAGACAGTTAATGGCTTCATTCGTTCAAAGTGAGCTCTGTTTTCATGCCAGCAGTCGGCTTAGAAGAATAGGAATATTTCAATTTCATCAAGACGAGTTCTTCTTGTTTCCATGTCCCAAACACCACGAGGAGCGGTGGTGGGATTTATAGCCCTCATTCCAAAACAGTTGGGACTCTGTGTAAAAGAACTGTGTTTACTGACAGCAGTTTTACAAACTGTTCCTGAGCTCATGTAGTAATCTCCTTTATACAATCACGTGTTCATGAAGTGGTGAACCTCGCTCCCTCCTTGCTGTGAACGACTGATACTATCACCTGTTACCAATGAACATGTTTACCTGTGGGCAAAAACATATGAAGTGCCTATAAAATATGATTAAAAATCTGAGTAACCAACAGTACAGACAAGTACATTGGAAATATTTGGTTGGTTAAGTGATCAGTCGACCTAAAATTTACTTTTCATGCATACATGCCAACCGTTTCATGGTGCCAGCTTCTGAAATGTTTTAATTTTATACCATTGCTTGGATTTTAAAAAAGCATTGCAGATGTGTCACTTTGAGCTCTGCATAACTGTAATGGCATTTCTGGATTTTTACAAACCAAACAATCAGTGGATTAATTGAGAAAATTATCAGCCGATTAATCCATAATGAATTTATTTCATAATGAAAATATCCATTAGTCGCTTCCTCAACCACCTACAGCAGTAAAATCCTGTTTACACATTGGCACATGCACATTTTTACTTTTAATACTTCAAGTACATTTTCCTGATGCTTGCATACTTTGATCCAATAAGATTTTAACTGCAGGACTTTTACTTGTGCCAGAGTATTTTTACCGTGTGGCATTAATACCTTTACTTAGCACAGGCTCTGCATACTTCTTCCACCACTGATGAAGACCTCAGCCTTCATGTCACCCTTCTGCCCATAACTTTAGCCCCGCTCAACACTGTTTAGCAGCTCATTCCCCGCAGGGCTGTTACGGCAATAAACCAGAGCAAACCGTACAATAAGTCTGAACCTCTTAGTGCTTGTCTGTTTTCACACGTCCTGTTCCCAAAACGGAAATGCGTCATCTAAAGCTATCGACTTAAACTGTGATCACATTAATACTTGAGGCCAGACAGCGTGGGAGTGATGGATGTCCTCTGGTGCTGAACATCTGTCAGGTAGTTGTGTATGCACAGTGTGTCAAGCACAGCGCTTTTCCATTCGCCTGGGCCCATATCCTCCTCTCTAAGGACCCATCCTATTAGCATTTATCCAAGGCCTGCTTTGTTAGGCCATCATTAATCATTTGAAATATGAGCGGAGCCAGAATCAGGGGACTCGGATACTTGATAGATGTCTCATCTTCAAATGAAGCAAGCATATGTTTTTCTCATGCACGTGCACATGCATATATAGAACCGCACGTGCGGGGCACTAAATATCTACTGCATATGCATATGAATAGATGCCTCTGTGTACATCGCAAAAAAAAAAGCACATGTACTCATAAGCACACCACAAGGTACACTCACTAAAATATACAAGACTATTTATGATCAAAGGAGCCGCAAACACTGGTATGCTGTTCAAAAATCAGCAGCACTTTGTGTAATTTTCCATTTTTGTATTAATGTCCCCTCTGTCAGTCTAAATACACAGAGACATCCAGATGAAAGGATGATGGATGGCAATAGATAAATGATAGATGAGACAGAGAGGGAATCAACTAAAGAGGCTGACAGGAAAAACTGCATGAGAGCATCAGACAAAGTGCTGCTACCTGGGGCCATATTGAGTTCATTTTCCCTGTAGTTTCAGCACAAAATGTTCCCACATGTTCGCAAAATGATTTCTACTATGTCAGCATTATATAAATGGTATATTTTACCAATGTTTCATCTCTCCTAAGTCATTCTGAATAAGCAGCCCAAAATGGAAATATGCAACCAGACGTCATCCTGCATGCACTCTATAATCATATAAATGCACTAACAAGCTTTTAAAGCAGTTTATAAATGAAACATGAATGCTCACAGTAAGTATTAATCTCCCTTGGCCTGGTTGGGGCAGAGAGTGCGCGCCGCGCCTCGATCAGTCGTGTGTTGTGTCACACACGCTGTGGATGGGAGAGGAACGCGACCCCACTCGGGTACTCGGCGACGATTACTCCTCCTTTGATCATGGCAGCACCCACTGCGCCTTAATGCCTTGTCGCTAATTCTGCCGCCTTCCCACTGTCTGTGGATTTGGTTTCTTTTCCTCATCATGACATTAAAATGCATAAAAACACACTGATAGAGCAACCCTATCTCAGATACACACATATAATCCCAAAGACACACGCACCAATGTAATGTACACCCCACTGGGCTCCTCTTGTTTTTCCTGCTTATATGTGCCATTTATGGCATATGAAAGCGTGCGCAAACAGCAGCTAATTCGTCAAAATCAACAGCAGCTCTGCTTCACAAAGCCAAGTCTTTGTTGCCAGCTCCCTGTGCATTATAATTCACACACTGCAGAGAGGAGTGAGAATTTTGGAATCACTCTGTGAATATAGGGATTAGTGGGATTTGAAGAAGGACTTACAAAAAAACTCCCTCTAAGCAGCCAACAATAACATGACAGGTTATATGATCACATGCAAGCCACAGTGTGTTGCATACACCCACCAACGCTTATATATACCTACTCAACAATGACTTTATTTCTTTTTCATATCTGGCTATTATATCATAGTTTCATGTGGTGTTTTTGTCCTCGCAGGCTCTCCATACAGAGACAAGATCACGATAGCCATTCTGCAGCTGCAGGAGGAAGGCAAGCTGCACATGATGAAGGAGAAGTGGTGGAGAGGGAACGGCTGTCCCGAGGAGGAGAGCAAAGAGGCCAGCGCTCTGGGGGTGCAGAACATCGGTGGGATCTTCATCGTGCTGGCTGCAGGACTGGTGCTGTCAGTGTTTGTGGCTGTGGGGGAGGTCCTTTATAAGTCTAAACAGAACGCCCAGCTGGAGAAGGTACTGGAGCCTTTTCTCGTGCTTAAAAATGAAAGCTTTTGCCACTTTTCCTGGAATTCATTTTGGGTTTGACGTCTCGCACTCATCACTCATCCCTGAATTTAAGACATGAAACCCACACATACTGTATTGTACGCTTGTAGTGTGTTTTCAGTTTGGACGTTTGTTCCTTTTTGCAGGTTCAGGAATAAGTTAGGGATGAATCCACATTTTTTTCAAGTCTATCTAAAGATGCACCCGACCTGCTTGGTTCAGTCAAAATGAATCCTGGTGCCCAGTTCATGCAATTCCTTAAGGCTGGTGTGAAAGTCATCAATTGAACTCTCATCAACCAGGCGTCACTCATTTGAGGAGGTGGTCTCAGTCCTGTCCCAAACAAACTTTGGAGAGGTTTGTTTGTGGTGGGAACGTGATTTAAGCTCAATCTAATCCAACTACTAGGTGAACTGAGCTTTGCGTAGTGGGATGCAGATGAGCACAGAGAGAATCGGACCAGGGCTTGTGCAACACAGTACCTTCAGAGAACTTCTTCCTGTATTTATGTCCATTCTCACATCCCAGACACCTCTGACCGATGAGTGAACGCTCTGGTTTGTAGGGCAGCATTTTGGCTCATTCGGATTTTTCTCTGTGGTAAAAGCAACCAAAACAAGAGGAAAACACACCAAATTCACCAACTCATCAACTGATTCAGTGTGTGAAAATGGCCTGAAAATACATGTGTTACTGGTAGCTGTAACTCCTGTCCATACTGGCTGAAAAGAGATCTGAGCTGAAGCTAATATGGCATTTCAGCTGTCTGAGTTACCCAAGTTTGTATGTTTAGTTCCTTCTTGTGTTTCCATGCTGAGCTGCAGTGGAGGGATAATTAAGGAGACTGTAACTTTGGTCAATAGTGTATCCACTTGTGTAACTCTTCATCTTAGCCTCTGATTTAGATGATGCATTTTAACATGGGCGGAGGAGGATCCCTTAATTTGAAAACACATCAGGATGGGATCCCTTCACAGCCAGTATGGACAAGAGGGATGATTGCAGCAGCCAAAATCTCTCGCAGTTTACGTAAAGAAATGTGACAGACTGGAAAAAAAATGTGAACTTATCTTTTAATCTGAAGATGCGTACAGGGCGCCATTTGCAGCTTTTTTCTGCCCCCTCCGGTTATGTTTCTTTCTAGCAAGAGACTGAATATATTTCAGACTGTTCTATCTGTGCTCTATTTTAGTCCTGAGCGCACATGATTCATCACACAGTGTGGAGTATGTATTTTGGTGCACTTTAACTTGTGCAGTGATGTTTCCAGATAATTGTGAAAGTCCGTTTGGTGGCGTGTTTTAATTATTTACCTTTACAGAATTAGCACAGCACAGCGCAGCGGCGTCTTACTTTATTGCAAAAGCAATTAGTTTCAGGCTTTTCTTTACAGTCTGCATGTGTTTCAGAGCTCATCTTAGCTGTCATTAATCAAGAGCCGCAAGACTGGGTCACAATATTCAGATAATTTGCAAATGCCACACTCTCTAGGCTGCCAAGGTGCTAGTAATTTACATGCTGACAACAAGCCTCTCCTTCTCTATTTTCTTTCCCTGCCAACATCCTCCTCCCTAACCTCACCAGTGTTTTTACCCCCCCCCCATCCTCCATCTTTTTTCCATCACTCTAATTCATATCCCTCCTTGTTGTTTCCCACCTCTTTTTCTCTCACCCTTTCCTGCCCCTCTCTATGTCTGCAATCACTCCTCCTCCCAAATATACATAATATCTCATTCATACACCAGACACACACATATGTAAATATGGAAGAAAAAACAAAGATATCTGGTGCATAAGCCACCTACAGATATCCATCTCACACTCCTACGCTCATACACAAACGGAAGAATAATAGCCTCGTACTTTACTGCTCTCTCTCCTCCTTTATTTCTTCTCTCCTCCTACACCCTCTAAGATTTTGAATTAGATTTAGCATAATCACAAAGTGAATGTATGGCAATTTCTCTTGGCAACACTGGTGCACAAGCATATTGATATTTTATAGGATTTCACACCACGTACGTAAGGCCGGGACAACAGAGGTCCATATTACAGCGGTTACATAACAAGTGTCACTCTGCAAGGGGGTGATTGATTGGTTTTAAAAGACAGCACCAATATTTTTGGATTTAATCTGCTGAAGTGGATATTTTGTCCTTTGTTCAGTACCTTTACATTTTCTGCTTGTAAGCCAACATTAACAATGTTTCTCTCAGTTCTTGGCAGGCTGCAAAAGGCTCTGAAGCAGCGTCCAGACCTTTGTGTGACAGTACAGCTGAAAGGAGGGAAATCTGGGACACGTCAGACCTTTAAATAATGTCCTGCTTTTCCAAAAAATGTTGCTCAAGAGTCATATAAAGAGATTTGGTCTCTCCAGCGTTTACATATTCACTTATTATCAGCTTGTTGGTGATACTGCTCAATAGCTCGATCAGATTTTATAGGAAAAGCGACATTAAAGGGACACTTCACAGATTTTATACATGCATACACGACGTGTGAAATGGCCTGTTAATTGGCTCTGGGGGAGCTTTCAGATCCAGCAGCACAAAGACAGAGAAATACAGCTGGACAAGTTGATTACAATGGATGTTTTTCACACTTTTATTTTACTGAGGTATCAGGATTGTGTCTTTCTCTTGGCCAACATGGCAAGAAAAAGACACAATTCTTTCTCCATCGAAGTTCCTCATGTGAACCGGGGGTTTAAAGATAGTGGGTGTTATATGCTGTAAAACCCTTATAAATAAGACTGACTTGACATGATGTAACTTTCTGAGCAAACACATTAAAACAATAGAATCAGCACAGTAAAGTATTAACACCATGTTACCCATGAATACACGCTACATGTAGGAAAATACATTTTCATCAGTTGTATAGACAAGAATTTCTGAATACACACTGCCAATGTCCTGCCAATATTAAGTATTTTCAAAGATCTAGTCCAGACATGGTTTAAGATGTGTATAAAATACTCTGCTTTGAATAATAACTTGCGTCTGATGTGGCTTTCCCACAGAAAAACTTCAGTTATCTTGTTAAAATCCTTAAAACCACATCTACTCCTCCCTCATTTAGAATTCCAGAATCCATGAATACGTAATTACTTTTCATTTCTGAAGTTTGGCTGTTGGACACAAGATCTCCTACTTCTCTGAAAAGTCAGTGTATGTGCACCACAGGCTTCAAGTTTGCATATTGTACTTGTGTAAGTTGGATATTAGACCAGGATTGGCTCCCAAGCTGGTTAAAGGGCCACTCCTTAAAATCTGATTTTCAACGAGCTCGGACAAACTTTCCACTTTCAGCAGATGAGTGTGAAAACAGCTTTCCAGTGTCAAACTCTGCGCACACATCATTCTGCACAATGAAGCTGGAACATTCAACCGTAGGAACAAGACATATTGGCTACCGGTTATATTTTAAGCAGTAGAGTTGCACAGTTTTGAGTCGTGTGGCAAACATTACGGCACCAGCTGTAACTTTTCCCTCTTTCCTGTTGCCTTCTGCAGCGATCGTTCTGCAGTGCCATGATGGATGAGCTGCGCGTGTCTCTGAAGTGCCAACGCCGTCTCAAACAGAAGCCTCAGCCGCCCGTCATCGTTAAGACAGAGGAGGTCATTAACATGCACACGTTCAACGACAGGAGACTCCCAGGAAAGGAAACCATGGCGTGAACACTGAGCATACCCCCGAACACACCCCTCAATTAAAACCACGGAGGGGTGACGGGGGGGTCAAATTAACGCTGACTTAACCACAGACTGAGGTTAGCAGTCAAAACAGGATTCTTTTGAACCCACTTGCTTATGTAGACAGATGTTTCCTGTGGAAATATAGATACCTGCGCAGTGTCACCTCACTGTGACGTTCACTTTTTGAAGGGAGCTGGGAAGGAAGGACTCTGAAGTGTGTAAATTGAAAAAGGATCCGAGCAGGTTTGGGACAAAATTTAAGTCTGGTCCACACTAGAAGTGGACTTACACACACACACATACACGTAACACATATAGGCTCACATGCACACACACACACACACACACTCAAGAGAAACACAGACACACACACACACACTCTTATCTGACACCTGTGCAGAAAGGAAAACTCTATTGTGACAGTAACACCAGATGTAGTTTTTCTGTTGATGTCAATGCCTTTTTGTCTTACCTTCCATGTGTGTGTGACCCCATCGGCCCCTCCCTTCAGTGGCTTGAGTTTTCTTTCAAATGATTTGAACAAACACTAATCTCACACCAACAAAGGGAACGGTCGTCGGTGCCAAATGGTTTAGTATGACCTGATGTATAGAAATGATATTTAGTTTGGGATCATCTCTGCTGACCTTGTCAAATACTCATCGTTTTCTTCTGTAACGCCTTTCTCGTGCCAAAGTTCTGCCACTGTAAAGAACTTTCTACCATGCCTATTATGTTCAAAGCCTCTACACGCAATGTATACTGTCAAAGTCCTTATTCATGTCCGTCCTTACATGCGGTTGCAGTTTTCACTCTGTATCAGTTGTTGTTTAAAAATGCAGGATTTCTACAAAAATGTTTGTTTTTGTACAAGAACAAGAGGTTTTGTAGTACTTTGTATCATGGTAGCCCCTCCTGTGGACAAAATATGTAGCAGATACCAACTCAGCCCTCAAACTCTATCAGCTGTTGGCTATGGGGCTTCAAACTCTGCTGTGTAGGGTTCATTTCTCTCATCAATCAGAGATTCAGTCTTTTGTCTGTCAGTGTCATGGGGCCAGCTGTACTGCACATGCCATCTGGGGACAACGCGGTGGTTTTCGGCGGGTAAGAATAATGAAAATTAAGCGGCGCTCAAAGTAGGAAAGGTGGTGACTCATTCTAGAAATTGGAGCAGTGCATCTGTCAGCAAAGTCCTACTGACAACAAGTGTGGTTGACTATTAGTAGCTATGATGAGTCATCATGAAGACATAGTAAAACATGCAAATTGCTTGTTGCTTGTGCTAAACATAACTGTCGTTACTAGGCTGTTGCAGACCCTTGTAGACTGCTAGTTAAAAAAGACTAGCGCCAAGTCCTAAAAGCCTCACTTAAGACAAAATAATGCAAATTGCTGCACTACAGGAGGAAAAACGTCATTTGATTTAAAAAAAAAAAAATGATTAAAACTAGTCGATTGGATTGGGGGTAAAAATAATCCTGTAACACTGACAGATTCTGTAAGACTCTGAGGACTCAATAACAGACAAAAATGCAGCTTTTTGCATTGAGGTCAGGCAGTGAAAATGCATAATCAGCTATGAAGAAAACAATCTCAACGCAAGGTCCATTTAGTAGCTGTGCTGTAGCTTTCAATCATATCACTTAATCTTCATCCACACATGAAATATGTTCGGTTGTCAGCTCTTAAGCCAACAACGGATGAGAGTGCTCATTAAAAAGAAAAAGGACAAATTAAACATGCACTTTTCCAGCAGGCCACAGCTCTATCTGCCGAGGAAGGTCACGTGATATGATTGAAAGCTACACAACAGCAATGGAGTGCCACGACGCCTCCAAGGTCAGGAATGAATTTGTGAGCCTCGGCGATGGGCGACTTGTCAATGCGTGTAACAGTGCAGCTGATGTGCGAGTAATCAGCAGCGTTGAGGCGCTCACTGCGTGTCTCACCTTGTCTCGTGCGTTCCTCCACTCGTGTTCCTCTAGTGGATGGAGCAGACCGTTCATCTTCTCATTGTCTCCAGATGCGTTTTGTGACACGTTTGGCCCCGCGACACTTCCTGTCTGTTGACTCTGTTCCGTGTTGTGAAATGACAAGCATACTTGGTAGGTCACTTCTTCACTGCCCCTGTCTTCCCACACTACCCAGTTAACCATTCCACCGGTTATTCCAGGGATTCCAGAGACAAAAAAGGCACCCAGACGCTAGTGATGACAACTCTGCTGTACATGAGTGGATATAGGATATATTTAATAATGACTTATTTAAAACCACCACATATACACATTATGAAAATTGACAGGGAGGAGATAATCCTGAAACTCATTGGCATCCTACCAGTGTCGCTTGTCATTTTCCACTCAGCCGAATCTAGCGGTGCGAGCTGCAGTGATTGAAAACCTGGAAAACATTTATTAGAAGCAACTCCAAAGGCTTGGCTGTCCTGTCGAAAAACAAATATGAGCTCATGGAATTTGACATTGATGCAAGGTTTTACAAATAATGTCATTAAAAATGTCATAATTGTAGTCCTGCCTTATGTCATTCACACAACTCTTTCACATTCTTCGGGTAACAATTGAGCAGAGGACAGGGTATGTTTTGCTAACTCATTTTAGAGTGCATCAACTGATGCTATGAAGCATAATGATGAGCATTATGCATCGCAATATTCTGAAATGTCAGGCTCTTCTAATTGATTAAGTGCCCAAAGACGTGATTTGTATTATCCAAAGGAATGCATTAGGTAATTGCTAAATTGTTAATCAAATCAAGATTGTAAGCATGTTGAGCAGCTATTTTTCCGCCCGGCCCCCTGCTCCGTCTATCCACCTGGCTGCGTGCCAAGCTGTGTATCACTTCCTCTGGCCACAAGCTTTCTAAAATCGCCCCTCTGAGATCACAGGAATCCAGATGACTGTAGGTATACAGACTTCACAATGATACACAGGAGACGGCACAGCCTGTCAGAAAGGGCTGGAGAACGTTCCACGCCTTCTGACTCTCTGATTTTTCAGTGTTTATTGTTATTTCCCTCCCACAGGCTGCGGTCAGACAGCTCTTGGTTTCTGACAAGGTTTCGGGAGTAATGATGAAACTGCTTCTGCAGCCCGAGCCCTGCCGCCACAAACATAAATGGCCACCCTGTCTGCCCTCCAGATTGACAGGGAAGGTCAGAGTATGCGTCAGTGCGTTCAGCAGGGACCGTTTAGTCTGTCACACTTATTTCCATCATATTAAGTCCTCTTCCTCCTTTTCCTAAGTGGTCATTGGAAAGGTATCCTTGGATAACATCTTGTTCATTAGGCAATTAATGGCCGAGATTGCGTTGTGGACAGAAAATCGCTTTCTGAATGTGACTTTGGTTTGTCATACAGATATTATGAGCTAATAGCACCTGCCAGGGAAGGTTTTGGGAAGGAGGAAATGTATTCTGCTCATTTCCCATTGGCTTTAATAATTCAGGAACCCATGTATTCTAGTAGTAGTAGCAGTACATGTATTTGTAAAGTCATTATATACAGTAGGTGTTGGTGATAAAACAACATGCAGTATAGCATGATCTGTTATCAATGTGTCCAACAGAGATTGTTTATACTGTGGTATCTATTCCCTTAATATCCCTTGATGTATTAGACAGCTGTGGGCAAAAGTACAAATCAATGAGAAGGTCTGGCTTAAGACAAACTAGATTTGTAGATTATATTTGCACCAATTAATTAGAAGGACCTTGATCTGATTAATCATAAAACAGACAAACCAGCTGGCAAACAGTTGGGTGGATTGCCATGAACTTTTGTACCCACATTCATGGTCCCCGCAGGATGAATCCTGATGACTTTCATGATGTCCTGACTTCCTCTAGTGCCACCATGAGGTTGACATTTGAGTGAAATAAGTTGCACAGATTTCCTTGATACCTACTACAGACATTCATGCCCCCCTCAGGATGAATTGGAATAACTTTGAACTTTTTTACTAAAATCATCATCATCTTAAGTTGATGCAAAACCAGCCGCATTCCCACCAGCCAAAGCTTTTACATTCAGTGCTAATCAGCAAATTTTAGCATACTACACTGCAGTATGCTAATCATTCTGCTAAACATCAACGTGTTAGCATTGTCATTATGAGCATGTTAGCGTGCTGATGTTAGCATTTACCTCAAAGCACTGCCGTGCCAGTGTAACACGGCTTTAGACTCTCTTAGTGTTGTGCACTTGATATTCAGAAAAGGTACAGTATCACAGTATATATAGATATGATCATATGAAATTACAGTAACAGAAACAGATTACTGTGTCCATATCGTTCACCCCTGACATGACGTATCACACCAAGAGCAACAGCAGACTGCAGGTAGGTAGAACATCCAAATCACATGCAGAATAATGCTTGGAAATATCACTCTTCTGAAAATGTACAATTGATTGCAAAATGTGAGCAAATTGTGTGAAAACTGGCTTAACATTTTAATGGCTAAATGAAGCTATTTACATATTGTGTAAATATGAACAACAAATTAGCATGAGTGTGTAAGTGGCTGCTAAATAGAGTTTTCCGGGAAAAGCAAATGAACATGCCGACTAGAAAAGCACCTGTTGCTTCAGACAAAAAGGCAAAAAATCAATAATTCAACATTTTATTCACCCTCCTTAAAGCAGATCACTGATTCCTGGCACGGTCTGTGTGAGTAATTGATTTGTTACCATGTGGCCGGCTCATATCAACAAAGCTCGGAGCACTTTTTGGTGCAATATTCAGCCTGCGGTAGATGATTCCCCTTCTGCAGCCATTTCGGGTCTAGATATGAGCTTTGACTCCTTTCTGTGGAGTTCAGCATGTATAATATGAAATCCTGGGGAAATGCAATAAAAGGGGAATTGCAGTAACTGACTGAGCCGGGCTGCGTTGTTGCTTGAAAAGTGATGATTTGGTACGCGTTAGGACCCTGCCCAGCAGAGGCATATGTCTGCCCAGAGATAGCACAGGGGGGCGTATTGGAAGAACCATTGGCCCCACGTGAAGAAATCTAATGGTCTTACTGGAGCTATGTGCAGTTTCTGTGTGTGAGCGTGCGCGTTTGTATGCACAGGCTCCACCATTTGCCACCTGTATGTGGGTTTCTACAGTCATACACGCGTGCCCAGGGGGGCCGAACCCCCGTTTCGGCTGCAAATGAATTTCAATTTGAAGAAGTGATCTTTTGTGTCATGTAGCAATTTGTTTGGATGTGGTTTTCTATCTGAGTGTTTTTTTCCCAGTGGCAGATGTGTTGTGGTGGGTGGCAGCTGCAGAATGGAGGAGCACAGCTTGCTAAGTGATTCACCCTGCTCCTGGCGTCTCCGTTACCCCATGAGTCTTTTCACTGACAATGTTTTCATTTCTATTTGCTTTATGTGTAACTAGGATGGTGGGCTCGATGCTTTGACAGCTCTGTCAGAAAAATGACAGCGCTGGTCGTCTCTTGGAGCAGGGGTGAGGGAGACTAATAGGACGTTTGGAGGATATTTCATTTTCATGGCCTTTTCTACACTTGTCCTGAGAAAAGGACAAGTGTAGAACGGTTGTGGCTGAATGTGACGCCACATGGCATTATAGGATAGGCGTCTCGCTGGTGTTCAGTGTGATAAAATCCCCAGACTGATACTGCAAATGAGCTCACTATCTGATGAAATCTAACGCATTTTATTTTTTTATGCACACATCGGAAATAGCAGCACTGAGCATTGAACCAGTCACATCTCCTGACAGGGGAATCACTGTTTTCTTCACTGTTGTCAAATAGCACTCTCGTTCGTCAAAAAAAAAAAAAAAAAAAAAAAACTGTTCTCTCAAAAAATGTCCTCTTTCGGCGCCCCTCCCTCCTCCTTTGAGTCATTCATACTGTTGATTCCACCTCTGGAGGAATACATCAGCCATAACGTCTTTTTCTTTCATCAAGGCAGCAGCTTTAAAGTAATTTTCCTCCTCTCATAGGGAGCCAAATGGAGACGAGAAGATGTCGATTCTCTCATCTCTTTGTCTGTCCCCTTTGATCTCTTTCAACATGAATTCCCAATGCATAGAAAGTAAATGGGTTTTTTTTTTTTTCTCTTTCTCTGGAGCATGGTTGATCATACAAAATTGACCAGAAATGACTCCTAATGACCCCTGTGTTTTACTCAAACAAAAAAAAAAGTACACACTCCTGGCTAAAATTACTCATAGTGCATTTTAATGAGGGATGCATAATTCAGGGTGCACTTGTGGATATAATAGCCGAGTGCTCTGATGCTGTGGACATCTTTATGGAGACATGGCCATCTGCGTGCATGAATGCGCGCGTGTGTGTGTGTGTGTGTGTGTGTGTGTGTGTGTGTGTGTGTGTGTGTGTGTGTGTTTGTAGGATGAGGAGGGTCCTGTGAGAAAGGACAAAGATTTCAACAGTGCCTGCATGCCGGTGTATGTTGCTGTCTGTCGCATTAACAGACAGCAGTTGTGATTTATCTTGTATTCCCAGTGCAGGGGCCCCCTCTATCTCACTGGAAAGGTTAAAGCATACAGCCTGGAGGCGGTACTACAAAGGTCAACATGCAGTTTAGGAATGAGGAATAGGACGATAGAGAGGAAGACGGTGAAGATATGTACTCCTCTCCTCTCTCTGGCCTGCGTACTGCCTTGAAAACACACACTGTACTGTTTGCAGCAAAGGCCCCAGCAGGATTTATCCTTCAGTTTGTTCTGTCCTTTCTCCCCTGTCTTCTTCTTATCGCCGCCTCCCTGCGATACCTCCAATATCGTACGCCGTAAAAATAGCTGACCTTGGCAAAGCCATCTCCAGAGATTGTATATTAAAAAAAGGGAGCTGTATAGGAAAATGATGGTCGGTAACAAAGGGGAACTGCAAACAAAGAGCGTTAATTTAATGGAGCCCCTCAAGCCTGGATGTGTTTAGCAGGGAGGCAGTGAGAGAGACAGCTGGTTATAAAAAGCAAGGCGCTGGGCCATTAAAGAGGAGCAGGAGAAGAAGAAACACCAGCGTCTTTGGTGAGTCAGATGTGTTGAGGTGATTAATCTGCTTTGGCTGTGTCCTTCACAG
Organism: Chaetodon auriga; assembly: GCF_051107435.1. Lineage (NCBI taxonomy): Eukaryota > Metazoa > Chordata > Actinopteri > Chaetodontiformes > Chaetodontidae > Chaetodon > Chaetodon auriga. Next base: position 8,101,141 of record NC_135091.1, read on the forward strand.
GCCTGAGGGGGAAACAATGATACAGCGGCACTAGGTTGCCCCCTAGCAGAAAAGAAGGGGAACTGACAGAGTGAAGAAATCCATTTTGAATTCTCTGTCATCACTTTCTTTGGGTTTCAGTGACAGATCGGTGCTGTGATTGATGACTCTTACTGTTTCTATCGTCAGACAACTGAACATCCATAAAGAAGTGGCTCTATTCAAGGTCCAAAAAATGCAGAGAGGACAGGAACTGAATGAGCTGAACTGGCGTCAAAAAGTTCTTAAAAGAAAAACAAGTGGAACAGCAATTCTGTTCAAGTTAAGTGACAAATTGCATTTTGCTATGGGATTAATTACTTTCCTTACAAATTATTCTGTTGAATATTTTGCTAATTAACCAGTTGCTTTATTTATAAGATGTAAATGTGGAAAATGGTCCCTCATATTTTCTCAGAGGTCGAGGAGACATCTTCAAATGTCTTGTTTTGGGGGCACCAAAGTGATCTCGAGGTAGAAGATGCATGCTTGCTTGCTTGTTCTCCAAATTTTAAGTCAGTTGCAAGGGTGATGAGAACACTTAGATCTAGTAATAATTTTAGATATTGTGATTATGATTAGTCTCAGGTTTAGGCTTGAGGGTATGTTTGGACATATTCCAATGATTTTGTGTTAAACCTAAATGAAGTTGGGAGACTCGCAAGACGGGAGACGTTTTTATATTTTAAAAAAAAATGCATATAATTAATTTGAAATACAGGAATTAGCCTCTTGGATTAGTTATATATGAGATAAGGTGAAAATCAGCCTGCAAGCTAGCTGTTATGTTGCTGTTTAAACACCATTTTTACCAATCGTTTCATTAATATCAGGTTAAAAAATACCAGAATTTGCTCTTAAAATCTAATAGGTAAAATCAAAGTAGCAGGGGCAGAGGAGTCCTGATTTTTGTACTTAAATGGGTCAAGCTTGAAAAATGCCAGATCCTACAATTCCCATAATGCAGCTGCAACTTGACAGCAACTTTTATAAGACATTATTGCTATTATTTTCTTAGACCTGACAATCTCTTCTAGAGCTACAGAAGTACTGTATATTCACACTTTGAGCATGACTTCCCATGATTAGTAAACTGATGTTGATGTGTAAAATTAGTGGATTTCTGCTTTAATGGTGAAACATACTTAAGGTGACAGAAAAAAGTAAGTGTGTGTGTGCGCGCAAATGCGTGTTAGAGTGAATTTTACAATCTGAATTACACAGAAACAAATATCCATGCAAGCACTGAACCACTTCAATGTCTAGTAGGAAATTATACATACTTTAATGCCAATATAATATGTTTATTTTCCAATCAAGTAAAACATTTCAGACATATTTAAAAATCCAATCCAAGATTCACAGAAATAAAAAAAAAAGGCAGTACACTTATATTGGGGCTAAAATAATGAGTGATATGCACATAGAAGAACATTTTTCCCCATTCAAAAGCAATCAGTGCTTGGCTCTAGACATACTCCAGAGAAAGAGAGCACAGAAGACTCCCTCTGGCCACGATGTAGAGAGTAAAAACATAAACAAACATGAGAAATGTGAGGTTATTAATCAATACAAGGAGGTATCTGCACTTTTGACTGCCTTGGTTGGATTTATAGGTCCTTTAGAGGTCCGATGTTCCAGTATGATTTCGTGTACATAAACACAGTATGAATCTAACATGATACAGTTCAGTTAAAAAAATAAACATCATAAATGATCATCCCCTAGAATACATTGTTTCTCCAGTCAAGGCAAAGCACAGAGCAGCTGACAAAGGCAGCATGAGGTATGTGAACTTCAGTCGGTTTGCAGTTATCTCCCAAGCAACCACAAGAGGGAGCAGTGAGACAGACTGCTGAGGTTTAACTGTCTGTGATCATGGCATAGTACATCCTGTCTGTCTTCTGAGGCTTTAGATACATTGAGGATAATTCAGGTTTTAGTCTTCGTTATATAGGCCTTTTTTCTCTCTCTTTAGCGCCTCAAAAATGTAGACACTGCTGAGACACTTTTCCTTCAGCTGTATTGTTATGTGACAGAATTCTCATTGAATTCAGAATAGGTCACAGTCCAATAAAGACCAAATTTTGTGAACTTATCAAATTAACTGAATGTTTAAATGCTCGTTTCATGTTTGAGAAAATGCTTGTGAATTATTTGAAATCGTATCAAAAATACAGTGACACAAAGTTAAAATCAAAAGATTTGCAGTTTGGCAAATATGCTTAGCCTATATGGTATGCCAGCAAACAGTTAGCTTAGCTTAGAATAAGGACAGGAGACACGGTGACGTGTTGCCTGGCTCTCTCCAAAGCTCAAAAAATCCGCCTATTGAAGAGATATAATATGCCACTTATGTTCATTGTTTTTTAGAGCTTCGGTTGCGCTGGTAGAGCTGATGTGATTTACCTTTGAACAAGGACAAGGCCAAACAGGCCGCGTCCCCCTGCCTGCACTCTTTGTGCTGAGCTAAGATAAGCTAACCGGATGCTGGCTGTAACACCCTGTAGCCTATCGCGTCACAGGATAGCGGTTAAGCACATTTCCCAAAATTATTAAATATTAATTTGAAACAGGGCTGGTTTTGTTAACACTTTGAGACATGTGATTTTCACTAGATATCGACAAAATCAGTCCAATTTTTAATTTAATATTAAAGTTTCACATTAAACTTGTTCTCGTTCAGAGACCATACGTGAAACCAGAACTTCCGGGTTCTGTTCCAGAAGTTAGGAAACCAGTTAAAATCTCATTGACCGTTGTACATACGGCAATAACTGTAACTGCAGTCTTAAACAAAGCTTATATCGGCCACATGGCGTGTGACTCACTTCGTATGTTTACATAAGGACGGTAGTTTTATGATAAACGATCTAACAACGTTGTTAATTCACTATTTACGTCTTTGCGGCCTTTTTACAAACATTTCCCAGAAGCCCCAGACGTGCGCGAGATAAACGTCATGGCTCGATAGAGGGAGCGAGTCGGGGCTTGCTTGCGGCTTGTTCAAACATGCCTGCAATAACAACAGGACAGAGAAGCTTTTACACTGTAGAGAGTACAACTAGGCAGTTGAAAGTGAGTCAAAAAGAGAGCGTTGGCGACTCTTACGGACATGGGCGAAGTCACTGTGTGATGACGTAAGTACCCGCGCTTTTTCCAAATGGGAGTTTTTTCTATTCACACAAAGTAATAGTTGTTCTACGTTGTTAAAATCACGAAGGTGTCGTGTTTTAATATCACCTATTGTAGTGGATGTCAATTTGTCCGGGAATATGGCCATAAAACCTCAGGAATACGTTGAACGAATGACTGCATACTGAGTTACAATAGCTAATGGAGGCAAACCCGGATGTGACGTATTTACTTGGGGTCTCTATTCAGAGGCAAGAAAACGAAAGACCAGAAAGCCTGAATTATCCTTTCAAATCCCACAACTTCACACAAATGCATTTAATGAAATAAAGGTGTAAAACAAAGAGTTTTTCAAAAGTTGGATCTGACTTATCCCAGTTTCTCAATAAATATCATTATCTTTCTTGGCATGGTGTCGTATGAGCCATATAATCTGCTCTACAGTGCCTTTGAACACTGTACAACGGCACAGTTCAGGTATATCCCTCTTCAGCTTGCGTTTAACTTCTCCATTACCAGCACTGCGGGGCTGTAATGCACCAGTGTCGACTCTCAGATTGGTGTGAATTTCAAATAAAGAAGCCACAACATAGTAATTTGGACCGGGGTCCCAAAAATTGGACTCTGTGGCAGCAAATTACGCTTGAGAATACGATGTTCCCTTTTCAAGGCCTCACACTCAAAGTGAGCCTTCTGCTGAGATACAACTGGTACATTCAGGTTCACAAATGTTTGGTCTTGAGTAAAAGCCTCTGCAACATGTGTGATGATTGCATGAACGAGACTCTTTGCTTGTGCTGTCTCATGTTTGCATGATTCAGAACTTAAGACAAGTGGGAAAATATTAATAAGACAATTCTACCAATTTGTTATCCTACATGCAGCCTCGTCAAACCTCTACAATAACCATTTGATTATTACTACCTTAAGGGGATTATTCTCCTGTATGAGAGGGTTTCTTGGCTGCGTCAAATACTGAACAGGACAATAAACAAGAGATCAATCAGTAGTTACATTGATTGGAAGAAAATATAAAGCTACTAACAACAATAATATTACTATTTTTTTCCACGGTCATGTATTTTGTTCATAACTGGCATAAACAAGTGTTCAGTTCCATATGTAGGCCCACTGCAACATAGTGAATCTCTCAGCTGAGTGTGAATCATAAAACTACGGTCATATGCAAAAATCAATCTTTGATCTCGTAAGTTAGTTTTAAAAGAGTACTGATAACAATATTCATCTTCATAAACATTTTTTTTTTTTTTTAGAATGACGTCTATGCAATGTCACCATTAGTACAAAATCTACTGATTTCATGTTAACTGTTAACAATGCCGCTCTAAACTACAAATGTAGTTTGCAACAAGAAGGGGCATCATCTCCAAAACCACACAACTTCTGATTATCTGAGGCTGTAAAAATGGCTGACAAAGGCCATTACCATGGAGCCCAAAAAGAGGAAAATATCTATTTGGTAACAGGGTCAGACAAACACAACATAAAGATAGGCACTCCTTGTGCGAAGTACAATCCTATTCTTCTCCACCTTAAGCCCATCGTATCAAGTGGTTACAAAAACGGCTATGATAAAATACTTAAACTAAAAACAACAGTCAATGTCTTCTCAAAATGTGTTCACACGGAAATGTAAAATATTTCATATTTAACATGTCTATAGCTAGCCCAACAAACTGAGGTAAACTCACTGGCTGTCTGCAGCTAAGTGGTGAGTGTATACTGACTGACAGTATCACACTGAGCTGGCAGAAAAACTTGACCCTGGAAGTGTGTGACAAACACGCCCGTTCTGAAAACTTGTGTAAAACCTTCAAAAAGAGCTTTGATTGTAAGACATATTTGGAGTCACAAGTGACGAGCCATTTCAGGGCTGATTCGTTGAAAATGCCGTGTGACTCTAGTGCGACAAGTGGCAATTTCATTAACAAACAACTGCATGGAGGAGGTAGAGGGGGCTGGGAGGAGGTAAGGAGTTTGTGGAGGAACAGCGCGTATGAGGTAGGCTTTTGCTGTAAACAAAAAAAAAAAAAAAAAAAAAAAAGAGAGAGGTTTGCAGTAAAAGAAAAAGAGTAACTCATCAAATCTGGGAAGGAAGACCAGGGAGTCTGTGGCAACACTAGGGAACTTCTCACACCTCAGTACAATACAGACCTACAGTTAATCATACAAGCTCATCAAAAAATATACAAAACAAAAAGAAATGCACAACTATGTATAACTCAAGAGGTAGTTGCTAATATCAGTACATGAATCAGTTACATATGTCTCTTCACCGTTGCTTTACAGAGTTTGTTGAGTCAGTCAGTGGATGATTCCCAAAAGAATAAAATACACTTTTTTTGGTTAATTCCCTGAGAACAGTTCATCATCCTGAGAGGAATTGTGTGTAAAACTGTAAAAATACATCATACAAAAAGATGTTGTTTCCATAAAGATTTGAGCATGGGCTGTGCTCCTCATGTGGTTTGGTCATTCACTTTTTTTTTCTGTCATGCTGCATTGTTGAGAATTGATTTTAAACGCACGCACACATTCAAAAAGCTGTACATAAAAAAAAAAAAAAAAACTGCAGTGTTGCACTTTCAGCGATAAGTCCCTCTTATTCTGAAAGAGCGAGGATAGCAAGCACTTCAGCAAGTCGTAACTTTAAATGCCTTCAAAAAATAAAGCCAAACTCTTTGGTATAGAAATATACCAAAAAAAGTTGGTTGTCTACTATAGAGCTTTTAAAAACACACAAGCTAGTTTGATATCATCATACAAAGTTATTTGATTTGTCAGAACATTAAGATACAACTCCAAAGCGACCCGACGTGAACTTCTGTGAGGCGTCGACTTCAGATAAGCTCTTTTCACATTCAATATGGTCAGAGAAGAGTTGTTAGGTCACAAATAAGTGCCACTAAAGCCATGCTTGGGATTCAAGTTATACCAAAAGCAGCACTCTTTATCTCTCTCTCTCTTTCTCTCTCTCCTTCTCTCTCTCTCTCTCTCTCTCTTCAGTGAGTCTGAAGCAGCAGCAGCAGCAGCAGTGACGGCGTCTCATCCCAAAGAGGAGCGAGCATTACCTGGCTGGTGCTAACTAACAACTGGTAGGCACAGATGGAAGAGGAAACGGGTGGTTCGATCTTAACTGTAACACAGCTGGGAGAGCAAACGTACATTTCCGAGAGGAAGAATCGGTGAGGTATTAAGTAAGTAGAGCAGCTGTGATGATACTGTAATGGTCTGACACTACGCCTGCGATCAAACGAGGTGAGTCTTTGTGCTGGGTCAGTGGTGACTGCTGACTATTTGAACTTTGAAGAAGGCGGCGTGGAGTAAAACATTTTGAGGCAAAACAAAACAAAAAAAAAAGGTCAGTCTGATTTGGATGAAAACGGTTAAATAGAGAGAGAGCTACAAGTTTTTCACACAACAAAGTATCCCATGCAATATACAGGGCTATTCACCTATGTCAGAGCTAATTCCTTATATATGCATTGCTTAAAGTTAATAGAATTTCAATTATATCTCGTGACTTTACATATATATTAATGACTTATACTATGATTTATAAACTGTAATGTTATTTTCAACTAATTATACAACAACCAAAATGGAAGTCTAATGATCAATTCATTACCTTGAATCTAAAACTATGATCTAGCGGGATTACATGATGTCTTCTCTAAGGCGTGTCTATCTCTAATAATAGTAAACTGAAGGTTAATAGTGTAGACTCGCGCTCCAGTCTGACAGTTTTGCTTCCTTTTGAAGCATGCACGACACACACATACAAACACACACTTTCTCTCGTTCTCTCTCCGTCTCAGCCTTGCACGCGCACACACACACACACACACACACACACACACACGCACACGCTCACGCTCACTCTTTGACAATCAGTTGGTCCAGTCTGTAAGAGAGAGGTATGTCGTGAGTGTTTCAAGATTATAGAGAATGTGTTTAGCAGCCCACCGTCTTTTTTTTTTTTGTTTTTTTTTTTAAATTCCCTCTGGAATCCATAAAGTTTCCCTAAAGATCTTTATAAGCCACGCTAACAATCCCACTGGTCTGGATTATCGCTTAGAGGGTCTCCGGCTTTTAAAAGTCGTCTTCTAATCCTTCTTATAATGAGCTACCGTGTGTGCTAAAAGGATGCATCATGATTTTCGGAATGATTGGGCCTACAGGATAGAAATCTGTGGCTTTAAATCGACAACAACTGTGAGGAAAACACATTCAGAACGGCCAACACTTAGGTCCAAGAGGAAAATAATAAAAACAAATCATCAAACCAAGACTCATACCATGTTGTTTCACTCTTGAGCTGCACTGATTTAAACAAGAAAAACAGTCATTCCCTGCAGTCACCATTTTAGCGGTGGTGGCCATAACTGCACCAGATGACTGCAAGTCAGTCACACACATTCACGCACGTCCGTACCCCGGTGATCGTTGCCATAGCTGCGCTGGTTAGAAAAATAAAAAACAAAATAAAAGTAAAGAAATCAAGACCTCCCATTTTTTCACAGGTGTGAGGTAGATGAGGGGGGGCTTCAGGTATCCTTGATTGAAGGGGAGACACGAGGGTCAGGGGTTAGCGGTGAAAGGTTCACCTCTATGGGCTGTTTTCAGGATTTCCTCCACCTCTGGGTCCGGGGGCCGCGTGTGTGGGGCTCCTCAGGGGAGGAGGAGGAACCCTCCAGGGGAGACGAGCCGGAGCGCTCCTCCTCCTCTGGGGGGCAGAGGTAGGGCCCGGTCCCTGGGCTGAAGGCCGAGGTAGACGCATGTTGGTCCTGAGAGCCTGTGGCGGGCGCCAGCGCCTTGTGGGGACACTGAGCCACCATGTGCGTGATGCTCTGGCAGTAGTGGCATTTCTTTGGCTGGGGGGGCAGGCCACACTCCTTGGCATGGTGATCCAGACCTCCACAGTTATAACAGCTGCAGAGGGTGGAGGAGGGGGCAAGGAGGAAAGACAGAAATGATGAGACGATGACAAAACATATCCAAAAGAGAACAGAAGGTAGAAGCCCTCGTCACATTATCCGTCTGCTTCAATAAGCAGAACACACCTTTTATAGCTGAAAACTCAAGGTTTTTTTTTTACAAAATAGACACATGACCACTCAAAAAAAGAAAAATCCACATATTGTATCTTCGTAAAGCAGCACTGTGGAGTGAAGTACCTACTCCTACATGGCTTCACCACTAGATGGTAGTATGACACAAGCTATTACTCCGGAAACATGAGTGGCACTCTGCGCCATGCCAAAAAACACTGTTTAATTAAATTTGACAGGAAGCAATTGGGTGCTGAAAGAGTTTGGGGGGAAAAAAGTGCCACCAACTGTTTTGTGACTACATGAAATCAACACAATTTTGGCTGTTTTAGGTGTCAGATGCTCTTATTTAAGGTCTGTTGTACAATTATCAGTCACTTTTCGTGGTTCTGCCTTTTTATTGCTACTGTGCCGTGAAATGCTCTAACACCCGTCAATCTAGACCAGGTGACACATCCACGGTGTTGAAATTGTTCCGGTGTAACTGTGTTTCATGGTGATTTTAATTTGAAGGTTACGGACAAACGAAGTCTTTGCATAGAAGCTGAAAGCAGCAGCAGCACATGATCATGAAACCATGCTTCACTGTCTGGGATTAAACAAAAGCAACATGGACACACTAAACCAGCACGTTAGCACACTGCAGTCGCTTAAGAAAAGAAATTATGCCTTTGCTTTAAAAGAACTCCGTTTCGGTCTTCATTGGTTTTAAACGGGCTGAATTATCTCCAGAGAACATTTAACATTCGTCCTTTAGAGTTTGAATTAAACGAAGACATAAAAGGAGCTGCGTGCATGTTTATTACATATTAAGGATATTTTTCTTTGATGTTGTTTTTGCAATGCTTCTTAATTGCAGTTCACTTGTTGGTAACAGTATTAGCTGGAGAATACAAATAGAATATAATAAATAAGAGCTAGAGACAGGTTTGAAGATGCCATTAGCAAGTGTCCTCACAATCTGGATTCATAGAACTACAGCTATATTCCTATATTTAAAAAAATTAACAGCCATAACCGTAAGACAGTAACACATCAAATCCAATACTATTAACAATTCTGTATCAGTCTGTCGTAGGATTTAAGTTAGATTTTGACATGTTTATGTTGGTAAAAATTCATTCAAAATCTTAAAATTCATTCCTCTTCCATCTCAGATTAGGCAGTTTGATCCCATTTGAACTAATTCAAAAGCATTTAACCACAGAAATTTCAACATTTACAGAAAACAATGCAGCGTCAGAAATTACATTTTTCTTCGCAGTAAGACACTAAAGAATCATCAGCGCAGAGGCACTGCTCTTTAGCACAATAAGTTGTCATGTCTGAAGCTTTTTTTTTTAAAATCAGTTAAGATTAAATATTGGATTCTGGGAAACGGTTACCATCTTGGATTTAACATATTTATGGAGAATTAAAACCATAAGACCAACTGCTGAACTGAACTACATATGAAAAAAAAACTAGAATCTAGAAATGAAGACAAGATAGTTGAAAACATTTAGGGAATAATGCGTCTGTTCAGTACGTCGTGGAGACGTTCTCTTTAGCCGACAGTGCTTCAAGGATCTGCTGCTTTCAGAATTGATGCATTTAGTCATTCCCACAAAAGCTGAATATTTCAACACAATGCTTACATCAAACACCTTACAAGAGCCGCGGACTACACGGCAGCGGTGTAAAGAATGGACAACACAATAGTGGGTTGCATAACAGAGTGACCAGCAGGGGTCAGAGCAGCTTAACTGCCACAGGAGCCACACTGAGCACGCTCACAAAGACAGGATGACATCACAGACATCTACCTGCCATCTCTGAATCCAATACTGCCATGCTACCACCTTAGCAGAAGGCAGAGACACTTGACCTAACACTGGATCAATTATCCCAAATAAACTGAATTATTCAGCTGTGTAAAACAATCAGGGAGCCGTCTCTCCCAGATACTGTTTCCTCCTTTCTAACAAAAGCTTTTCTTTTCACACCTTTCTAACTGGACGTCACGGGGTTGTACCGTGGTGAGGCGACGGCAAGCAGCATAAAGAGTGGCAGAGCTGGACTTTCTAATGTAAATGTAGCCTTGCAGTCGTGTGATGTCTTCCTACAGCACATATACTCGCCTCTGTCTGGTGGGGTTTGCTGTACGTCATTCTCTGTCAGAGGGAGGACGGGAAACACAGCCTCCCTTTGCTTCAACCACCAGGCGTTTTCAAGGAGCTCCATATGGCTCCCTCTGACAGATTTTAGTAAAGCACCCTTCAGGATTTTACTGAGGACAAAACAATTGATTGAGCTACTGCCGCATTGAGATGCATATAAGCCCAATCCATCCCTGTGCTAATGCCGTCTCTAATGTAAAAGCTGGCAAATTGATTTAAAATAGCGGCAATGGCAAGCAAAGTGCTCTATTCAATTCCTTATTATGGTGCACAATAACCATAGCAACAGGCATGTACTCAGGCAGATTGAATAGATTTAATCTATAATCTCAGCCCACTCAGAAATGGCTCGCTGCGGTGAGATGTACATATAACATATGTCTCCTTCTTCCATAGGCGGCACAGCTTTCTGAATGCAAGCTACCACGTTCACGTACATTCAGGTTTTGTTCGACGAAGCCGAGGCTGGCGAGTTGTGCACGCATGCATATCAATCATTACACTGCCGCTGACACAGGAAAATCATTCCTTTTTCCCATTTTCATCTCTTAATTATATCATCCTCACCGGTCTCCCTTTGGTTTGCGTTTCTGGAGTGGGACCTTCCCTTTGGGTCTCCTCTCGCTGCCTGCACAGGGTCCCCCACCAGGTCCGGTCACCCGCAGGGACTCCAGGCCCTTAGAGGACTTCTTATAGGTGAACTCCACCTGCTCACCCTCCTTTAAGCTGCGGAAGCCCTCCATCACCAGTTTGCTCTGTTGGGAGAAAAAAAGCAATTATCCATTTAACAGTGGCAGATGCTTATAGCTCAGTGAAGTCTTAAGAAAAATAATGTCTGCAATACACAAGGGTCTGTATTTAAATCAGGGGATGTTCAGTTTGTTGTAGGATAAAAGGATGATGGAAGTTGACTTGAAATTGCCCTAATTTCATTATGAAAGCATAAAGTTGCCCCTGTTTTCTGTGTGGCTGATTGATGAGAAGATGTGATCTGACATAATAAATACTCTGATGGGATACTTGCAGTATATGTAAGACCACAACTCAGTGTAACACAGCAGGAGGATGGATATCCGAGTCATTTAAATTATTTTAGATATCCACATGTCCTTGAAAACCGTTTAATCATTTGAGAGCCCATTAAAGGCAATTCCAGTATCTCCAATATGTCATTTTTAAAGGCTTGAAATCCACAATGGTATAGAAATGTATTTTCCCTTGCCTGGTTCTGCTTAGTATTGTATAACCTTGAATGATGATGTAAACTGACAAAGACCGCACACTTTTCAGTAGGCAATTGAAAGGTACAGAGAGCCTCTGTCTCGAGCAGAACGGGTCATTTTTCCATGAAAAGACTCAATTTAATGCCTTAGCTCTGACGCTCTGTCCGCACAGCATGAAGCTCAGCATTAATAAGTCCACACCCATCAGAGCTAATTTAACACTTACATATTGAGCAGTTGCCCGAGAGCAAGACGAAACAACTCCCCAATCAACACTTTTCATCTCCGAGTAATTGTCACAGAAGAAGCAACACTTATTAAACCTGGGAAGTTTGCTGTGGGCGCTTGTGCGCACTGCTGCATGCGGCAAACTCAACATCCAGTCAGCGCATTGTACACAGAAGGACGTCATTTCGAACATGGCAGATTATGTGGTTTGCACCAACTGCCATGACAGTCTGTGCACAGAAGGACTTATCTCAGCGTCCTTGCTGTTCTCCCTTTATCTACTTTTCGCAGAGGCACCACTTCCTAGTCCTTCTGCAGAGAGAAAAGACGAGCACGTCGCGCCCATGCCGTCATTTTCTCTCCACACGTCCACCATCCGTCTTCATCATCTATGTGATCGGAATTATTTAGTTACTACGTCACCACCGGACAGTGATTTATGTCTTGTTGATCGCACAGAACCGACGGCTGATGTGCACCGTATCCATGACCTTCATGAATCGCAGCAAGCCCTGCAGATCTCTGCATAGGTAAACACACACCCACACGGGCATGCAGTGCGCAGAGCAAACCTACTATACATTGAGGCCTAAAAATAACACACAGGCTATCTGTAAATTCAGTGCTTGCTGGAGAGACAGATGTGTAGGAGACAGGAAGAGAAGGGAACAAATGAGCAGAGGGAATCAAATGTAAAACCACAGAGGGGGGAGAGAAAATGTGTTCAGCAGCATTTTTTCCCTATAATGTCTATGTCAATGACTGTAGTTACAGGAAGCTAAAAGGTGCTCTATAGGTGGTCTATTCATAGATATACATGAATATGTAAGAGAGTAAAAAATGTATAAAACAGTGAGAAGAGGAAAAGTGACAAAAGAAGTGTGAATTAATTCCACACCAAGAATAGTGGTTGGACTCACTGCACTGACGATATCTATCAGACTACCACTGTAGTGATAGTCTGACCTGAAGGTAAAAGTGTAAGGCTGCGATAAATGAGTACACAAGAATGGAAAATAACATTAAAAGTAGTTTCTGTTTCATCTTATGCTTCTAAAAAAATTAACAAAAATTGCTTAAAACTTCTTCCATTACAAATATTTATTTTTTCAAACATAATTGATAATAAAAGATTTAGAGTACAATCGCAGTACAATCCAAAGAAAAGAATAGTCTTTACATCAATTAATGCAGCTTTCAAAATTCAGAATACAGATGGTTTAAACAGCATCTCACTGCAAAATGTGCTGCTGCTGCTTTCGGCTTCAATGTAAAGACTTTGTTTGTCTGTAACCTTCAAATTAAAATCACCATGAAACGCAGTTACACCGGACCAATTTCAAACATCTATCTATTCTAATGACGTGTGTAAAAATATGGAATAGTCAAGGACTTCCACATAATGCACTAAAAGCTTTTCAGAATGCAACAATTTAATCTCACAAATTTATATTAAATAAATCAGTTTTAGTTCATCTGAAAGAATTTTTTTCATGTAATTCCATTTTAAAATCATTCTTTTTGAGAATTTGGATGACTTAAATTAGTTACTTTTCTGTATTATCTTTACACCTGACTGTCTAAAAAGTTTTGAATGAAGGACAAGCTTAATATATAAAAAGCAAAAAAATAATAATAATTAAAAAGAAAATAGGTAACACAATTTCTTCAAGATTTTGCTACTAAGAGTGTTTGTAAAGGACCATGAAATAAACAGCGTCCTCAGATAGAATTTAAAAATTCCTTTTTCTGAAAAACAAAACAAAAAATGCGGACATGTATTTCTCTTATTTTCATTCATTTCATTTTCCTCTTTTTCTCTATTTTTTTTTTTTACAACATAACCATCTAGAGTAAATCTTTATATGAGTAGCTACAAATTGTGTTTAAATCAAAAGGCGCTCAACAGAATCAAACCAAATTGTGCTTCAAATTAGAAACATTTAAACATGCAGAAATGTATTTTTTTGAGTAGATTCCTCACAAAAACACAGAACAACTGAGCCTTGACATCAAACTTCTTTGAAGCTATTCCTCCTCCTTATTTACACACTTTCCACATTTCCACAATTAATAAGAAGGAAAATTGCTGCTCTTCAACACAAGTAATTTGCCAAAAATCTATTAATTCCATACTCTCTCAGATGTCTTTTCTGTTTCTCTCCCTGCTATTGGTGAGTTACAGACAGGGTCACATTGATCCTAGTCAACTGCTGATGGCGAACTCGTCCATTTTGGCCGTTCAGGTATTGGATTTGGCTTTGAGAAAAGCAGTGGGATCAGAGAATGGAAATGAGCAAAAGCTAAGATTTTGCAGAACAGATGTAAGAGATGGAATAAAACAGTGAGCTTGTGGCTTTATGCAGCCAATGAAGTCGCTGTGCTGCAAAAACAACAAATTCAAGATTCAACAATCAATAATTTATTAACGTATCAACCAAAACTGCTACAACACGCATGCCTAAAAAAACCTGACTTTCTATTCTTTATGAACAACAAACCGATGAACCTCAGGCAGCCTGAACCCTGTTTTCGAATTAAAACGCCAATTGATTTCATGATTACCATCATTACACCATCCACATGACTGAAAGGCAGTTCCTGCAGCACAAATCAGAAGAAAGCCAATAAAAAATTGTGCCCATCCCCACAAAACAACATGCATTCTGAATAATGATGAATAATCGACTGCTCTCGATAGACTGTGTGGCGCATGAGCCCTTCCTGTTCCTCTCCTGTCTTCACTTCACAAGCAGCATGTCTCTCCAGGTCAAAGTTGAGTGGTTTGTCTCAGTACCCTACCCCCTCTCCAACCCCGTCAATGCCCACAATGCACCAGTGAGGAAACCACACAACCCCTTTTGTTCTGCAGAAATGCAGGAAAACACACACACACACACACACACACACACACACACGTCTCCTACATATAAGAGGAGGTATCACACTCTTGCCTTCATGCCTCAGATGAGTTTAATTTCTGAAGCATGAGCTTGCAACAGCTCAGTCGCTCCACAATTACGTAATAAAACGCAGCATGTGGATTTATGTGTGTGTGAGTGTGTGTGTGTGCCTCTGTGCTGGTGAATACATGTGTCAATGTATGCGAAGAAGAAAAAAAACTTCACAAATCAGAACCTGTAACCCGAGTCGCCTCCTCTCGAGTGACCTAGCGGGTGTCCTGACCCGTTTCAGTTTACGCACTAGAGGTCAGGAAAGGGCACGGCCGGGGAGAGGGAACGAGAGAACGTCAGAGAGGGGGGGTGGCGGGGGACACAAAATGGAGGAGTGGCCTGGAGCAGGAGGGTAGTGGATGAGGGAGGGAGTTTGGAGGAGGAGGAGGTGGGGTTCATGGAAATGCCTCCAGCGCATTCTGTTCAGCTCCAATGGAGGAGCAACTCCTGATCAGTGGCTGGACCTGGGGGGAGCCCAGGAACAAAACCCCCATTTGATCAGGAGCCCCACAGGTCACCAGCAGAAATCCGGGGGTCAGTGGTATACCCATCCGAGCACCACCCCCTGCCCGACTGGCGGACCACACCAGCTCTCAGCACTTTAACTCCAGCAGCAGCTACTGTCATCCTAAAAACTGAAGAAACTGAGCTAACAAAATGGACACCAACGTTCTCTAAAATGGCTTGATTATGCTTACGAGCTTCCTTACATGTAATAAATATCTTCCTATGGCTCCACGTGTGTGTGTGTGTGTGTGTGTGTGTGTGTGTGTGTGTGTGTGTGTGTGTAAGAAGGAGCCAGCGATCAATACAGCATCCTGGATAGAAATAGCCCTCCTTTTCATCAGCCTGGCCCTCGTCATCACCAGGCCCAGCAATCAATACAGGAAGCTGTAACGTGAGGGGATGGGGAAGTGGAGAGAGGACACCCACCATCCTCCACCAGCCTCTCTCCGTGGCGACCACCAGCTATGGAATGGCTAATTATGGGATGCTTTAAATCAGAGGTGGCCCACGCAGAGCCGCTTGCTGGATCGTGCTTGTGTTAAGAGGAAGGGGTGTGTGTGTGTGTGTGTGTGTGTATAGGGGTGAGCGTGACGGAGATGGCGGTCACCATGTGGCGTGGTGCCATTAAGTAGCTTTTTACACACAGGAAATGCTAAGTGGACAAAGCTGGGCCAGATCAGCTCAGATGGACATAACCCAACAGGATGCATATAAACCAAAGAAGAAAGAGGAGAGAGAAAGCTGGACGAAGGAGGTAAAAAAAAAAAAAGCACACAAACACGCCGAAGAAAACCACCAACAGAGCCGCTCTTATGACGCTGACACCCAAGCCCTCCTCAACACGTTGTCATTAGTAGCCCTGACCCTTGAACCCTGCCCAACCCCCATCAAACACTTAAAAGCCTTCATGTTTCCCCTGCCTCAAATTAACAACATCCAACACCCCCGATTATGACTGGGGCAAATATTTGATCTGGGGGAGGAAGCACTAGATCATCTTGCTACGTTTATCAGCATGAGAGGGGAAATGAACCTCGCTGAGGTGACTGGTGATAAAACACACAGCCTGCTAATAACTGGACCCGTGCAGAACAGAAGCAAAGCATATCTGGGTTTTGACACAGATGCTTGTGCTCTTTTGAAAATTCAATATGAGCCATTTGAGGAGGTGATGCCACCTCACGGGCAATTATTAATGACAAATTGTGTGTGTGTATATACACACACACACACACACACACACACACTGGTTGACAAATACAAGGTTCTTAGTTGATTTTTTTTGAACATTTTTTTGACACTTTCACCGTAATGGAGAGCATTTTAACATTACCTGTATTTGTCTTTAAGTTGTTTAAGAAACACTATTATTGCACTCATTATTGCACATGGTTTAAATTAAAATCATTGATTTTGCTGTAGCTGACCACATTTGAAAAGGCAAAAACCAGCAGCGTGTTTGGTCTTCTTTGTACTCAGAATTCAACCTACATGTACCAACATGATGTCAGACACAACAAAGTGGGATAATGGTTATTAGATGATTAGCTTGCTTATGACGTTGATATTAAGAGATTAACATCAGCAAAATAGGATCAAAAGCGAGTCCATGTATCTGTGGTAGATCTAATTCTTACACATTGTACTCTTATCGTTTGAGTGTTACTGACAACCATGATTTTCACATTGGAAAAGTTATTTTAGCTTCCTCTGCCTTTTTAACTAAAATCTGTCTGTGACATTGACAATCTCAACGTCAAACCCATTACTGGTGCATTTCAAACAGGTTTGAGTCAAAAGGATCTCTCCCAAAGTTAATTTGAAACATATTTTTACACATTTGCATCGCCATTTCTTCAACAGCTGCAGTATATATAATGTTTTTTTAGTTTATGATTTCCTTTAGGTGTAGAAAACTAATCTGCAGCTGTTTTGATAATTGATTGTTTTCATTTTTCAAGCAAAAACGCCAAACATTCTGCAGTTCCAGCTTCTTTAACAGGAGAAAGTTTGATTTTCTTTTTCATATGAAATAGTAAACTCAATATTTTTGGCTCTTGGAAAAATAAAAAAGAACTTTGAATATGTCATCTCTGGCTCTTTTGAGTTAACATTTTCACTATTTTCTGTCATTCTGAAGAAAAAGCAAGGAATCAAGAAAATAATCTGCATCTTAGTCGACAATGAAAATAATGGCTAGTTGCTACCTTTGATCCTTTTTTCCCCACACACGTCTGTTAAAAACGCTGGAGGACATGCGACAGCCACAGAAAAGACACATTTACTGAAAGTCTGCGTTAGCTTTTATTAATGTTTTACGGCTGAACGTTTCCGTCGGCTTAGATTTTTTGAAATGAAATTAAAGAAGTGTCAGGAGGCGCGAACGTACCCGACACTCTCTTTGTGTTCCAGGTGAACTGCGGCGTGTTTTTAGCCCTGCTCGGCTTTCTACTCCGCCACCTTTCCAATTACCAATCATATCCGCTGTATGTGGCCAGCTCCTCAAAAGGAAGTCACATGACTACTCTTTCTTCTTCTTTTGCGTTTTTTGATGTGCAGAAGAGAAGGGTGGGTTTTGGTGGAGGAGGTGTGGGGTTGGGGGTGGGGGTGGGGGGGTAGTGTTGCTGCAGGAGAGACAAAGCCTGATACTGGCTATCTGGAGGCAGAGATGGGTGGGGCCTGCATGCCAAACGGTGACACGGACCAGAGGTTAATCTCACTAGGGGCCCACTTTAACCTCGCTACACAAAACACACACACACACACTCTCCTTTGCGCGCACACACACACACTCAAAACCGAAAACATCTTACAGCCGTTCACATGTAGACATCAACAACCTGGTGGTTAAGAGCGTAAAGTAAGAACCACACACACACACACACACACACACACTCACACAGGGGCTCCATAAATTGAACACACACTCTGGAGGTTTCAGGAGAATAGCAGCAGCAGCAGCAGCAGCAGCAAACTGTTCAACATTTCAAACTGATTACTGACAAAGGGCAAGCAGCCCCCCACCACACCGCCACACACACACCCCCTCACCCCACCCAACCCTCCTGCCTTTTTGTCTTTAAAGAAATTCCTCTTTTTAAAGAATGCCTGAGGAGAGAGCACCCCCCATGTCCCAGCAGGAACTCTCTCTCTCACACACACACACACACACACACACACACAGAAAAACACTCAGTCCAGGTAGAGAAGAGGTTGACAAATAGAGATAATGAAACGGCTTTGTGTGTGGAATCACTAAGCAGAGAGGTAAAGCGGGTGAAGAAGTTTAATTACTCTCTCTAACTCACACACACACTCTCCCTCTCTCTCTCTCACACACACACACACACACACACACACACCTTCCAAATAGGAAGTGATCAGATAGGAGCCCTGATGAAGAGGCCTCCCAGGAAGAGAACCCGTGGTCGGGCGGGGACCCTCTCGCTGACTCACACACCCTCCCTCTCTTACCTCCTGCTCCTCCACTCACTCGTCTTTTTCCAACCTCTCGCTCATGTTTTCCTCCTCGACTACTACTAGCACCCACCCACCCCACCCCCGCCCGCCTGCGCCACCACCACCACCCCTCGCCAACACTTATTTTTCCCACATCCCTCCTCTTTCCCTCTCTGAGGAAAACTCCTCCTCTCTCTCTCTTTCTCCTGTCCTCATGCTCCCTCTTCCCCTCCCCATCGCTCTTACCTCTGCCTCTCTCTGGTAAGTACAGGATAAACGTTGTGCAGGAATAAATTTGCAGTCTTTCCACTTTTTCTTTTTTTTTTTTTTTTTTTTTGCATACAGTAATTGACAGCTAACCTTGCATCATACATGCAGAGAATATTTCATGACCTTTGCGTCAAGCCGAACTCTCTCTTCTTTATGCTCCCCTCCTTGTTTGCGCTTCACTGTTCTGAGACATTTGTATCCTAACAGAAATATTCTCCATTATAAAACACACACAGATGCTATGGCAACACATAAGATAACCTGCAGGATTTTAAATCAGTGTGCCCAAATCTCAACATTTCCTTGAAACAGCATCCACATGTCCAAATGGATGCAGGCTGACAGCAGAGACACAGAGTGTAAAGATGAATGCAAATACTGGCAAAAGAGTGGGGTGTTTTGCATTCAGTATGACAACGTGCTTATGAATGCATATTGTCTGCTCTTTGTGCGAAATGACAGCCGCATTGTTGTAAACACGTAGCTGGAAACACTGGGGGGAAATGCACTAGTGTAAACATATGATTGATTGTTTGCAAATTAATTCATCTGTTCGGGTTTTTGTGGAGCAATTTGCGTTTTCTAAACCTCTAAAAATGCAACACACGATTTAAGAAAATCTATATCCAGAGCAGAAACAGACAGTTATTTATTGCAAATATTTTCATCTCCTTTATTATCAAATACTGAGTTAAGACCGAGCCTCTCAAACCACCACATGCATTTGAAACACAGCCCCACAGACACCTATATGGCAGCAGCCTGCTCTGTTCTGTAGGTTACAAACTGCTGACTTCTGCTCACCTCTTCAGCTTTGTTTCCCCACCTCTTCTAAAGCACCTCTGGCCAGCAGGGAAATTAGGAGCCAGAAGTATGTAGATACATGCAGGCAATGGAGCCACAATATGAAAGTATCAATCAAAAGCAGATAAGTCAAAGCTGCAGTGTGCTCTCTCCTGAGCCTCCTTGATTTCAGGTATCCACAGCAGTGATCACAGGGCGACTACTACCCACACACACAAGTAAGCGCTGACAAAACAAAAAATTAAACATGCATCGTTTCGCATATGATGATGCATGCCACAACTATGGAGACAAGTGGAGCAAAGGTCAACACGCTGCTTCAACTTTAGTCACTCAAAATGGGAATTTTGTTATCACCAACTTCCCTGCAGAATTTAAATTATTTTAGATGTAATAGCTAAATCTCTATATTTTTATCAGTCAGTTTGAATTATAAAAATAACTTTATAATTGTAAAGGTTAATGGTGCTTTTACAATGAAGGGCAATGACAATTTAAAATACATAAAAACAACAAAATAAAGGAAAGTGAATGCAGCTAAAATCATAAAGAAACGTATTAAAACATGTCGTTTCATCACTGCAAGCTGCCCCACTGGTGTACAACCAAAACAAATACCTCTTTTTCCCCCCCAAGCAAACCATGCCCCACTCAGAGCCCCCACTTTCTATTTCAGACTGCAATACAACTTAGAAAAATCATAACATCAAAGTTATTCAAGTCCCACAACAATGGGCTGATTTGTGAAACCTGAATTTCTCAACACTCCCAGTTTGCCCAGTTTGTGAGTGGACCCATGTTTTTTTTATTTTATTTTCCTCTACATCACTGATGACATCTGACCCCTGATATGCTCCCCCCACCCCCTGCCCACCAGTTCAGCACAACATCCCACGACTCCACAATAAAGACACCTTCAGAGGAGGGTGTCAAATGAAACGGTGAAAATGCCTCCTCATCCTCACGCGTTCCTCCCGGAGTATTTTAAAGCCACGTTTATAGGACCGTAAAAAGGAGGGCGATTAAAAGGAGGGAAAGAGGAGCTGAAAGAAGGGTGGACTCCACTCCTCTTTGTTTGCTGCAGAATAAGTCGAAAACAAGGCCTCACACATGAACTCCGCGCACAATAAATCAAACAGGAGCCTGCACGCGGTGGAAAGCGGGCCAGGCTTCACGTCTCCTGCGTAAACGTGAGGGGATGTGGTGGTGAAATAAGGGGGATGTTCGGTTTCAAACACAGCAGAGGCAGCAAGGAGCAGGACGCAGCCTCTCAAGGAACACGCTCTGCACACCCCACACCCCCCTTCTTCTTTTTAAACATGCTTTTCCGACATGTTGGCTGGCTGGATATCAAGCGAGCCCTGCTGTCCATTAGGGCCAAGTGTGAAACTAACCGTGTCACAGCCACACGACATGTCTTCCCTTCCCATTACAGTGCAGAGGGGAGCGAGGGAGGGGAAAGCTGGACGCATGTGGCTCAAAGAGGAAACTTGGCGTGTTTTTTTTTTTGTTTTGTTTTTTTTTTGTCAGGGCCGTGGACAACATGTGATTACACAGTAACGTGTTGGGTAATGCAAAACATCCGGATGATACAACGTTAACTGGCGCTCAGAGGAGAAATAAAGGGGCCTGCGGGGATCAGGGTGGGATCTGAAGTGACAGTGAAATTGTGGGAGAAGGAAATAAAGCTAAATCAACCACCGGACGCTTCTCCACGTTTTTAGAAAAAGCGAATCCGGATGAGGCCGTTGCGCACCGCATCAGCGCCACAAAGCAGATGTTTATTCCTCGTTGGTTTGTGTGCTTTCGACGTCAACTTACTTGGTGGACGAAAACATCCAGAGGGGGGTCGACGGGGCTCCCTTCGCTGCTGGTCATTGAGATAAATCCGAAGCCCATCCGGACGTTGAACCATTTGCAGAAGCCCGATCCCGACAGGATCTGAGGTCGAGTCCGGTCCTCCTGCTCGGTGGACTTGGCGGGGTCTTCTCCGCCACCTTTACCCGGCCCTCCTGAAACAAGGGAGGGGGTTGGGAGGGGGGTGCACAAGAAACAAGTTAGAACATTTTTATAGGCTCAGATACAACACCACAGGATGGCTATCCCCCTGTGCGCATAGCCTACCGGTTTATATAAGTTTAATGGGCTCTGTTGCGTAAAAACTTCTTGAAGAAGCGTGGGGGGAATCCCCTCCACTTGCAAACACGGGCTATGTGAAGTTCAGGGCCGGTAGAAATTTCCTACACTACTATTTTCGACACCACACAAGCGGCCGGGGCGCGTGGTGCTGTGATCCGGCGTGCATCCACGCAAAACGTTCCCACAAAAAAAGTTGATCGCCAGCGACCTGGTGACAGATGACCGCCTCCGATCCGCGCACGGGCACGGAACTTGTGGAGGATTCGTCTCGTGCATCTACAGCCCGCTGTGGAGTTGTAGGCTACGGGGTCCAAAAGGCAGGTGTACACATGGTTCCTCGAGCTTCACCAGCGTGCAGAACAAGCACACGCGCGCTAACAATGCATATACCTTAATGCAGCGAAAACATGGTTAGATATGGTGCTCGGCAGGGGCGGTTCAGGTCGTTTTTTTTTTTTTTTTTTTCTTTAAAGGTTTGGAACAACAATCACGTTGCACCTTGCCACCCCTCCTCCCACCCTCCCTCCCTCCTTTCCTCTCTCCTTCCTCGCGCGAGCAGATAGCGAGGAAAAACTAAGAGCAGAAAATAGAAAATAATTGCAGAATAACCTTCGGCCATGTTTCCCCGCGGACCCTCTGCGCCCAAGTTGCAATAGAGAAGCTTCCTCTGCGAAAACGGGCTGCGGTAGTCACCATTAATCCGACATCCTCGATCCCATCGGTCACCAATTGAGCTCGCATGGTACGGCGTGCTTTCTGCCTTTTGATATTTTTGTCATGTCTCTCTTTCTTCCCTTCAATCCCTTCCTCACTCACACCACCTCTGTACTGCTCTCCCTCTCTCTCTCTGCCTCCCTCTGCCTCTCTCCCTCTCTCTCCCTCTCCTTCGCTCTCATTCGCTCTCGAGCTGGCTGTGCCCGTTCCCGTAGTGAGAACACGTGACTTTGTCAATTACATGCCTTCTTGCTGCTAATTTCTGCCCTGCCATTCCAGGGAAGAGGGGAATCGCACTCGCAACCGCTTGCAGCATTCACCTCAGTTGTGTACATGTGGAAAAAAAGGCTGTGTTTGATTGGACTGTTTATGTTGTGTTTCCGTGGAGTGATAAAACTGCATCATAAGGGGCTGGTGTTGCTGCATAAGGCTATTAGGCCACGCTGAGATTAGATTAGGTGGGATTCAATTACATTTTAATGATTCCTTTGGGGGTAATTGGTGTAGTCATAGCAGCAGGGGAAGCAAAAGAAAACGTGGAAAACAAACATGAAAAAATGAGACAAGAAATTAGAAGAAAAGTAAATGATAAAGTTAAGGCACAGCATAAGCACTGGTGGATCCAGGCTACAAGTCTGTGGATTTCCCCATGATCACATGTACATGCAGCAGTGTGTCTGCACACTGGATTTTGTGCTTTGCAGAACTGAAACCAACCATAAATTTTAAAAGTGTGCAGTTGAACGTGCATGCCAGTATGCATATTAGCTTTGCAAGTTTGCAGCTTTCATCATTATCTGGTGTTATAATGCATGCACGAACATGCACCGGTGCATCTCGAGTGTTAGGTTTTCTAGAACTAGAACTGACGTGAATAGATTTTAAAAATAAGGATGTTAACTTGTATGTTAGGGAGATACCATACATACCACTGCAGTGGTGACACATGTGGGATATGAAACATTACAATGCAAACCGAGAACTTCTGTCCAAACCTCAACATATAAAATCTCCCACAAAAAAAAAGTTTCCCTTCCTAAAACTCACCTCAGTTTTCATTAAATAATTGTTTGTCCATAGATGTCCTCAGGTACGTATTATAAACCAAAATTACCAAAAGTAAATGATTTGATAGATAACTTCCTACATCAGATACAAAGTAAACTCATTATAGTGATAAAACATGGAGACACAGAGCATGTCTTTGTCTTATTTCATCCCAGACTAACACCTAACTCCAAACATATGAAGAAGCCTAGTTTTTAAATATATAAGATTATTATCTCAGCTCAATAAACTCCTGTCTTTGTTACAGAAATAACAACCAAGCGTGCAGACAGACCTAAATTCCCTTTACCTGAGTGCAAAATACAAACAGAATAAAGTCTACTGGTCATTTTTTATACTTTCCATGCATGCACATGTTGTTTTTGAGCTCCTAGCATACGACCAGTTACCTCCCAGCATCATAGTGGGCACCAGAGGAGAGCTGAACTCACAGCTTTGGAATGTGACTGGAAAACCCAGAAAAACAAACCTGAAAACTGATGTGTCCAGTCCTATGATCTGCAGTTGTCAGGAGAAAGTCAATCCACAGGCAACAGACTCTTTGCAGGAGATTTTCAGAAATACTTTAAGAAATGTGCACAGTGCTAATTAAATGGTGGCTAAGTTTGGAGCCTGCACGCTGAGGAAGGCATCAGCCGGATCGTTTGTGCTTGTTTCTCTGCAGCAGAATACAGACAAAGCAAATGAGAGCTCGTGAAGGCAATTTTTTTTTAGTTCAAATCAGTTTAAGTAAAAGTTTGACTCCAGCAAATTGTCAGTTTCATAGTTATCTTTTATCTTCACATAACTTGTGTCTGATTGATGCTAAGTACTTTAATAAATGTTATGAATGTGCACCACAAAAGTCTTTGTCATTCCAAAAAAAAAAACATTAAAAATCTCTTCCTCAAAAGTAAAACTAGGATAAAGGATCAAGTTTGCTCCTGTTTAAACTTCATTTTCAGGTTCTCCTCTATGTCTACAATGTGGGACAAACACTCCACAGAGACGAGAACAGGTCTAACCATAAGCTGCGGTTACTCAAGGCCACACAGCAGATTGATAACAACAAGGCTGAAAAATAGTGCGTTCATTGAGAAACTTCCCATCTTATCTCACATCTACTCCGGTGGGATGTTTCTCAAGGGGTTATTCCCGGGTATGAGGAAAGAGGAAAAACACGTTGGAGGAATGAAACAACAACAAGCCCATCTCCACCCACCAGAGCTAAAGAGCCCACCCTCCGGAATTCACGAGCTTTACCCCTACCCCCAATCCATCCATCCCAGCCCCCGCGCAAAAAAAAAAAAAAAAAAGCCTGTTTTTGAAGATGCTTGTAGAGGAGGCCTCCACACTGGCCATAGAATTACTGTTTGGGTCACAGGGTTGGATACCAGTGTCAGATGTTATCCACTCACTCACATCCTGACAGGACCTTTCTGATGAGCACACGTCGGTGGAAATCACCGCAGAGTAGCTCACCGACATGTCTACACTAATGACAAGGAATTATTTAGACTATGGGTGGCTTTGGGAGTGCCTGTTGGTCAAAGGAGGTGACTGAAATGGCAAAACGGAGATTAGTGGAGATTTTAAGACAGCTAAACGCAATGTGAACACCTTTATATGAACAGGAAAAATGTTAGTGTGAAACGAAGGGGAAACTGATGTTAGATGTGTGAGGATGGAGAGAACACTTCCTTCATTCTGTCTTTAATGAAAGCAGAACTTCTTTTCTTTACATTAGTTGTTTTATGATCAACACCAGCTGGAAGTTAAACATGCATACCGGTCGTTTGTTTTACCTTCAGATCAATCTTTTGTCATTTTAAACATACAGGCTAAAAAAAGCAGTTTTTCTTATGAGGTTTTGCAAAAAGAAAAAGATACAGATCAATTTCTTTACTAGATATTGTGGTTTTTCTTATAATGAAGTCTCACTTTAGCCACAATTTTATTTGCCCATTGATTGTTTTCAAACTTGTTTTAACTTCAGATCAATCTTTTTTTTTCACCGTTTTATTTGTGTAGAAGAGCTAATGGGCTAAAAAGAGCAACTTTTCTTATGAAGTTTTGCATAGGAAAAATTTCAGATCAAGTTGTTTAGTTTGCGTTGTTGTTTTTATAATGGTCTAACTTTAGTCACTATTCTATTTGCCCTTTGATAGTTTTCAAACTTGTATTAACTTCATTTCAACCTTTTTAGAGGCTTAAAAGAGCAACTTTACGTTTGAATCTTTTTATATGTATTAATTGTTATAAATAAATATACATGTATTACTCTGGCCATCTTTCTATTTGCCCTTTGATTGTTTTCAAACTTGTTTTAACTTCACATCATTTTCCCACTCTGTGTGTGTGTGTGTGTGTGTGTGTGTGTGTGTGTAACAGTACATGAACAAAAACAGCAGCTTTTCATATGGAACTTTGCGAAAGTAGTGAACCTGGTGAAGGCCTAACATAAATGTCAGCTGGCCTGTTTTCAGATCACGTGAGAACGAGTTGTTTCTTTTAAAATTGCCACGAACTAGAAGTCAAAGTTCAGCCACATTTTTATTTACTTTACATCAATCATTTGTCGTCTAATCAACACCGACAAGAAGTGAAACTTTGACCACCTTTTTTATTGCCTCTATGCTGCAGAATGAGATTGTTGTCAGACTCATTTTAACTTTTCATCAATCCCTTTTTCCACTTTTCTATCTGTGCAGAAGTACTTTTAAAAAGTTGAATTTTTTCATAGGCATAAAAGTAAAGAATTCATATTTCTAACATCACTATGAACTGGCCTGTTTTAAGGTGAGCTAAAAAAAAATCCTTCTTTAGGTCACATTAGTTGTTTCATCTTATGACCACCAACAATTGAAAATCATACGTTCTACCTTTTTATTTGGCTTCATGCTACAGGATGAGATTGTTTTTAAACTTATTTGAACTTCACTCTTTTTTTCCCCCACTCTTCCTCAAGCATAAGAACAAAATGAGCAACTCTTCTTATGAAGTTCTGCAAAAAGTTAAGCATCTCAGTCTTCTATGAGTCAGATAAGCTGGTTCGGCCCAAGTTTACAATAAGATTCTGCTCTCCTGTTAAGTTTAGTGTCAAAAAACAGCCTGCATGACAACATATCATCCACTTACTATTAATACAGCAACATACACATGACGGTAAACTGCTTGTAGTAACTATACTAATTTGCCATGAGGACAGACTTGTGCAAACCCTCTCAAGGCAATATGAATCTCTATTAGACCTGCATGAAATTTAGCTTTGAGTTAAGACAATGTGTATATTCTTTGGTTTGGTTTGTTGACGATATTTGGATATATTCATAAACTATAACACATCAGACTTTTCAGGCATGTGTATAATATTATATAATAATAAATTCATAGCTTGTGTCTCCCAGGTGAAGCTATCGGGTCTTTCAACTGGAAAAAAGATAGAGAAAGGAAAAATAACATGGTTCCCCTTTTAATAATGTAGTAAGGGTTTGCTGCAGCGAGCACCAACTGGAGGTCATAAATTCTATTCAAGTCATATCAATTTTTCATCTCTACATCATTTTCTTGCTTTTTAAACCAACTATTCAACCCAGCCACAATCGCTTCTTTAGAAAGTCAACAGAGGAAAATAACTGCAGTGGTGAAATCAGATTTTTTTTCTTTTTAAGCAGTTACTTGTCTGGGACCAAAATAGATAATTATGAGCATTTAACCTCATGTGCAGAAGCAGATTCCTGAGCTGTTTGAATACCAACTTTCAGAGCAGACTTTGGACTCCCTCACCCCAGCTAACCCCACCCAACCCCCACTCGTCACCCTGTAGGCTCCCAGAGGAAATTTGCCTTTAGCCTGCTTGCTGTCAATGCAGTTCAAAGGGTTCATTGAGTTCGTCTCTCCCTTTTCTCCTTTCTTTTTTAGTGGAGGGCATATTTTTTTTGTCATTTACTTCATGCATTCCAGCCACCAAATTCTTCACTTTTTTATGTCCTTTGCAAGGGAGTGTAAACAGTGTGTGCAAAGCAGGTCATCTACTCTCAGTTATTTTTTAAGAACTGGAGAGAATGCACGTGTGAAAGGTTTGACACGCACTTCCACAAATTATTTGATTGGTGTTGAACGCTGAACGCAGGCCACTTTGACTGCACTGAGCTTTAATTCACATCCTTGAGGATTTCTGCTTCTGTCTCTGCAAAAGAACAAACAAGCAGTGGTTTTTGCGTTTTGTCCAAGTGCTTCCTTCGACCTGTGCACAGATTTCGTTAAGGAATATTTCGAATCAACGAAAAAAAATTACACAAGTCTCACAAAAGCACACGTGGGCCATGTGCTCCTGAGTTCACCACAAGAGGAAACCCAAAACTTGTAGGGCATTGCTTCATTTTCTCGACTCATTTCAGAGAAAATAAGACTAAACTGTTCATTTAAAATCACATTTGATCGCTGTGCAGGCGTAATAAATGTTTTTACATTTAATCCGACACATTTTCAAGAGCCTGTGGACTTTTTTTTTTTTTTTTTTTTGTACCACTTCTTGACCCCATCAGGACCATTTTCCATTCATTTAAGGGGAGAGCAGCACGGAAAAAATATGAGAATTAACTCTTTTCTTGTAAATCGTGTGGTCTTAACCACTGTTTGTCAGTCTGAGTGAGTCGCCCCCCCAGCAGGAGTAAACAGGGTGAAAATATGTGAATGAAATATCGGTGACGTCAGAGAGAGGGGGGAGGTTGGAGAAGAAGCGCCGGTGCAGCCGGTGCGCCAAAAACTGCGCACAATGGGACAAAATATCCGTTTACGCCTCTCGCATTCTCACCTGTATTTATTCCTAATATTTTTCTCCGGGGACTCTGCGGGTCAGTATGCTTTCATTCGCTTCTCATAGGTTTCATTTCAACTTCTGAAGTTTTCCACCATTTGTTAATCACATCACGTGAACAGGCTTCTAACCTGATCCATGGATTTCCTGAACGTGCTAATATTCCTAGAATATTCTCACAATGATGTTTAAGGTTTCCAGCAGCGATCTTGGAGTGATCTCTCAGCTTTTTCCTCATTATTTCCTCATATGGACTTATATTTTACTTTCGATTTCATGGTGTCATTTTTTCCTAAATCACGGGCTTCGATTTTGGGCATGTGCGCGCATCTTTAACTCCATAACTTTATCGAAAGGGCGTGATAAAAGAGCCGATCCGTCACTTTGGCATGTTGCTAAAAGCCGGTCATTTCAGGTCAATGAAAAGCAGATCCTGCAGCTCCTCAGAGGCGAGCTCAGCCACATTCACTGCTTTTTTGAGGGCATTTAAGCTGGGAAAAAAGAGAATAGGATGCGCAATGAGCGCCTTCTCTATAGAGAGTCCAAAAAGCGACTCACCTGTTGGAGAGGGAGCGGACATCCTCCTTTTTTTCACCTCCGAGGACGAATGAAATGGCACAGGCGGATGAAGCGTTTCTCCCGGTGTTCCTGTGATGGAGCAAATGTGGAGCAAAGCAGAGTTCAGCCTGCTGGACCTGCAGCCCGCCGAGTCTGAATTACATGCTGACTTTAACCTGCTGTATGAAGCCGAGTGACCGGCTGGAATCAAAGAGATTTTCCATGGATGAATATTTTATAGTGACACTGTAACATAAGCTGCGGCAGCGTGAGGGCCAGGGCAGATTTGTTTTTTCTCTTAAATGTGTCCCAGTGAGCCAACAGATTGCTGGGAGCCCGTGGCACACATCTGGAAGCTCATCTCCAAAATGATCCGTAGATGAGGGACATTGCTCATCGTCAGCTCCCAGTTTTTCACAAAGGGCTGCTCCTCAGCTCAGGAGGTCAGTCTACTGCTCCTCAACATTTAGCATTTCTCAGAAAAGCGTCCTAAAGTTGAATTAGAGCAAAGCTTTAGCAGCAGAAGAAGCTCATTTTTAAAGTTTTCCAATAGCCCAGATGATGATGTTTTAAGTGAAAGCCAATCTTCTGCCTGTCTCAGAGCTTTATCAGGGCTCTTCAAGCCATGTGGCACCCATGGCCTCCCCTATCATGCTCCCAGCCTTCCCCCATCTCTTTCTCTCTTCTTGATAAAGGATCCATACCTCACAACCCCCACCCAGCTTGTTTACAAGCAGCATTCAATCCTTCCAGACCCTGAAAAAAATATAGTTTCCTTGAAAGCATGACAAGAAGTGATTTCATCTGACTCCACAGTCCCTTAGAAGGTCTGATCAGGTCTGATTCTACACCTTAATGTAATCATATGAATTATTTTCTCCCTAAGCAGCCCCAAACCCTCCCTACTGATCTGACATCTGCTCTCCACTCACTCAGCCTCGTGTCCTCACTGAGCAGTGCAAGTAAACTGTTCCCAGACCAGTGATTGGCAGCTGATAAGCTCAAAGAACTGTGGGGGTTGAAGTGACATAAATAGCGCCATCCATCGGTTTATTACGGACCGTCACCCGCACGAGAAGACGAGGCTCCCACGAGACCTCTGTGGAATCAGAACGAGATAGATTTCATTCTGTAGATGCTTTAAAAGTCAATTATCTTCATATGAATGAGTAATAAGGCCACTGCAGATATAATGTGTGTCATTATGGATACAGAGGTTTCATTCAGCAACATTTCCATAAGTTCTGGAAAAAGGCCGTATGTAAGACAAACCATGGACGTTTGATTGACATTTCTAACAAGCAAGGGAGTAAATATTGATAATGAATAGAGAAGGGGGAAAAATTGCTGTTTGTATTGAGCTTGAGGTGTGTTTACTAATTTAAACACACTGCAGCCCTCAGAATAAATCATTTACTCTCACTTTTTCCTTTCACCAGGAAATGAATCCACTGTAAAACGTTAAAGGGCTCATCTCAACCAAAACTGCTGCCCAACCTGTTCCTTATCTTTCCCAATCTACTGTACCACTGAGATGAAATATTTCTGAATCCTTCAATAAGCAGGAGTCAAGATCCATGTGAGGCTACCATGTGAGGGTTTGACAGCAAGATACACAAAATTATTATTATTTAAAAAAAAAAAAAAAAAGCAACAAAAAAAGTTTGATGTTATTGACTCTTTGCCCCAGAAATCAGATTTCAACAGCAACAAAAAAGCTCAAAAAATGTAATTATTCGCGGTGTAACGTATTATTTACTTACTCTTCCGCCGAGTAATATAGTCCCTCAGCAGCGCCTGAGCAGCGATTTCCGGTTGGCGCATTAATATTTCAGTATGGTCACAGGTGTGTGCTCATTGGGTGCTTTAGAACGTCTTCAAATATGGCAGCCAATCAGAAATTAGGACCCGTTCCACCGGTTTGACGAGACAGTTTAGGACAAAAGTGGATGAAATCTTAGTTTAACCGGACGTGTCGGTGATTTTCCCTCCGCTAGAAAGTCGTTTTATATCCGCAGTGAACGGCAGCAGCTTTATGTTCTAATGCAGCAGAGAACGTGGAACAAAACTCTGAAGGCCTACAGCAGGGGTTCACAGCACTGTCGCGCGCCCTCTGCTGGTTCATTATGCCCTCGCGCACGCCCGCGCGCACGCCCAGACATACATACATACATACATACATCCATACATACATCACCCACAGAATGAGCTGATGTTTGGTGGTGAGATGGTTTGAAGCAGATTGAACCTTTTCTGACTAACTTCCCTTCTTACTCACTGAGGATGTGATCAGCCTCTCTGCACTCATGATGGGTCTTACTTATGTCACATTTTCTGATCAAACCCTGTCGAGTCTGTTCAATTTAGCATTTCCGGTCTTTGTTTTGCTTGTTGGCTGGAGAATTATTTTTAGCAAATTTAAGTCATGTTCAAACTATGTTTGCACTTTGAGGAGCTCACTGAGATGTGAGAGGCTGCAGGTGTATTTTGTCTGTTTTAAAAAATTGGTACATTTTTGACTGTACAGATTATTTTGTCCACTTATTGTTCCTTTAATTTACTCTGACATTTGCTCAGTGAGTCCCAGAGACTGAAGCTGGGGAATAAGTAGTGGAGTAATATCCATGTACAGATGAAAAATTCAAGAAAATAATTTAGTTTCAAAGTTTGTAAGGAAACTTTTACTTTGCAAAAAAGTTTGTTGAAAGAATTGTAAGTGATGTAATTTGCCTGATTGAGAAGACTTGGTTTGTTTTCTGGCTTCTTTTCATTTTTTTTTTTTTTTTTTAACTTTCAGTTTCTCGTGCAGAAGCTGAGAAAACATAACAGGCACTTTTACAGTTTACATGTGCATTTAACAGAATCATCTCCTGCTTTTTATTTAGGTCCAAAGTTTGTTTCAACACAACATTTTCCAAATCGATTGATTTTAATTCTGCTGATCTTAAGAATCTGAATACTTTCATCCAAATATTAAAATCTCAGTCCCACAACTTTCATTAAAATGAACATTTCAGTTTAGATTTTTCCACTTTCATCTTTTAGAATCAAATCTAATTAAATCTAACGAGCTTTTAAACTGTCCTAATTTTCACTTCCCCGATTTAAATTTCCATAAAAACGCAAAAGCAGTTTACTTACATTTATTGGACTGAATCAAGGATGACTTAGTTTCCTCATGCAGTTGTAAAAGTTACCATATTGTCATGATTTGAGTCTGTTTGTTGTTCTTCTAACCAAACAGAAGTTTGAAGTGAGCGATGAATTTATTCTATATAACTTAACTGTTAAGCATGTGTGAAAACTGGCTGTTGTTTTGTGTAATCAAAGTTTATTCATGTGTTGGTTGTCAGGATCTAAAGATCTTTTTCTCAGAGGCTTTGATGCCTTGACCTCTAATAACCCAATCAACAGAAAGAAATCATTTTGTCATTTTATCATTTGTCGACTTTCATCCCTCCAGACTCTCCACAGCTGTCGAGGCCTCACAGCCTTTTCTCTCGGGCCC
Source organism: Chaetodon auriga (assembly GCF_051107435.1). NCBI lineage: Eukaryota > Metazoa > Chordata > Actinopteri > Chaetodontiformes > Chaetodontidae > Chaetodon > Chaetodon auriga. The sequence continues at coordinate 8,133,755 of NC_135091.1, forward strand.
AAAGTGACTGAAATATTGTCTTTGGAGAAAATGATGTCTGAATCCAGGGAAAGAAATCAGAGGGACGTTTTTGCGGTTGAATACATTAATATGGTGAGTTAAAGTCTAATTACTTTTTTTGTTTTCCAAGTGTGTAAATTGTGTCCAGTTATAGCCTTTCACTTTGTTTTACTGTTCAGTTTCTGCCATAAAACAAAGAGGAAGTTCTGCTTTTTAAAATGAAAAATAAATAAAATAACACTTGTAAAAAAAAAAAAAAGTTTTTGTTTCTATTACTTATTATTGTATTTTTTGTGAATTTACTTTCCAGTTTGCAAGATAAAACAACTTTAACATGTAATTTGTGGGCTCTTTCAAAAGTAATTGTACTTTAAAATTTCCTCCATAGTCATGAAAGTGGGACATCAGACGAGTTCTTGAACACGGAACATGTATGTTGAGTAATCCACATGGGGCCCTCTGTCAGACCACCCTCATTTTCTGCTCCTGCTGCACGTGTTGGTCATTTTCAGACAGTCTGCCCCCTGCTGGACACTCAAAGACTCGCAGCAAGAAGCTTCAGGCGCTCGTGCTCACGTCACTATTGTCTGTAAACAGGATTTGTCACAGATTTCAAAAAGATTTGGGTAAATCAAAGAAAATAATTTTAAAAAATGCAAATAAAAGATGCATTTTTCAATCGATTGCCTAGTTTATGTTATCAGAAAATGTGTATTTTCAGCATCATTAATGTCTTTATGACAGAATAAACTCACATGATGTTTAAAAAGTTGTTTATTGTTGTTGTGGCATTGTGTTTTGTTCCCTTTAAAAAGGTAAACAATCAGCACATGTCAAGAGGTAGAAATCATCATCAGTCTGACAGAGATTCGGGGACTGACCCTTAAACACACACATACACACTTTCACACACACACACACACTTTCACACGCACACACAGTTTCCACACTCACATCCACAGCAATACTGTCGACTCGTAGCATCATTTGCTCTCTGTCTCATCAGAATTACACCCGCTGAAATCGCTGGACGTCCCGCGGCCTCCATTCTGGGCACAGAGGAAAAATAAATAACACGTGTCACGCTGGAGCACCCAGAGGAGGCACAAACGATCCCCACATACACTTTTGCCACTTTGACCTCATGACTTTAACTGCTGATTGGCTGATTACTGTAACCGTGAAGGTACCCCCTCTCTTTACACACCCATTACTGATAATGTAGTCACGTTCATCTCATCAGGACTACAAACATGGCCTACAGGAGGAGAAGGAGGGCAAAACAGATGAAGACAAAAGAACAAGGAGGTGTGATGGTAGCTGGGTAAACAAAAGAAAAAGGATCCTGTACTACGTGTTGGTGTAACGTTATAAAGACTGTGCACACCTGTTATGAACAGTATACCAAAGGTGATTTGAGGGAAGGAAGAAAACAACACAAAAAAAACAAACAAACACACACACACTTTGACAGGAGGAGCCGGTTATTTGACCCAGGAGATGTTGAGACAGCGGGCGATGAAGGCGTAGGTGTCAGCCACCTCCTGGATGACCTTGCTGGTGGGCTTGCCGGCGCCGTGGCCCGACTTCGTGTCCACGAGGATGAACAGGGGGTTCGTCTGCTTGGGGCTGCGGCCGGCGATGTGCTGCAGGGTGGCGATGTACTTGAGCGAGTGGAGAGGAACCACCCGGTCGTCGTGGTCCCCGGTGAGCAGGAGCACCGCAGGGTACTGGACCGCGTTGCCCTCTGGGACGCGGATGTTGTGGAGCGGGGAGTATCTGGAAAGAGACGAGTGTAGGGAAATATAAACAACCTGTGTGATGGTTTGGGCTGCAAAGCACAAACATTTGAATTAGTAACCTGCAGATTCTGTTCTTAATAAAGCGATTAATCATTTTGTCTGTAAAATGGTGAGATTTCTTTTTCTCAGAGCCAAAGGTGGCATCTTCAAATACCTCGTTTTATCAGCCAAAAACACTAAAATACTGAATTTACTATCACATATGACAGAAAAAAACAAGCCAATTCTCACCTGAGAAGCAGAAACCAGAGAGAGTTTGACAATTTTGCTTCAAAAACTATTTATTTTTGCCTATTTATTCTGTGTCGAACTTCGAATCAATGGATCACTTGTTTTCTTCTGCTTGGCCAAAATGTTTTCCCTGTTTGCCTCAGTGTCTACTCTGAATAAATCTATTATCACCCACATCCAGCATAGCCGAGAAGTGCAGTTCACATGAAGGATCTTTTGCCGCTGTGGGGGTGATTTTGGTTCTGCGGTCCTTCTGGAGCCCTTTCATGGCTCAGCTCCAGTGTCACAGCTTAGTCATCCCTTTTATTTAGGTCATTAAATGAAGACTGTCGGCCGTAAAGGCTGCTGCAATTACACGTGAAACTCGCCGTCTCCTGCGCTGTTTTATAGCAGAGGTGGAGCGTTGCGCCTGAATCAAAGACCACCTCCACGAATATCATAAAAAATGGATACACGTTTGTGAAATAAAACATTAAAGGGATAGCTCGGGGTTTTTTGAAGTGCTGCTCATGCGTCAGGGTTTTAGCTACAGTAGGTGGCGGTTGGCATGAAACCAGTTTGTAGAAGCAGAGCTAATGTACATGACATGTACATGAGGCCAGCGGCAAAACATGTTTCATCCACCTAAAACAAAAAGGCCTATCCAAAAAGAAAAAGGTTTAAAACTCCCAGTCTGTTTAAGTGTCCAGTATATGTAGAATATTTTCTGCGCTGCGTGCTGTATAACGCTAAAGATCAGCTGTTTGGGTCAAAGTTTCAGCAGTTTATGGAAGAGATGACAAATATAAAAAAATAAAAATGAGTGATTATGACAGTAATGATGAAATGAACCAGAGTATACAGAGGAGGAACTTCTCTGTGGACTTTGTTTATGGTTGAGGAGATAGAGAGCCAAAGGAAAGAGCAAAGCGTGGAAAAATTCAAAGTACAGGCTGCACATAAACTGATATTGATTTCTTTTGGTGGGTCTTTTTCAAGTGGATAAAACAGGTTTGACTGCTGATCCCGTCTACAGCAGCTCTGTGCCAGTTCTCCTGTCTGCTTCTGCAAACTGTTTGCACGCCGACCGCCACTTACTGTAGGTACTACACTACCTCTGTGTGAGTACTACACACAGCCCCATTTCAAAGAACCCGAACCATCCCTTTAACTTTCAGGAGGAACCCCACAATCACAAAATTTGACAATAAATTAACAAATCAACTGCAGAATATCACGGAAATTAAAACTACGCTGCTATATTTTGGCGCCTCACATACAAACACACACACAGTCATGTCAAAGCTCATCACATCAACAAACTCTAAGAAGTGCAGCCACATCAGCAGTGTGTGCGCGGTGAGATATTCTATTGAAAAACAAATGGTGGCGCATTATAAACAAGGAGAAGAGCACATCATGCACTTACTTGATGAGCCACTCAAACTGCTCTTTGTCTTCAGAACAGCCGAAGTCGGTGGTCCAGGCGTGGCCGATGGTGAACTTGTGGAACTTCAGCATGTCCATGACGCCCACCTGAGCCACAGCACAGCCGAACAGCTCAGGCCGCTGGTTCACGCAGGCGGCTGCGAGAGGAAACACACGGGCTGATGACTGCGCAGCTAAAAGGGTTTGAGGCTTGGCCTGAAAAGGATTCTCCAGCCAGCAGCACACATACCTACGAGCAGGCCGCCGTTGGAGCCTCCATTTATAGTCAGTTTGGAAGGAGAGGTGTACCCCTCTTTGATGAGATACTCAGCTGCACACTGGAAGTCTGTGAAGCAGTTCTGCTTGTTGGCCAACATGCCAGCTGAAGGGCAAACACAAAGCGTGGAGAATGTTAATAAAGCTAAAAACTCACACACATTCATACTGTTAAATGACGAACCCCCTCACCTTTGTGCCAGGTCTCGCCGTACTCGCCTCCTCCTCGGATGTTGGCAACAGCGAGCACGCCCCCCAGATGCCTGACAAAGATGAGTCTGGAGACGCTGTAGCTCGGCGTGATGGAGATGTTAAAACCGCCGTAGCCGTACAGAAACCCCGGGTGGGAGCCGTCCAGTTTGATGCCCTTCTTGTGAACGATGAACATGGGGATCTGAGTGCCGTCCTTGGAGGGATAGAAGATCTGGCAAGAACATGGCGAAAGACACACAGACACCCTCAGGAACACAAACAGGACTGGAAACAGAGCCAGGAAATGACAGGGAGTGGAGATATTGGACACAGATGGGAGCAGTGAAAATGGCATTAGCACACAAATGATTTCTATCAGTGTTCATCCTGGTGCTGATGAGGGTTTAAAGCATTTTTGTTATTGCTGAAGGACAATGAGGCTGTGCTTGAATCCTCGTCCGTCCTTGTGTCTGAGCCAGTCGAGAGAGAGAACAAAGGAACTCTGGTAGAAAACTCTTGCTTATATTCACTTGAACAGCGTTACATCTGGGGTCGCTGTCCTCAGAGCAGGACAATAACTCTCTGAGACTCTGTGTCAACAGGAGCTCGACTGCCTTTACTTTAAAAATAAAAGCATAAAAAGTCTTATTGAAAACAGTAAGTTTTCAATATGCGACTTTCAGCAGTTTAAAAAAATGCCTGCAGTCACACCTCGGCAGACTGAGAAGGATTTGTTCTAGCCCAGCACACACCTCAGCTGATTCTGCCCTCGACAGCTTGATTAATACCTGTCATACGTTGGTTCAGTACTTTAACAACAGGGTCGAGGTTGGGCAGTCAGGCACAGAGAGACGAAAAGAACACGGAAAGAAGAACACAACAAGAGTTTCTTGTTAAAAGTATGGAAATTGTGCAAAAACTAAGGCTGTCTAGGAATAAATGTAAATAAAAATGTCTATGATTTTTTTTAAATCCATATGTTCAATTGTGAAAATGAATATTTGAATTTCTGCTGTCTGGTATTTGTTATTTTTTCATATGTGGTATTTTTTATGTCAACATTTTTTTTTAAACAGCAAAATCTGAAAATCCTTGAAGTTTGACATGTTTAAACCGCTCCATTCACGTTTCACTCCATGTTTGTTTGTGTGTGTTTAATTCAACCAACCCAGAGTTGGTGATGACTGCTGAAACAGTGGAAAGACGAACCAGGAAGAGTTTTATTTTGTTTTTGTGTTTTACGATGAGAAAATGACTGTTTCTGTAAATGGAGTCTGGTGGCTTTGGCCAGAGTGATGTAACAGCTGTTTCTGGTTTAAGATAAAGGATCTTACTCTTAAACGAGAGGGTATCTCTGTACAGATCATTTCCATAATGTTGTCAGACACGTATTTTAACACTCTGAGCCTGTCAGCGGTCGCATATTGACGGTGTGCAAACAGAGATGGATTAAATTACATCATTTTGGGGCTGCTGGCTACAGCGCTCTCACTCAACACTGTAAAAATGTTAAAAAATGTTGTCTAATACTCATTTGGACATAGAAACATGGAAAAATAGGGTCCATAATCAGACAATGAGTAATATGTGACGGGAATTCCTCCCCAGCACACTGAAATCTTCCAGGTCGTGTGGACCTGCACCAGCTGCACAGAGCGCGGTCCTGTCTTGGTTTATTCTGAAATGTGTGGGTATTGGGCTCTTTTTGTATGTCTCTCTTTGTATTGTTTTGCCCTCTTATGGACATAAAGCTCAAATATAGATATTCAAATGGTTTGAATGTGGGTTTTTTTCAACAAACAAAAAAAAGCTGCTCATTCTAGTTCAGGGGTATTCAACTAAAATTCAAAGAGGTCCGGTTAGAGAAAATTTCCTAAAGCAAAGGTCCGGAACATCATAATGTCATAACGTTATGATTTGTGTGATATATATACTGAAGTAGCCTAGTAGTTGTATCAACATCTGCATGTAATCAACATCTGATCAAATAAAGAAAGTACAATTCAAAAACATTTCGACAGTATTTATTGTCACTTAACATTAAACCAGGCAGATTTGAATTTAAAAATGAAATAGAGAAAATAAAATGTTTTTTGAAAAATTGTGCATTATAAAAGAAAGTGTTTAATTTTAGAAAAAGTAAAAGTGAAGCAACAGCTTGAATATTCCTTTTTCTTTGTTAACTTTCACATCTTAACAGTCTCAACTAATTTGAAAAAACAGCTGAACAGTTATACAGTTTCTCTTTCTTTCCCTCTTTTCCCACTCTCCACACTTTTTGTTGTTCAGTGAGAGAACTGAGCTCGAGCTTGTCCTGCCAGGATTTTAAACCTGGACTGGAATGGTGTCAAGGCCATCCTCATACACACGTGCAGGTGCTCATTGGTGAGCCTGGAACGATATTTAGTTTTAATTATGTTCATCGTGGAGAAAGCTGCCTCTCGCCCTGTATCGCTTCTTTCTTTTTCTATCTTTCTAACTTTCTAATTTTCTATCGTCTCTCCGTTCGCTTCTCACTCCTCATCTGACTGCAGTCAGAGTTGCTATGTTTATCGTCCGCAATGCAGAGATGCGACTGGCTGGGTAGCATCACGTGGGATGGCTTAACTCGCATGCAATTGGCTTGTGCGTTTCCTGAGCCGCTAAACCGGTGCCGTAAAGACTAGAAAAGTTGCGCCGGTTAAAATATAAGTGTCCCGTCAAAATTTGAAATCCCTTAATAATTTACTGGTTATAGGTCCGGGTCCGTATAGGACGGTGTCTGGGTCCGGACTCGGACCGCGGTCCGCCTGTTAGTGACCCCTGTTCTAGTTACCTGGGTGGTCTGGTAGTCAGAAGGGTTGAAGCCTTTGACGGTGACCTCTCTGAAGATGTGGGGCTGCAGCAGCTCCTTCGTCAGGTCACAGTGGTAAATGATGGCTGGATGCAGGAGAAGAAACGCTGTCATCTCATTTGTTCAACAAGCTTTAAATCACTTTGATAACATGTGGGGAAATGACATCAAATGTACTGAGCGCTGCAGCAAGATACAATAACAACAATTTCACAGCAGATTTAATCCTGTGGGACTAGTTTCACAATCATATTACACAGCATTGTTAGCAGCCTCAGTCGCCACCTGGTGCATCTGAAATCTCTGGACATTTTGCAGCACTGAACTCTACGAATCTGAATATACGACTACGGCAGGAGTTAGTCTCGTACCTGGGGAGAGGAAAGAGGTGAAATAGTAGAAGATCTCAGAGTCCCTCTTCCGTCCTGTGAAACCCACCACGGAGCCGACGTCGAGAGGGAAAGTCTTCAGCTCCTCGCCCGAGCTCAGGCGGTACATTTTCAACACATTCTTCACGTCGTGGAGGAAACACACAAACAGGTAGCTGGAGTACGTGCAGGTGGCGAACACTGCAGGGGAAGACATGGCGAAGGAGGAAAACAGAGGTAAGCAAAAGAAATACAAAGACCCAATCTAATATGTCAGTGGTAGGGGTCATGAGTGTGGCCGCAGCTCACCAATGACGTCCTTGTCGTGTTGAGGGATGAGCTCTTTCCAGTTGCTTTGAGCTGGAGAGGCAAAGTCGATGTTGATGAGGCGGTAACGTGGGGCGTCCAGGTTGGTCTTGAATGTGAACAACGTGCCCTCGTTGGTCACGTACTCATACTCGGCGTCGAAGTTGTCGATTAGCTTCACCCATGGCAAAAGTCCTAATGCAAGAGGAGGAGTGAATGAAAGTGTGCAGACAAACTGAGAATATCATGAACGAATGAGGAGCTTCTTGGGTCTGATTCTAAAATTCATTCCCCTGTGTCTGTGGACATGTCATCTCAGTTCCCGTATAAAATTTAAACTTCAAACGCCTCATTATTACAATTCACAAAAGTCAGATCCGTAAATTAAAACTAATAATCAAGAGCAGAATACCTGTAATACCCTGAGGAGTCGTCTGAAGGTCACAATACCACAGTCTGTTGACCGGATCACAACCTTCCCTGATGGACAGCAGCACGTAGCGTCCATCATCTGACACCTGCAATATACATTCAATCACTAAACTGCATCTGAGTGTCAGTGAACACGTGCACTCTCAGTCACTTTCTAGCATACCTCAGCTCCACTCATCCATTTGGGATGATCAGGGAACTCAGCGCACAACACGTCCTCAGACTGCGGAGTCCCCAAGACGTGGAAATACAGCTTCTGGTGCAGGTTGGTGGAGGTCTCAGTGCCTAAGAGAGAAAACATTTTAATGTCATTATCGCCCCCCAGTGGTGATAAAAAAACAGAATTTATCTGAGGGAAGAGGAAAGGAGATGTTGAGTGGGTGGGTGTGGAATGCAGAAACAACACTGATGCATCAAAGTTGTAAGAGCAGACGGGGGCAAAGTTATACATCTATCAGAGAAAAAAGAAGCATGTAAAACCAAAAAGAAAAAACACCTAAAAACGAAGCAAACAAATCACCTTTTTTCCAAAGGATTTGTCTCTGAGGGATAGTAGGAGCAGTGAAAGCAACATCTAGGGTTTAAAAATGTCTGAGCGCAGTCTGTCTTGACCTCACCGTCACTCTTGCCTTCCTGGTCGGGGTAGGAGTTGTAGAAAAGTCCCTTCCCATCATGAGTCCAGGACATGCAGCTAAACTTGACTTGCTCCAGGCGGTCCTCCAGAGGCACGGCGTCTTCAACCCGCAGGAAGTGGATCTCCACCCAGTCTGAACCACTGGCACTGGTGCCATACGCCAGGTACTCCCCGTCCTCGGAGAAGGCATAGCCTTGAAGGAACCAGAGGATCATAGAAATTAACAAAAACATCAGGGAGAGATTATATTCTTTACTGAGCTGTCAATGTGGATGCTATAAATAACACATCTCTCGTAAATGGCAATCTGTTCTGCTGCGTTTGGCAAAGACATTACACTGAAATGTAGGAACTGAAATAAAATGCATACTGTAAATGCATAATTACTGCTTCTAGAGCAAAGAGTGCAACAGAAGAACAGATCCCATGAAAGCAACAACAGTCTTCTCTGATACCTCGCAGGGCGACGGTCCCATCGTCAGAGAACGTGTTTGGGTCCAAGAAGACGGTGGGCTCGGCTTCCAGGCTCTCCTGCACATACATCACACTCTGGTTTTGGAGACCTGTGTTGTAGAAGTGAAAGTACCTGCAAGTGAGGGGAGACACTGTTAAGATACAACGGCTCTTCACAGGTGTGAAATGGATATAATGGATACCCATTAAAGCGTTGATGTCAAGTTAAGTAACTTTTCCATGTCTTTTCAGGGGTAAACCTGACAAAGATTCATGACTCACCTGCTTCCCCTCTTGAAGGGACAGCTATACTTGGGGTAGTCATACAGCTCAGTCATACGCTCCTTGAACAGGTCTCGCACCTCGCAGCGCTCTAAAAACGGCAACGTCAGCTGGTTTTGAGCGCTGACAAAGGCCTGGTGGAAGAAGACACAACGCCGGCTCACAGAGGTTTTCCACATCAATGTGTTATCATCTCTGCGGTCAGTTCCAAGAATCTGCTGTACTGACTTCTCAGAACGGCTTTGCTGAGTAAAACCAGAACAGCTGTTTTTACATCACACCCCAGATTCAGCGGGGTCCCTGCTTTTACTCAGCAAGTTATCCAGATCACTCAGCCAGCGGGCTTCTTGGAACAGCCCCCTGGTGTTATCAACAAGGCTTTAGGCCGGTGGTGGTTATCAGTGCCACTTCCTGATGCTTTGAACACAACGGGCACCAATATGTTGTGTGGTAAGAGTGATTTGCACCATTAAGCAATTACAAAACAAGAGACTAAATAAGTATCAGTGCACACAATTTAACATTTACACACCATATCATGTGTGCCTCACACATCCCAGCTGAATGGCAATGAAAAGAAATAAGGGCAGAGCTCTACCTGTGTCTTTTCACTGTCCGGGTCCTCCAGCCAGCTGTATGGATCTGGTACTTTGCAGCCATGATAATCATCCACCTGAGTCAGGTGAAACAGTGATGATAGTTATTAAAACGTGTGCTAGCTAGGTGTGGCAAACACACAACAGACTTGTGCCACCTAGCCGGCACGTCCAGGTTGCTTAGCACCGTTAGCCAAATAGCAAAGGAAATGTCATCTTAATATGAGGGCTGGAGTAAGTTACGGCTGACTGGGAACGTCTGCTCCTCCATTTGTCAACAAAGTCAGTCTTGGTGGACTGACCAGGCTAAGCTAACTAGCATGCTAACAAAGCAGACGCCCATGTCAATGAATGAAAAAGCATGATGATTAAGCATCCCGGCTTGTTAGCACGCTAGGCTAGTTAGCTAGCCACATTTACTTACAACTGCATCGTCACGGTACGCCTGTGGGTATTGAAAAGCCATTTTGGAGGTCAGTTTTCGGGGACTGCGTAACAAAAAAAGCTGCCTCAGTGACTGAAATAGTGGTTTTGAAATGACTCTCTGGATCCTGTAAAACATCAACTTAAGGCGTTGAGGCTGTTGGCAGAAAAGATCCCTGCTTACACACAACCAACAAGCACTGTGAAGAGGTCACCGCTGGCTCATGTGGGAGCAGCTCAAATACTGTTGCGCCCTCTATTGGCAGAAAATAAGAACAGAACTCACAGAAGACCGGCTGGACAACGACACAGGCAGAGTACGTTGCTTAACTTATAAACTACAAGCGGAAAAAAAAAGTTATACTCCAAATACTGATTTAATTTAACCAGTATAACAGTGATGAGATTGGTGAACTTAATTCAAAGTTTTAATGAGGATCATTTGAATTGTCTGTGATATGCAATGAAGGAAAAGGTGGAGCAGTAAGCGCTTCAGTAACATTGAACTCATTTAGGCATTTTCCTCTTACTATACATACAGGCGTGTTTTAACTCGCCAACGTTTTATTTCCCCTATGAGTAAAATGAGAAACAAATGAAAGTGTCTGTGACTAATTAACCGCATGACAACTTTATGATACTTCACTTAATTCAAGCCAAAGTGGAGACAAAAGCACTTTTTGGAACTGCTGCAGTAAATTTAAAAGCTCCCTCGGAAAAGCTCTTTAAAATTGAAAGAAAGGTTCAGAAGTTTAGCTTTTTGCATTTTATCCACGATTCAGAATCAACCTGTAGTGACGTTGTTCTGGAGACATTTCAGTAATTTATTATTAGCCAATGTTTTGTGAATAATACCTATTTGATTAGTAATTATTTGGCTTAAAACTAAGTTTATACAAGCAGCAGTTTTTCTCTTTACTCAAGCTACAGCCCACCTCACTGACAAAGTTGTGAAAATAAATCATGCACACTGAGCGGTTTTACATTCTGAAATGAGAAAAAAAGCTAGAAAAAAATTAAATAAAGCTAAAGCATTTATGGCACAACTATGACCATTTTCCAAATTTCCAGTCATGCAGAGAAAACAGTGAAGTTGCAAATAGTGACACTGCACCTAAAGGTTATCTGGGTCCACTGGGAATCTCCATCACCACTCTTATCTATGTGACAGAAGAGAATAGAGGTCAACCCTTCGCTCTTCTTTCTCTCCGCTCATCATCCTCCCCTCCCTTCCTTCCTCTCCTTACTTAATCAATCAATCCTGATTTGACCATCATTATCACCGTCACCTACTCTTAAACAATGACTGATAACATGAGATAAGCCACGCCGAGGTGGCAGCTAACTTGAGGAAATGAGCGGATCCACGGCAGCAAATGCAAAACCATGTTTCCAGCTGTAGTCTATGTTACTGAATGGTTATGATTCCTCTGTGACGCCACGCTGTGACTCCAAGTCACCCTACAGCTATGCAGATAGGAGCCTTGAGACCGACCTAATTACACAGCAGCGTTTCAGTCAAACAGAAACACATTGTTTGGATACCAGTGCTGATCATACAGTCAGATGTCCTCCAGGAGATTCCAAAGTGCTGTTACTTTCAGATTCGGCTTGAAGCGTGTCAGAGCTGTCGCGCCGCTCAGCCAGATTTTAGAGGAGGACAAGAACGTTCTCAACTGGTGGCGTCCTGTCACGCGTGAGCGCACAGAGAAAGTGGAGGGAAAAGAGGAGCTGAGTGCAGATGGAGGGAAAAATGGTTTTCTCGGAGAGGAGAGCTTTTGTCAGGTGCTGATCTCAGGTCGTTACATTCTGCCTCTGATCCCAGGAATGAGAGATTTCCGACTTTTCGTATCGGAAATGTTTGTAGGCGGATGTTCTGGGTCAAAGCATGGTCTCTGCCCCCCTTCCCCACCCTCCATTCTTCTTCCCTTCCTTAAACTGGGGTCAGGAATACCCCTCTTTGCAAAGGGGATCTCTTCCTGTTTGCCTATGTCAGGCTCAGATATGGGTCATGGAACTATTGTCCTCTGACGCCTCTGTTTCCCGAACAAACCCGGGCGAGAAAAACACTGACAGTTTGAATGAGCGTGTTTGTGTTTGCATTGAAATATGGACTTTTTATGCTCATAGAGTGGGCGGGTTTATGCATTAGTGTGTTTGACATAGCACTGGGCTGGGCTGGAGGCGGCCACGCATGAATTAGATCTGCTTGTCCCCCTGTTTTCCCCCATTGTCCAGAGTCAACAGCGATCTGTCCCCCGTAGTCGGAAGCACCTGTCTCTGTTGCGGCGGACAAAGGAGGATGACCACCTGCTGTGTTTCACTGCGCAGGGTTACCACAAGGTTAACTCATTCATAAGTCTCTATCGCTTCACTCTGAGTGGCTCCTATTAAGCGTTTTTTTGATTGTTCTGCATCTGATGAACTGATAAAGCAGGAAGGAAACTGCTGATCAAGCCTGTCAATGGAGATGACTCTAAATTCTAACATCCTGAGATTGGAAAAACCAGTCTAACATACCAAGATGAAGCGATAATTATGCCCTGTTGGTCAATCAAGGGCCTCTTTTATGCACACAGGAATCCTTTCTTGTCAGCCGATGCATGTTCACATATCTTGTCAGATCAAATTTGGAGGAACACAGTGATGAGTTGGCAGCTTTCTGAAATCAATCAGACTTTCGCAACACGTAGGCTGCTTCACACTTTCGGTGTGGCTGTTCAGACATGACTCGGGATCCATTCTGAGTTCAGCACCTTCAAGAGTCTAATCACAATGTGAAAGGCAGCCAGTGAATGCGCTTCACTTATTACACTTAAGTTATTGCCACTTCTGTCTAATCTGTATATTCGTCCATCCTGGATCCCTCCGCTGTTTTAGCCACACATACAGATGCTAATGTTGGTCCACCAAACTGAATGGTGGACCGATGGATTGCCATGAAACTCTGGATGGACATTCATGGTTTCCAGAGGCTGAATCGTGTCCTTGAATTTTCATCTAACATCATCAACGGGTCATTTTAATTTGTCCAATACTGGATATAACTGACACTCCCATCATCCTCAGCTTGTATTTGGTGCTAATTGACGCATTTTAGCCTCACACAGCAGCTAGCATGGTTGTAGATCCACCACCACCACTGTGCATATCAATCTATGGTCTAAGGATAGAGGCTGTCACATGTTGTAGAGACTGTATGGATAAAAAAAAATGTGGTTCAGGGCTGTATACTGTAAATAAATTTGACTTGATTTGAGCATAATGCCCCTCTTTCCTGTGTCCAAGGCTTTCTTCAGCAGACTAGCAAAGATAACTTGCTCAACCCTTTCTGCCACTGGTTTATGCACAGCATCCGGGAGTCTGGGTCGCACATAATGTGCTTAATGTGGCAATTTCCTCCAGTAATATGCAATTTTATTTTTAATCACAAACACTATCATCAGCAATGGGGTATAACCATATTCCTTTTACAATCTCACAACAAACCCCATCAAAAATCTGCCAGAGTCAAGTCACAGTCCTGCGACTTAATAACAGTCGTCCAAAGGGATCCCTGCGCGACAAAACAATACACAAGCAATAATAAGGACGCTTTTAAATACAGAGATCACAGGACACAGCTTCCTGCCTCTTTCTCTCGTTCGGCTGTCATTAGCCGGGGCCTGGATAATAGTCTCTGCTCTGTCCTGTGTGTGATGTGGTGGAGGGTCAGTCCAACCTGGCCCCTCAGATGTGCTCAGACAACAGGATGTTATTGAGGATCCAGTCAGGGAAATTACAGCATGCACGGAAGACGGATGTGATTGGTGCACAAATTATAGGAAATGCTTAATGCGTTTGTCATCGGGTATATACGGTATGTTTGCTCACTAAAGTAATGTCGGTTCATGTTCGAGGCTGTGCCAGCGTGGTTAATGCTCAGGTTAAGGCGAAATACGGTGACTAATATCGTCTGTTGATCACTGACAAAAGAGCAGCCATTCATTTTTATTTGAACTGTGCAAACAAGTCCAATGTTGTCCAGTGGTGACTTCATTTCTGTCTGTGTCAGGATCTAATGAGGTTCTGTCAGTATCTATTCAGACGTACAGTCATGAGCTCTTTCAGCAGCAAAAACACATGATAGGAGCAACAATAAGACCAAGTCAGTCACCCTGGGCAGAAGGGAAGTTTGTCATTGTTTGTACTGATCATGTTGAAAAGGGAAAGAGAGCACTCAGGTTACCCAAAGCCAACTTGGTGAAAGAGCCGAGGATAAAAGGACAGTTTTACAGCAGCACAACCTTCAGGAGTAGAGTGTCTTTGATTGCTTGTGCGTGCACCTTGGCATATTTATACTAACAGTAAACCGATGGCACAAGTAACTCCAGTGAAAAGAAAAGTTGATGTCATTGCCTGAAAAGAGATCTCTATCTTTCAGTCAAAGCAAGTTGTATCTCTGGTGTTTTTCCTCGTCGTCAAACTTGTCTGCACGCTCTTTCCGCCTACACTCTGATCTCAAATCTGGCCAAAGTCTGACAGACACTTCTCTACACCCTCACCACAGACATATGGAGAGACTTTCTTGTCTTAATTAGTTAGGCAAGGGCGAGCTAAGCGGGAGAACAAAGCTGAGATCTAATGACACTTTGACTTCAGCTGGAGACGTGGTTTGTGATCAGTGAGGTAAAATCTGCACTGGCCATAGAAGCAGGGCTGGAAAACACGAGTCCCCCTTGTCATTACACAAACACACACCACCAGTGTGCGTCCATCATCTCGTCTCTTGGCGTCCTTTTCTCTGGTTTGTCTTTGAACCTCACCTGCTTTGTTTTCTGGGTTTGTCCGCGAAAAGAAGAGGAGGAGGGCGCAGGAGAGAAAATGAACGTATCGCTTTGCGTGCAGACGGATATTACCCTTTTAAAAGCAAAACAAATATGTGTGTGTGCATGCCCTGTAATTTTGCTGTTGACATGTGCACTTACAGTGGGGATCCGGGACCCTGGTAATGACTGGGGCAGGTAACACTGGAGACAGGTGGAGGACAGTGCTGTCTGACGGGTCCTAAAATAGAGAGAGTGTGTGTGTCGTTGCGTGAGTGTGTAGGAGTGTCACACACAGGCTGAAATGTGCAGACAGACACAGTGGCACCTGGTGATGTCATTGATATTGTCACTCAGTGGTAGTAAAGTTCCCCTTTTATGATGGACACCATTCCTGAGCAGGCGACTCAGGCCATTTAAACGTGCTGTATTGTGCTCTTGCTCAATGAGGAAATTACAGTATGGCACAGGGCCTCCAGTGACACACAGTGCTTGACTCCGACACATATGTCTGAAAGGAGTAGTTTGAGAATTACATGAGAGGATCGATACCTCTCTCGTATTTGTCATCGTATCGGCTGCAACAGGGAGAAAGCTAGCTTAGCTTAGCATAAAGACTGGAAGCAGGGGGAAAGAGCTAGCCTGGCTCTGTCCAAAATACCCCTTTAAGCATTTTAAAGCGCTCATAAAGTGAACTTAACAATCTGTCTACATGATGCTGAAAGTATCTCTGTAGGTGAAAACTCTCGTATCATCTTGAGCCATCGTGTTTGATGTTGCGGTACCGCTTTGCTGAACAGGTTTCACTTGACTCTCTGTCTGATAAGGATTATTTGAAGAGCGGGAGGGGGATCGGTGTCACTCACACAAGGCGAGGTGGCACACAGTAAGGAATGTGCATGCATGAATACGCATAGACACAAGCATATTGCATCAAGACATGCAGGGGTCACAGTCTGCCTTTCTGTATGTCTTTATTTGGGATGCCAGGAAGTTGTGTGTGTGTGGGTGTGTGTGTGTAAGAGCGAGAGAGAGTTAAGGGAAACTCTACCCTGTGCCGGAGTGTGACAGCACGGATCAGGTTTACCTCTGTTTGTTCAGTGGCCGTCCAGAAATATGGCAGGAATCTGAGAACGGCAAGCTACCCAAGGCTGACTGAGCCGAGTCGGCTTGCTGCTCCTGAGAGACAAATGGACACAGACAGCCACATATATAAAGACAGACATACTCACACACACATTCTCAAAGGAAGAATGTGTATTTCTACAGCGTATGTCACCATTTCTCACTAGATAGTACCAGTTTTTTCTTCCGTTGGGTAAAACATCTTAAGCTCTGCAGCATCTGTAAGAGAGAGTGTGTGTTTGTCGGAGTGACTGAGTGTGTACGAGTTTGTGTGCATCCTTCCCGGATGATGCGTCTCACTGGTGGTCATTATTACAGTCTGCCTTAGTAATCAAGAGGAAGACAAAACAATGTGAGGAGACTTTTAATGCAGGCAGGTGTGGCTCCTGGGGGTCAGACACTTCCTCAGCTGCACGGCTAAGAATCTGGTGTTCAGTAGAAAACCTTATTTATTTTATTTCCTTTTAAGTTTTCAGGTGACTCACATTTATTTGAAAAACCTTGAGCTGGTAAAAAGCAGAAAGGCAAATAATGGGTGTGTGGTAAGGGCAATAATTATATGACGTCTTTGGGCCGATGGGTTTAAAGTGCACAGTCTCTGCAGTATTTGTTATTAAAGGTCAGCTAACCAGAAAGTTTACATCAGTATTAGTAATCAGTTGAGAAGACAGACAGATAAACAGAGCTGACAGAACCGAAAGCAAGTGTGGGAAAAAGGAAGCACTTCACTCGAGACCAAATAACCAGAAAGGATGTTTTTCTTGTTACAGTAGCCATGATGAAATCAAGGGTCAGCCACAGTGGGTCGAGTTCTCAGGGCAGGATGGTGGAGCTCTCGTGTGTCTTAAACACGAACACATCTTTTTCTCATGCTCAAAAATTATTAATTGATATAAACTTTTAATTGTCACCGGTGTACTACACATGACAAATACAAGAGATGAAGCTGTTTGAGGATACGTTTCGTTTTACTCAAAATTAGGGTGAAAAACAGAGTAATTTAATATTCTACAATAACAAATTTTGTATCTCATGACAACTATGAAATCTTCTTGAGGACCAGAGTGAGACGGGGTTGAAAAAGGCTTGTAGGTTTTTGGTGAAACAACTGTTTCCGAGCTCATTATCTCAGGATCAGAAAAATTTTATCATTCACTTCAACTCAACATGTCTGACAGGTGGATTTCATGGTAAAAGTGTAATATCTGTCTGCACGCATGAACGAACAGCTGGAAAAACATCTTCACTAACCATGCATGTGGTTACTATGACATAATGATTTCTATGTCATTTTGTGGTCGTTATAACTGATCAGTGCAGCAGCAGCTGGATGAACCGTCTTCAAACCTGACCCCAGAACAGCCTGTGTGTCGTACAGTGTGTTTGGTAACTTTCTTCCCTGCCGCTTTCAGACTGCGTGCACACAACTCATCTTCACCTCACACCAGTGTGAAGCCTACAGCGCACTCTGCCAACAGTAATTACATTAAATTAGACCTATCTAATTTAAAACCTGAAGAGGTAGTGCCGGTCTCAAATTGAAGTAAAATTATAAAAAAATACACCCAAGGTGACTGACTTGATTACATTTCCTGGCATTAGATTAGCATTATGGTCTACTGGATGGACATTTAAATGAAAACACTGTTTGTGCAGGTGACTGACCAACCTTTGGGTGTCCGTGTGTGTCTGCAGGCAGTGTTGGACATCTATCTGTCTATCATCCACAGGTTGCAGACATCTGCACTGCGGGTCAGCTGAGTACATTGATGGCGCTTTCTCCTCAACTCTGTGGGTGGTTTTGTCGGGATTTGAATAGACATCTGTTGTGAAGCGCAGTAGCATTCCTCTTAGCCCTGAAACCATGATAATAACCCTTGGCCTGTCAACAAGAGATCATCCACCAGTTGAGTGGAGATCGTCGGAGGACTAGGTGGGTGGTGGCTGCGCCGCAGTGCTGACATTTATTCACATTCGCAAACGAAATGGAAAACGGGGGAAAAGAAGATGGAGAAAGACAAATTATATCTCTGTGTTTCTCTATTCATTAAGTTCATATTGCTCCCGTCATGCCAATAAAGCATCTGACCTCAGTGGAACTGTCAGACGGGAAGAAATGCACGACTGTGTGTGTGTGAATGTGAGTGTGAGTGAGTGGTTTCTCCACCACAGACTGAATAGAGTGCAGTGTAATGCACAGCAGAGGAACATGAAATGGACGGGGAGGCGGATGAGGCTGACAGGTTGATAACAGCACAGCATGGCGGGGGGAAAAGTGAGGTGAGAGTAGGGGGCTGTGACGACAAGATAGTTGTGATAGAATGCGAAACATTTCTCCTTGAGTCGGCCGTAAAACTTTCGCAAAGGCAGAGGTGGAGGCAGCATCAAGGATTTCAGCTGTAATGGGTTATAAAATGGGCTCAGTCGCAGCCATCTCTGCCACAGATCATTGTCCTCATCCTCGGGGGAGGCGACAGGGAGGGAGTGGTCGCCTTTGGTCCCGCTGTGAGAAATGACCCCAGGCAGGTACAGACTCAAGCCTGGAAATTACAGGGCTTAAGATATCTACATCATTTACAGAGGCCCCAGAGGCATCCATAGTATGTATACAAACAGCTCTCTGTCTTCTAGGAAGACAGCTACTGTTGGCTAACTGTAGATTCTGCACAAAATTTCCTTTCCTTATAAGATATTGTTAAAGTAATCAATCAAACAACACAAACCCCCATATTCTCACTTACCTCAAATGTTACGCATCGCTTTGGATTTAATTCCCCAGGTTTTAACACATCGCTCCCTGAGATTTCAGCGTTCACCCCAGTGCAATGGGGTAACTACGTTTCCTTCCCATAAAAACTATTGTCCTCACTACCCTGGATAATCCACAGAGTATATTGTGGATTACAGTTTTCTGAAGGATTATTTATAGAAAGTAGCTCCACTGAAGCCTTCTGACGGTGAGGTCTGTGGATCATTCAGAATTACAGACACATCGTCCCCGTAGAAGAAAATATAGAAATTAATAAATGTAGTTTTTAAACATTATGAGCACAAGATAAGAAAGTCCATTTAATCTCATCGTGTTGGGTTGAAACACAGTAATCTGAACAAGAACATGACACGAATAAAGAAATAGCACAGACACGATTGAAAAGCTGAACATCCACTTTTGCTCAGTTCAATGTAATGTAAAAGAGTGGCCTCTTTCAAGCATAGATCCAGGTGCTGCCTTGCTTCAGTGGGCATGGACACAGCATGTACATGACCTGTGTTGCATGCCACCTTTCTTTTCTGTCACTGTCGACAATGCGAACTAAAAACACATCCCAATGTATCAGTGTCTCTGCCACTGTCAGCTTGTTCTTCTTGTCCCACGTACAAGTAAACTACATTTCTTCCTCCGTGTGCCGACTCATTGTTCTGCGCTTCTAAGAAGGTCATGTCAAATATCAGGTAGTCAACTACCAGCCAGCCACGTACGTGCCCGTGCATCAAAACATCCACCCACGCGTAGCCAAAGTTCTGAGTGCAGTTGCTGGCCTTCCGCACAAGCCATACGAGAAGCCCTGTTGTCATTATGTGAATTACTCACACAGCACATATGAGTAAAAGATGCAGTAAAGAGACGCTTCTGATAGAGAGGAAGAGGAGGAGGTGGAGGAGTGGAGAGCTGAATGGAAGGTGATGAATGAGATGACTGAAGGCACCGAGAGAGAGCGACACAGCCTGAGAGAAGTGGATTTTAAATTACATGGTGGCTCATGTCAGCAGCCGTAATTAGTAGCTTGGTCAGGTGTGATGAGTGGGACAGGAAGTATGAAAAGGAGGACAAAACACCACAGAAACGAAGGAGAGTCTGCATGGAGCAGAATCCACTTGACACACAGCAATGCAATGCGAACTTCTCTGAAGTGGAGAAAGTGAATGAGAACAGTGTCCCTGGCAAACGCAATGGAAACAAGCACACAGATAAGCATTCAAGGCTGTTGTTCACAGTATGTCGCGTGTCAAGCGCGTGGGTGACGGGTCTGAAAACTCAGGCAATTCTTACACTGGCTGGCGGTGTGCCAAGCCAAATGTTGCCTTTGGAGAAAAGAACAAGGGGAGAGCAGACCGGGGTGAAAGCCGGGCTACAGATAAACTTACAGCATGTCACAAGTATCAACACATTGTGGATCTCACCCCCACTGAGCACTACAGAAGGACAGCTGGACACATGTCTCCTGAAAGGCAAAACACAGGATGAAAACACGCCTGCGTGCACCAGAAAACAGACCGTTCCTTTCATTTATTTTTCATTTCAAGTGATGGCATGTTCCAGCTCTTCTCAGTGGCTGAGCATTAGCAGCTCTTTTTTAAGAACGATGCTGAATGAGTTAATTAAGACCAAGATTAACCCAAAAGCCTGGAGGCCGGGAGATAAAAGTTCTTAATTCATCTTAGTTCAATAGTCTAAATGTTTTCTGGGCGGGACTACAAAGTGTAAACCGTCTATCACAGTGTCCCAATATTGCACTTGTGTGTTTAAGCCAAAGGAAATTCTTATTATTGTCGATTTCAACAGGAGCTGCAGTCAGTAGAAAGAACATTAATCAGCTAGTTTTCAAGTACAAAAGCCAAAACATTTGACAGTCTGGGTTATTAAATGTGAAAATTAGTTTCGTTTCTCTCTCTTAAATCAAATTTTGGGCTGCTGATGGCATCACCTTGTGCTCTATGGTATTGCGATGCTTTATCGACCAAACAATTAATTGAGAAAATAATTGTCAGATTAATCACTGAGGAAAATAAACATTAGTCTTAACCCTAATTTTCACCCCAAATTTTTGTTGTTTATACTCAATTTGTTGATTTACAGGAGACTAAAAAAGTGCTTCTTTTTTTGGAAGATTATGTGTTCAAGACTTCATGCTGATCACTGTATTCCCAGTATTACTCTGACGAAAATCTAATTTTGGTAAGTTTCACACAGTTCTGTCTTAATTCTCTTCTCTCTGAAGCTCCATGGTTTCTGTAGCAGTGAGTCAAACAGGCAACACTCATACGTAGAGTGGAAATGTTGCAGCTGTTGCTGTGATGAACAGTTGGATATTGAATTTCTTCATATTCGCAAAGTGTCACTTTACAAGCTGCATTTTAGTCATTTTAAACTGACAATCTGATCAAGCTGCAGAAGATACAGAGGAAACTGGCCAAATTTGACTCTTCAAGCACGACAGTCAAGATTAAGAACCATTATTCCAGGAACTGTCTTCCTCTCTATGTGGTGACAAAACAGTCTGCTGCATTTAGTCCTACACAAGCTCCCATGTTAAAATCTTAAATTGAATTGATTTGAAATGCTTCCTTCACGCTACACAAATGACCTCATCTCCTCTGTGCTGTGTCCTTGACATCCAATCACAACACAGGTATGTCCAAAGATGAAGTGGGTGACTGTCAGAAAATGAAGATGTATTTGTCTGATCCGGACATAGCTGTGTGACAGCCACTGCACCCCCCTGGAGAAAGCCTCACGCCCCGGGGCAGGAGAATGACACACACACACACACACACAAGCAGTCCAAGGAGGAGTCATGGGGCAAAAGGGGAGGAGGGGGAGGAGGGGGAGGGAGCACTACAGAGGAAAAGGGAGTGTATTTCTCTCTCTCTCGCTCTCTCTCTGTCTCAAACACACACCTTCCCTCCTCCCATGCAAGAAGCAAGAGAAAGAGGCACACGCTCAAGTGTTCAGTCGCGCCGTCCGTCACACACAGGTACACAGGATACCGCGGCTGGACGACAGAGGACAAGAGACAGAGAACAGCCACCGGTTGCTCACAGACGCTCAAGCTTTCAAGGAGGGCACTGACAGCCTGCCCTATGTGTGGCTCCTCCAAAGGCTTCACAGTAAGTGTGCAACATCCTTCTCAAATCATCTTATTCTGATGGCAAATAGAGATTGTGCTAATTATGAGTATGAATTGGAGTTAATTTTTTTTTTTAGTGATTTTTTCATTTGTATTTGCATGACAACACTGTCACGCGAAAGGTAACGTCAAAGTAAGGTGAAGAGTGCTTTCTAGAGTCAACCTGTTACATGGTAGTCGTGCGAGCCACAGCTGGGCGTCCGTGACTCATGTCTTGATTTTGAAAATATTTTTTATGCTGTGTCACTTGGTTTGATGGTTTCGCACTGAGCTGTCGTGCTTGTGACAGTCATTCCGAGTCAGTTGCGGTGACACACTTCAGAGAAGAATAGGGTGAAACATCGTCCATAAATCTCATCTCTCTGCACTTTTATTTGCCTCCTTTTTGTTTTTTTCTTCTCCCCGCAGAATAACTTTCTGTCACTGCAGAGCATGAGCCACGGTTTCATATGTATGTCAGATTTTTGAGTGAGTTTTGAAGGATTTACCCTTTAAAGAACATCAAAAAGGGACATCTTGGCAAAGCTTTGTTCACATGTGATTGTGCAGGATTTAGGAAGTTTTCAGTTAAGTTTTGAGTTGAGTTTGGTCTCACTTCAGGAGAAAACACAAGTCACATGAGCGCTTACTAAATATTACCAGCCGCAAGACCTTATCTGTCACTATCTGAGAGACAAACTGATGAGTCTGAAAAAGGAAGTTCTGAGCATTGTCTGCTAATCACAAGCCTTCTTCTCTTTCACTCTTCACTACTTCACTGTTTCATCCCGTCAGTCGGGGCGCTCAGCCTTTGTCAGAGCTGAGGTACCTGACGACAATCTTCCTGAGAAGGGAGGGACAGTAGCGGGGTAGACAGAAAGAAAGAGAAAGAGTTTGGACCTGGCTGAGAGCCAAGTCCCAGGCAGTTCAGAGGAAGTCTGGTCGATTCACTGGGAGCGCTTATTTCCTTGTGAAAGTGGTCCTGCTCCGGGGCTGACGTGCACAGGAACCTCCCTTATAGCCCAGGGGCTGTGATTTGGAGAGTCACAGGATGTGTGAGACAGTGGGGGCAATGGGGCAGCAAGCATGAAGGTTCCACTTTGAAGTTTGTTTGTCCGGTGGTAGCAGTGGATGGGAAAGTTAGATTCTCCGCCGCTTCTCCTCCTCCGTAACATCCCCATCTTGCCGCTGCCTCCTCTGTGTCACATCTTGCACTCTGGAGTCTAATTTTAGCTCCATTCAAAACCTGACTTCCCTTGGTACTTCAGCTGTTGCTTGTATTGTCTGTGTTTTTCCCTTAAATTGTGACACAAAGGGAAAAGTTAAAAAGGTGTCTCCTCAAAGCCGGACTCATCTATTTCGCAACACGTTTCCCTACTTTATGTCTGCATCTTTTGTTTAGGCCTCGCCCTCTCAGTGCACCACAGCGATGCTAACCTCAGAAAGGTCACCGCCAAGCTCAGGGATCATAACAGCAGCGATGCCAGAAACGCAGGACGTGGACATGACGTCATGGAGAGAAGCAGACTTTGAGGAGAAGTGCACTTACATCGTGAAGGACCAACCTCTGGAGGAAGAGTCTGAAAACAACGGCCGGACACAAGCTGAGAGGTCCTTACCCAGAAACCTGGCCCTGAAACGCTGTCACAACTCTGCAGAGGTAAGCACACTTCCTTGTTTGCGTGTTACTCAAATTGTCCAAGAAAGTGGAGCATAAAGGAGTTGTTTTTTTTACAACCAAAGCAGGAAAATGATGCAGAAAAACAAACCCCTTACATATCTAAGTGCCTAAGCATGTGCTGTAGTTGTTTACGTTTTGTGTAACCCGCCGAGTCTTTGCGTCACGCCAACATCCTTCCATCCACTCGTCCATCCTCAGGCGGGAAGTACTTGACATGTTGTTGTCTAATTTCAGCCTTTCCTTTTCCAAAGAGAGAGGCAAGCCCCCCTCAGCACACAGCCCGGGGTCTCTATGATTAGTAGCTACCTCAGATTCCCAACCCTTTGTCCCAGGACACAATTACACTGTAAAGTGGAGCACCCTCCTTATGGATAACGCCATAAACGATCTTCTGGATTGAATGTGTGGCAATTACAGCGATTTAAAGTGGATGTTAGTTCATGTTTAACTGGATGGACAAGGGCTAGGAAATCACAAGTAGTGAGGGAGATAAATGATAAAAGATTAACCCAGGTGACTATTCATGAAAAGGAAACACTCAAGTAAGATTCAGGTTGAGCCTCTGGACCTGAGAAATAGCAGTCAGGCGAGATCAGAGGAAGCAGACGTCTTTAGCAAAATACCTGTACTACCGCCTTGACCTTTTAATGAGGTCTGTCTGGAGCCTTGTTGAAGGAAGAGCAAAGAGCAGGATATGTTACAGTAATCTGTGACACAAGGGCACCTCAAATGGAGCTCAGACAAAGCCACTGAAAGCAAGGATAAATAAAAGTGGAGAAACACTGTGGCTGAGCATGCAGCGGTTGACACAGCGGCAGACACCATGCCAGTATTGCTCCAAGATGAAAGAGAGAGCACATTAGTATTGCTTTAGGGGATCTGAGCACGGAGCTCAAGGTGCAGTTGACTGGTCCGGGTGTGCCTGTGACACCTTATACTCTCTTCCACACCCTGGAGGCTTGAGACAGAGGGGTGAGTTTCACACCTGGAGGTAACCGAACAAGAGTAGTGGTGAAATTTTAATATGGTAGAGAAACTAAAGATAAGTCAGGCTATTGGCTTATGAAATATTCAGCGTGTGAAGGAGCGGACACATTCTGTCACAGCCTATTTTCTCGGCAAAAGATTTGTCTTTGCAGCAAATATATGACAATAATAACATGTAATTGCTTGGTTAATTATTTCCTTTTTCTGGAGACTGTCATTCTCTGGGGACAATTTTCCAGTGAATTGACCTGATCCTTTTTGTTAATCACCAAGAAACAAGCCAAGGGTGGAGAGTCAGATAAGAAAGGCTGTATTCCCAAGAATCTCATCCCTCTAATTATGTTTTTCAACCCTGAGTGCATCCGACCGCTTCCTCGGGCCTCCAATTTGCGAGCTACTCTGTTGTTTGATGATTTCATGTCCTGCTTGCCGAACAGGTGCTCGGGGTGACCAGTAAGGAGCTGATTCCAAAGGGGACGCGTTTTGGCCCTGTGGTGGGGGAAAGCTACACCAATGAAACGCTACTGAAAGATGCTGACAGGAAGTACTTCTGGAGGGTAAGTGGGCTGCATGTGAGTCTCTAGATTGTGTGTTTGCATGTGAAATTCATCAGTGTGTGTGTGTGTGTGTGTGTGTGTTTAAAAAGCGCTCACATCCTGTATCTCCATCTGGAGACGCTGCTGTGGCTGTGGTGTGGCACGAGTTAGCAGTTGTGGTCAACGTCTGACATCCTGTGAAAGTATGACTCTGCTTGCCAGTGCTGGCCTATCTTTAAATGCAGCTAGATCAGATGGGTTTAATGTGCATGCATGCCTTGCCAGTGCTCTGCATGGCTGTCTGAGGCCACACAGACAGCTGTTTGGTTTCAGTGACGCAGCGGTTCTCCTCTCTCTCCGCTTCTCTCGGCAGTGTTATCACTGCCAGTAAATACACCATACACATGTCCGCACTTCTCCAGATTCACAAACTCTCACACTGACTAAGCAAGGAAGTGGCTTTGAGCCTGAGAACTGCTATGTTACAAGTCAGCCGCATCAGGACATCTTCCATTACACACAAGCGTCTGTGTGACCTTACGGTTTAGAGTCAGCAGCCTTGAAATCATGCAAGTCCGACCAAAGCTTGCGACAGCCATAATTGGGTGAAGAGCAGACAGCAGAAAGTTCAGTTTTATAGACCTAAAGAGAGGGAGGAGTGACTAAATAAGCTCAGATTTAAATTGCTTTTTAAAAGGTCAGCAGATGCAGTGACGATTCCACCGCTAAGGCGACAGGTGAGAGTGTCAGTGGGCGAGATAGTAAACCCAATACTACAATCCAGTCATACAGTGAAATTCTTGTTCAGGGTTTTGAACATCTAGATGCTACTCTCAGCTGAAAGAACATACAGTATTTACCATAAAGGCACCAGGAAACCTGACATCATGGTTTCAGATTCAGAGCATGTCACGATCATGATTTGTCATTGTCAACTGAACGGACTCTCATCGTCTTACCTCTCACACTGTAGGTCTTCTTGGAGGGGCATTTACACCACATCCTAGATGGCTTGAATGAGGAGCGGAGCAACTGGATGCGCTATGTCAACCCAGCTTGTGCTGTGGAGGAGCAGAACCTGGTTGCATGTCAGAACGGTTTGGACATCTATTTCTACACCATCAAACCGCTTCAGCCGGGCCAGGAGCTTCTGGTGTGGTACTGCCCTGAATTCGCACAGCGCTGTAGCTACCCTCCACTGGGCCAACTGGCTATTGACAGTACTGGTAAGTGTGTGAGTTGCATTAGTTTCCATTTAGGAAGGTGCAAGGACTGTTTCTGGACACCTTTAGGTAACAGGAACTGTTCTTGTGCCCAGGCTTTGAGACATATCTGTCATTGTGGAGTAAGGCCCCAAATCAAAGTGCCGGCCGGCCGGTGCGCTCTTTGTGTGGGTGTTTAAGAAGTTACTCAGTCACACCCACAGCCCTTTTGTTGAGGCTGGAGACAAAGGAGGAGAGTGGAGTCCTGAAAGCAGAGAGGCTCTGGCTCCAGGTATAGCTATAGTACCTGAGTAAGATGAGCCCAATATCAGGACTTTAGGCACTGTTTCAGTTTTTTCTTTAACTCCACATAGAAACACAGCTGGCAGCTCTTTGACACACAAAGCATTTGGCTTTCATTCACAAACACAAAGAGCGCACATGCTAGCAGAGAGACCGCATGCACAAAATACTCAGGCTCACACACATGCTCGCACACAAGAGGCTGCCTGAGGTGCTGACAGCATTCTGGCATGACTCCCCTTATTTATTTGGCTCTTAAGGAGGAAGAGAGGTAGGAAGCGCTCCAGTGACTACTTGAACTTCCTGACAAGGCGGCCCGCTGACAGATTGATATCTCACTGAGTGTTGGCTGTTTGTTTGCTGAGAGCTGGCCTCTCAGGAGAGGGGGATGGGTGACACAGGGGAGTACACAGTCGATAGGGGTTACTCTATGTTTGAGAGGGCTGTGGTTAATTCATCCAAGAGTAGGTGAAATGTACAAGCATACTTCTGTATTTTGTTTTCCTCTGTTTGTCAGCTCGTGTCCTTTGTCTCTATTCTGAAGTCAGTGAAGTAGAATCTCTCCTCGTGACTTCTTGGGTATAAAGTTGAAGGATTTGCTCAGATTAAATCCAGATTTGGATCAAGATTTCATAAATGTGACTCATGTGGACAATTCAGGGGAAAATAAATAGAATTTAGAGGTCAGTGGATGTGCTGTCAGTGGTATATTTTCCACTCCATGAAGCATTTTTTAGGATTATTTATGTCTGGGTGAAATCTGTGGGTCATCAGTCACTTTCAGATAAAAAGCAGTTTCTTATTCTGTGTATCCTGTCCCGCTTGTGATGGAAAATACTTACATCTGGCCAGCTCTCTAATGCAAATAACATACTGTACCGGGTAACTCCACACTATCTGTTTCCTGATCAGATGCCTTGTGTTTCACATGCGGTGACTACTTTCATAGAGAACCAGGGCAAGTTTGGGAGACAGATCACAGATCTTATAGTCTTTAAAGCATAAGTCAACAGGCTGGACCGAAAGTAAAGATGCACAATGACCTCAACCAGGAACTTGCGTGATCACGTCAATGTCATGAGTGTATGCATCACTCAACCGAACGATGACACTGTTGCTAAAATGATTTCTCCTGTTTCTGATATCATGTCTCTATTGTTCATTTGTCCCACAGAACAGGAGAAGACAACAGGGAAACGAGGACACAGCGTCTCTGAAATTCTCAGAAAGGAGCCTTCCAAATCCCTGACAACCTGCCCCAGAAGACCTCCGTCTCAGACCGTTTTTCCCCTGTGCCCACGTGTTGTCTACCCAATCCAGCCACACTCAGAACCTATCCATGGCCACACATATGCAACTCTACCATCTCTGCCATGCGGTAGCCCTCCAGCTGCCAAAAGGCCAGCTTTAAGTAGTCCTGTCCCCTCCAATTTGCACTTCACCTTTCAGCACAGTCAAGGCCCTGTTATAGCCAAACCTTACCAAGAGCCATCTGTGCCTGATCGAGTCCATCCTGCTCTGAGGCACGCCCCCTATCTGCTGCCTCACTACTCACTCGGCCTTAACAGCATTCTACCTCACTCATACCCATACTACAGTGATCGACTGAAGCCTCACTTAGCACTCTCATCTCATTTACTGCCTTTTGACGGCTATGCACACTTCCTCCATCCTCTGGCCAATGCACACAAAGACTTGGCACTTGCACTATCCAACACCAAACAAGACCTCATTCTTTCACCAACCAGTGAGCACAAAGACAACAAGGACCTCACATCCAAAAGGACAAACTACCTCAGGATGCCCTCAGATGACCTCAGAGATTTCAAACACTGTCCTCCCAGCAATGTCAATGCAGACTTCCCCATACCTGCCACATCCAGTGCCTCATCCATGGTCACCTCACTCCGCAGAGCATTGCCTTCTCTCGCGCCCGGAGGATGCTCACCACCAGTGGGCATGGCAGCCTTTTCTGACTGCCTCCCTTCCAAACCCACCTCTGCCGCTCAGAGAAACACTGAGGATGCAATGGACCTCAGGAAGACCAAACAAGGGGGGCAGAATATTGGCTATAAGACCCTGTCTTACCCCCTCACCAGGCAGAATGGAAAGATCCGGTATGACTGCAACATCTGTGGAAAGGTCTTTGGGCAGCTGTCCAACCTCAAGGTTAGTTCTTCTTCATCATATTAGGAGGAAAAGATGGCAGCCACCAGCTAAATATATGACTGCAAACTGACTTGTACAATATTTTGAGCTTAACAGATTAAATAAATGTAAATACTCATCTCTGACATGCTGTCCTCAGGTGCATCTGCGAGTGCACAGCGGAGAGCGTCCTTTCAGGTGTCAGACCTGCAGTAAGAACTTCACTCAGCTGGCCCACCTGCAGAAACACTACCTGGTTCACACAGGAGAGAAGCCTCATGAATGCAAGGTATGGCTACAGCCATAAAAGACATGGTTTGACATTTTGGGAACCTCACATTTGTAATATGTAGTTGGAGCCAGCAGTCAGTTATCTTAGCGCAGCATAAAGACTGGAAACAGGGGGAAACAGTACCAAATGTGACTGAGTCAAAAACATGTTCTCCTTGGCTCTGTTTCAACACAGGTGTGCCACAAGCGATTCAGTAGCACTAGTAACTTGAAGACCCACCAGCGGCTACACTCAGGTGAGAGGCCGTACCAGTGCAAGCTCTGCCCGGCCCGCTTCACACAATTCGTCCACCTCAAGCTCCACAAACGCCTCCACACCGGAGAACGACCTCACAGGTGTCCTCGCTGTCCCTGTGCCTATCTCCACTACTGCAGCCTGCAGGTGCACCTCCAAGGCTTCTGCCCTCTCTCCCCCTCGGCCTCCCACAGACACTCGCCAGAGGAACTACACAGAGTCAACTCAGAGATTGAGAGGTTTGACATGAGCGAGGCGGCAGAGCAGCTCGAGGCCATGGCTGCAGAGGCCGAGGACAAGGGGAATGTTGTTGACCTAATAAAGAAGATCGAGACTCATACGTCCGACCACCAGGACGGTGCCAGAGAGGAGACAGAGCGGAGCATCTGCAAAGCAAAGGAGCGTTCTGCCGTTCAGCTGCATCACGGCAGCCCTCTACCTCTGCATCCAACCAGCATCAAGCTGGAGTCACGCTGCATATCAGAGCCCTAAGACAGCCTTGCTAATCCAGCTATATAATCCTTACAGGTCAACTCAGCAGCTGTCTGTTACTGCCCTATTTGAAGTAAAGCCTTATCTCAATCATGGATTCCCTAGACTATTCTCTACGGAGGCTGCAGTGTGTGAAGAATCAAGACTTTACCAGCACGGCCTGGGACCAGTGGCTTGATTGATTTATTAATGCAAACGACTTTGTTAATTTATTCTGTTGCTAATAATCTAAAATGTATAAAAACAGAGATTTGTGACATTTTATGCTATTTGTTTTGTATCTCTGGAACATCAAAGAACAACAACTAAATATGTGATTATGCATAAAAAAGTTTGTCTTTTTTTGTGGTTTCACTGTGCGAGATTGTGGTTTTCTGTGTGTGTGTCGTAATTACACTGACACTCAGTGTACAGGCATGACTTTTTAGTGTTAGTGAGCAAAGTGTTCAGATAACAACACAGAGGAAACCTCAGATGTTTGTGTGCAACATATTAACTTGCTTTCGTGTGTGTGTGTGTGTGTGTGTGTGTGTGTGTGTGTGTGTGTGTGTGTGGAGCGCTGACGTGGGGAGTTGGTGACGTAGATAAACATCCTGTTATGAGTGTGGGGATACTCACCACCAGTAAGTGTGAACCCTTCACCCCGTAAAAAAAAGCAACACTCATCATCTTCAGTATTAACAAGATCCTGCTCCTAATTTTGTACATGCACTTCCATATTTTAGTTTCGGTATTAATAAGCTGCCAGACAGTAAACCCACACCAGATGACTGTGCTGTTTATTCCGAGATATAAAAACAAAGGTGTGAGATTATTTCTGAGAGGCATTTCCAGCCATGTCTAAGAAAAACCTATGAATGCTGCACAAGCACAACATATGATAACACATTGTGACAGAGGGTCGGTCACGCTCTGTGACTTCCTGTGCAGGCCTGGGATCCTCAGATTACAATTTAAACAGGGTGTCAGGTTGTGTATTGTTCAAAGCGGTCATCAAAAGAGGAGATCACAACTTACAGGGGATCTTCAACGGCGGTGACACACTCCTGATCAGGTCACAGCGCGCCCACCAGCTGGCCTGGGAGTGACCACAGCTATGGTAAAATGGAAGAAGAAAGCTCCAACAATAAAATATTATTTATCTGTTAACAGACTGCTGAATAATAATAATTAAAACACACACACACACACACACACACACACACACACCACACCCTGCAGACCTTTATCTGTATGGGAGGAACTTCAGACTGATCAATCAGTATCAATCTATCATGAGGAAATAAGTACCTCCAGCGGAGCTTTAGGCCAATTATGACCACTCAGAGATGGAGAGGAGGTACAGTTTGCAGGTGGGTGGAGGTGAGCTGCGCGCACTAACAGTCTGCAAACTGACGCTCCTTTCAACCCGCGCAGTGACGTCATGTATTTTTGACGGAGGGCAGGCAGCGGGAGAAAGGAGGCAGCGGATGTAGCCGAGGTGAAGGATGCCCAGGATAATGTCACCGCCGCACTCGCTCTCCCGCCGATCCCGACCATGATAAACGCAGTCGGGGCGGTCGCCCGCAGGATGCCGTCCGCGGCTCGGCGGAGCGGATGCTGGATAGCGTGGTGCCAGGCGGCGCTGCTCGGCGTGTCGGCGCTGGTGATCGTGGCCGAACGGAGCGCTCGTAAGTGGGCATGGAATCCCCGTCGCTAGCGGGCTGCTAGGGGGCTGGCGTGGGCTGAAATGTGAAAACAGGGCAGGGGGGTGTTGTATGTGCGCGGGGTGTTTTTACTGAATGTAACACGCTGTTGCTCGGCCATGATGCTTCGTGCTGGATCTTTCCCAGAAGCAGTTCAGGTCAGAGACAATCCAAATGGTGATGCTACAGCTCAGGCGTTACTGCTGAATTGGCAAACCTTGCTAGTTTGTTCTTTACATTTAACATCGGCTCCGGTTAGAACAGCTGTGGTGGCCAAACTGGGGCCCCAGGACCCCCCAGAGGTCATCCAGAGGGGTCATAGAGTCGAAAATGATCAAATTTAACAATTAACCTCTGCAGCAAAAAACTGTCCTTGATATCGATAGGAATGATATTTTAGATTTCTCTGGCAGCCATGCACCCTCTAAAACAAACAATTTGTTATAGGAATTATTACTAATGCTCTTATTATTGAAGTATTTCAGTGAGTGCACATCTGGACTCTGCACTGAGGTGTGATGATTCCCTGACTAAGCAGATCAATGGGGCAAGGGCAGGACACAAGAGACAAGGTGACTGTATGGGTACAAAGTGTGACTTTGCCTTCAGCAGGTACACCGTTCCCAGAAGATAAAAATAATGTGCTGCTGCACACTGGAGTCAGCCTGTCACAGAAAAATGAAGCGTTAGTTCAGATGATTGATGCAGCAAGACGCACTTTCTGGCTGGTGACAAGTCATTATTTTCACGGTGCAGGACGCCTTGTGTAACTAAAGACAAATAATTGCAGGCTTTGTTGAAGCCAGGAGTCTGGCCTCGTCTTGGTGGAGCCTGTATCATCTCATTAGAGCAGCCTCCTCTTAAATTAAATTCACACAAGGTGCTCTTTCATTCCTCTGCAGCTCTCCGCAGATTTGATGCTGGGTTTTACGTGCTGTGTTTCCTTTAAAACCTGCATGACTTTATGATGAATCAGACTGGACTGAATGATGTGCATTCTTTGCTGGAAACAAACAAATGCCACTTTACACAGAAACACAAAGTACTTACACCACCCTGAATCTGCATGTGTCTGTTGTATGTGTGTGTGTGTGTGTGTGTGTGTGTGTGTGTTAGTGATCTATTGTATAGGGTTTTACCTTTGGAATGAGGAGACGCAGTGGGCGGGCCTCACGCTCGGCCTCTTTCTACCAGGGACGGCAGTTCAACTCCTCAGTATGAAATGGTACTATGATGATGGCGATGACAGGCGATGCTACCTCTCTGTCATACACATACTGCACCTGGGCATCTTCAAAAGGTAAGATCTGTTCAACTCAGGGTATTATATGATAAAATACTGCATCATTTCCATATATACAGGAACACAAAGAATTCTATTAATATCAATCTGTCATTGAAAGCTTCACCGGGAGGTTACAGTGCATCACGTCTGTGGTATCTGTCTCCCCCTTGTGGCAGGTTATGGGACTGCATGAGGTCTGTGTTGCGCAGGCATGACTCCGTGGCCGAGCTTGGAGCTGCCGTCATGCAGCAGGCAGATGTTGCTGCTCTTTGGCTGCTGGAGGCCCTCGTCCTCACGCTGCCTCAGAGCCTGCTGCAGGCATATGTGGTTGTGTCCACTGATGTGGGCATCATGTCCCCAGGTAAACTGATCTCAGCGTGGCTCTATATGTCTTGTTTGTCACAAAATTGTTCAAGGCGGTGTCTGAATATGAGATAATGTCTTTTTTCCACACTCCCTCCTTGTGTTTTATACCCTCAGTGGCCTATTGCTGCGGGCTGTGTGTGCTGTCCATTTCCTGGGCCCTGGTGCTGTACAGCAGAGCCTGCTGCCTGATACGACCGGGCCACCTGGCCATGCCTCCAGCTGCCCTGTTGTGCCAGCTGGTGTGGAGGGCGGGCATGCTGGGTGCAAGGGTGACTTGCCTCATGTTCTTTGCCAGAGTCTTTAACTGGTGGGTCTGCGGAGTGGCAGGTGAGCAGCAAGCGTCGTGTGTGATCTGCGTAGCTGACATTTAAGTTTGACATCTTGGAAAGGAAGAGAAGGGGTGCAATGAACTAATGAATTATTGCAGTATGGTAATGTTACGCATATCACATTTTTATTCATGTCCACTGAAGTTAATGAGCGGTTATCCTCAGTGTGATGCAGCATGTCCTCTTAATCCAGTTTTTCACTCTGCGTCAGTGTGATACACTGTATATGGATCCCCTGTGTGCTCTCCTAGTCTATTTTTACGTTGACCTCCAGGTTTCCACTGGCTCACGGCCTCCTTCTGGCTGGTATCGCAGCAGCCGGACATCTGCACCGGCCCCTGGTGTTGGCGCGCCTTTAACGGCATCATGGGGCTCGTCCACGTCTTCGTCTTCCTCAACGTCAAAGACGGACCCTCGCGCTTCCGCATGGCCAGCTTTTATGCGGTAAGGATTCTGAAGAAATAACTGTCTCTCATTGGCTTTTCAGTGTGCTGTTTTGTATTCCATGTACAGCACTGCCTCGTCAACCTGCACACAGGGGAGCTGCACACACACACACACACGTATACAGTACACACACACATGGGCAGACAGTTTGCACTGTCATCCTCACCTCTGCGTCCTCAGCTTACAGTGACGTAAAGCTGTCCGCAGATGACTGATGGTGTGACCTTCTCTCCTCCTTCAGTTCATGCTCATAGAGAATGCCACTCTGCTGCTGGCCGCCTCCGACTTCCTCAGCGAAGCATCATGGGACAGCATGACCCTTCCCACCACTGTGCTGTGTAGCTTTCTCCTCGGTGAGTCACTCTCGATCTGCCCTCCCTGGGTTTTGGATTTGTCTCCCCTGTTTTGATGTTCAGCGCTTGTAATTAGACTCGTGTCAAAACGTCTCATGGTTTCTGAGTAATACGACCCCAATGGTGATTCAAATGGGCTAAAAGTAAGCAGCATCACAGCTGCCTGCATCACTACACTATGTATATATTAAGTGCTACTTGTTAAATAATAGTACAAACGTAATTGGTGATATGATGTAAATTTAGGATCTTAAATTCAGGATATTCGTGCCCAGGATATTCTGCTATTTCACTCATTTTGCTCAAGTTGAATATGATGGTAACTAAACAGTGAGACGCAGGATACCCAAGGATTGCTGGGTATCACAGGAGAAGTGAGAAGGTCAGATGCTGGTAAATGCTATGCAGTTACTGTTCGTGTCCATATGCAATACCGTAATTTAATTCAGGCAAAACCAGAGTGGATGCAGCGCTCTGCTGCAGCCCTATGCTGTGATTTGGACTAAATATATCTCTATGTTTTTCCTGACATCAGAACCTTGTATTTAGAAACTGTTTATTTGCCTCAGCCCAGCTGATGGAAACCCACCGGGTTTGAATTTTTCTTGTTGTGGCCTTTCTAACACTTGCCAAGTTTCCACATGGAGTGCAAATCTGAACCCAATTTACTGAAAATCAGTCACAGAAAATGTGAATTAATGCGTGCTTCCATCCACTACCATTATGCGAATTTTTTCAGCACGTTGAGATAAACAGCTGGAGGCGCTAATTCTCCTATCAGGTGCCATTAAACCATTGCAGAAGAGGAGGGCACGATGAGAGCACTCAAACTGTGGAAAACAATGTGGAATATGGCATCTACATTTGTTAAAATGTATACAAACACATCCTGAATGCGCTAAAATCAACTCATTTCTGTCCCCTGCTCCCCAGGCGCTACCTCTCTTGTCCTATACTACCGGTTCCTGCACCCCAAGTCAACAGAGATCTCCCAGGGGACCAACCACAACCACATGGGCAGCACGTGTATAGAACGAGGGGAGTCCTCCTTCTCTCTCGGGGACAAAAGCCTCCCAGCTCCCTCCATTCAAAACCACGGCAGTTTCTCCCTCTCAGGTGTGCCTGGTTCTCTGCTGGAGCACCCCGGAACCTGTGGGGGCCGGCCTAACAGCTCCTGCCCCTGTTACCACCACCACTGGCTCCTCATCCGCCTGGCTCTGAAAACGGGAGACCTGGGGAAGATCAACAGAGCGTACGGGGCCGGAGGAGCGGCAGCCATACTGGACATGGAGGAGTACAACCAAGAGTTTAAGAGCAACGAGGGCATCACTATCACAGCAGGAGGCAGCTGCGGGGGCGTCTCCACCTCCGAGTCTCAGGGGAAAGGCCTGGCACCTCTCTCGGACTGCAAAGACGAGTTCCAGAGCGTCAGCGAGCCCACGTCGACCGAACAACCTGAGGAGGAGGATGACAGTCTGGAGATGGAGAGCCCGCTGGAGTCGCCCGCATCAGATTTCAAACGCAGCTCACCCGAGGGCAAGTCTGTGTTTGGAGACAGTCCGGAGCCGTACTTCTGCCCTACAGAGTCAAGTTCAACCTTATATTTCAGCGCTGATCCTCAGTCTCCCAGCAGTGCCAGTAACCCCCGCTTGGACCGGGACACTGGGGGTCTGGAACAGGGGGTGCGCCTCAACTCAATCCCCAGCGATCCAGCCCTTCACAGAGATATCCGCGGGCTCATGGGCCGGGTTGGGCCACGCTGTACTTCCACTCCTAAATTAGACTCTGGAGTGCCAGACTCCCCGTCTTCTGTCCCTCATCTCACAGGTCCCAGGAGGCAGCTCATAATGTCCCGAAGAGATGACGACGATAACTTCTAACTTTTAAGACAGCATCAGGGAAATAGCAACAACTACTTATCCAACGTTAAAGGAGTACACCAGCTTTTCGGAAGGCGGCTTTTTCATCTGCTGTAGGATGAGAAGGCTGGCAGACATTTCGCCTCGATATGTCCGTATATTTAGTACACTGTGGGGCATTTGTGGTTTATGCAACAGTTCTGGGATAATGCTAAGCTAGCCTTCTCAAATCATAAGCTATTTTGTAAAAGCTTTGCCCAAATGCTCGACACAAAGAGGTGATCACAAAGGAGATCATTAAAGAGCCACAGAGGTGGTGTACGGAGCTCAGACACACCTTCTACTTCTCTACATCCAACATTGTTCAACTCTTTTGGCAGCGATTAACTTTAAGCCTCACAAACCATACTGTGCAAAAAAAAAAGCAAATACTGGTTCTGCCAGATTGTAAGTATATTAAAGAAGTAGCCAGGAGTTATATCAAAACATAAGTAATATGCAGCTGTTTTATGATCTCGGACAACTGTTGATCACTATATCACATGCCGAAACTGCTGTTATTCATGTTAATAATTGCCAGCAGTTAGATCTCAAGGGGGTAGGAGTGTGTGACCAGCGTTAAGCCAGAGCTTTGTTGGCTTCTTACAAGCACAAGTATCTTCTGTACCATACATCTGTTGGTGTGATTTTTATTTTTTTTTTTGTTACTCCCATACAAAAAAAAACTCCCCGATCCTCTCAGAGAGTAATACACTGTATTTTTTGTATAATCACATCAACTGGCATTGCTTCGAGCAGGGCTAGTCAACCTGGCAAAACTGTGTTTGATGTTTTAACTTAATTTACATGTTGACCATGTAATTGCTACAAAATGAAAAAAAAAAGTTTTTTGGATTTACATTGTGTTTGAAAAAAAAAAAATCATGTCTCAGGCACCGACTTTAAAAAGCTTTGAAACGTCTTCTGTGTAACAAAATGAAAAGATGCTCATGAGGTAATCGTGGTGACTTTTTTATGTGCTCTTGATTGCTATTTCTAAGGGGACAAATGTTTTAGCTCTTTACTGCTCTGTAAAAGGGATGAAATCCACTGACAAAGCAGTGAAGCGATGCTGGGTTTCTCTTTCCTAGGTGACTGCCTATATATGAAACTTTGAACTGTGAAGTGCGAGGCCACTGGTGGCTTTAAATAAGCAATAAATAGCCTACATATTGAGGTGGCTGGAATATGAGTGTCTTTTGTTATTTGATCAGCGTTTTTACATTTATGGTATTAGTCAGTAAGCGTTTAACACGTGTGCTTCAAACTGAGCGTATTGTGTAAACGGCTCCATAGAAGGTATTTATGGCACTCGCCCTTTAAGAGGCCGCGCATGCGCAGCTCAGTGAGAAAGTTAACTCCTGAACTTCGTAGTCAGAAAAATTCTGATTTATAAAATAGCAGGGAAAACAGCACTGAGTTGACATGGCATTTCGCCGAAGGAACAAGAGTTACCCTTTCTTCAGCCAGGAGTTCTTAATTCAAAACCATGCCGACATCGTCTTCAGTTTGGTGATTTTCATTTTGATTGGATTGATGTTTGAGGTGAGATGAACTCAGATTCTTTTCTTCCCCCCGTCTCACTCAGCTGTTTTAAGATGGTAAAGCCTGCTGCACGTTCAGAGATGTGACCTGGTGTGAATTTGGCTCTCTCTCGGTCGACAGGAGCTTTTTCGCCTTTTAGAAAAAAGGCGCTTGCATGTTTGACTGCATCTGCGAGCAGTTTCGCGGATACGGTGGCCGCTCGCTGCAGTTTTTACAGGTTTTGTGAACAATGAATGTTGCCGCTCTGTTCGCAGTCAAAGCAGAAACGTAGGATGTTAAACTGAGCCGGAAAGTTTCGGCTGAAAACAGCAGGGAACAAACTGAAACTTTACACGTTAGTTGCTAGTTGAGTTAAAGTTTTCGGTGTCTTGCAACGTATACTTTTAATTTTAAAGGAGTTTCTTGAACCGGAATGCAACTGGAAACTCCTATCGTGGTGTACACATAAGTGGCTACTCCAAAACAACTTAAGGTCACTTATTTGTTTCCTAAAGGTCACATTTTTTTACCCTCTTGACAACGTCTTGTTCCAGTTTCCAGTCCGCTTCAACATTGATTCCAAGATCTGTCAGTTAGCACAGACAGCGCAGTTCATAGAGGAAGTGAAGCGTTTTCAGCTTTCAAATTAAAAGCATCACTGTTGCGTTAAGCGAGTTCTGGCGCACATCGCGCTTCGAGGAAGTTTTATTTTGAAAAGCGCATACGGAAGCGGCTCCCCTTTTCGTCGCGAGCTCGACGGTTGTAGTTAACTGCCACGTCTCAATCTTTGAGCCGATGCTGCTGGCTGCCGTAGGCTCAGCTGAACTAAAGAGCGCTTTGACCTGCGGGGATTTCACCGCCGACACAAAGGGACCGAATTCATTAATTGATTAGCTGTGTCATTAGTTAACAGCTTCCCCAGCGTGCGCACAAACACTCGCAGTTCGCCCGAGCATTTAGCGAAGTTTCAATCCGGAACCCTGCTTGTGATCACACAGCTGGCCGAGTAAAAAATAAGAAGGGGATTTCCTTCATATTTCTCGTTTCAGGGGAAAAAAAGAACAACTGAGCTGTAGCAGCTTGAATCCGGCGTTGACAGGCCACCTGTGGCCTCGGCGCGCAGGGAATGACTGGTGACACCGTGGTGCCCAAACTGGGGCCAGGGGACCATCGGGGTCCCATGAGGGGGGTCTCAGGAAGGATGACCCTTTAAATCATTATGTGCAAGATCATATCTACTAAGATGGGATTGCTTGAGACTAAATGTTTCTGCTTTCAGCTTCTCAGATGTGATGATCTGCTGCTTTTCTCCGTTTTATTTTGCTGTATTGTGAATATTTCTGGGTTTTTTGACTGTTGGTTGGGCAAAACAAGCCATTTAAAACATCACATCGGGCTCGGGGAAACTGTGATGCCCATTTTTCTCTATTTTCTTACATTGTAGAGGCTTAACAATGAATCAATTAACTACAAAAATAACAGATTAATCAATAATCTGCTGAAGCTTTGAACCTTTAGTCTTGTGAGATGATGCATGGCTCTACCCCTGCAAACCGTGACGAGCAGCTGCAGCTACACTACACATTGCTTCATTTAGAAAAGCTGGGAAACGCCGCTGTAACGCGTGTCTCTGCGGGGATGCTCCACATCAAATAATCTGGGAGGCTCTGTGAGGCCAATACAAGCCTTGTCATGCCAGATTTTTTTTTTTTCCCAGCAGCATTACTGAAGGAATTCAGCTCTCAGCAGGCAATTATGATGCCATGAAGAGGATTTACTGGCATTATTCTAAACAGCATTATATATTCTGAAAAGCTGGGATCCTCACTCTCTCTGTCCCTCCACACGGTCAAACACCTGCCACTCACAGACCTCTTGAGGCTGCATTCACACACTGAAATATGTCGCTAATTACCCTCTTGTCTAATTTCCAGGCAACAGCCAAGACGGCCATACTGTTCATTCAGCCTCAGTACAATGTCACCACACTATCACCAGGTATGCAGTGCAGTTGAGGACTTCTTGCTAAATGCTCATTTGAATTCAGTTTTCCGCACTTCATA
Source organism: Chaetodon auriga (assembly GCF_051107435.1). Taxonomy (NCBI): domain Eukaryota; kingdom Metazoa; phylum Chordata; class Actinopteri; order Chaetodontiformes; family Chaetodontidae; genus Chaetodon; species Chaetodon auriga. The sequence goes on from NC_135091.1 coordinate 8,173,633, forward strand.
CATGCCACGGTTTCACTTCCTCCTCTGCTGTTCCCGCATACTGCATCATCATATTACTGTCACTGAATTGTGGCTGCAGCGCTCCAGTGTGTTTTAACACGCCCTCTGACTGCAAACATTTGCTGTGTGTGTTTGTGTGTGCATAGAGGGAGAGGTGACGTTTTACCATTACGGATGGAAGGACTGCGCCACCATCCTCTTCTATTTCTTCATCGCCATCATCCTCCACGCTGTGGTGCAGGAGTATCTCCTGGATGTAAGTATCCAGTCACTGTGGCACAATGCATCAGTATCTACTGCAATAACACTGGAGGTCTGAGAGCGATGTACCCTGGCATTACGTCGCTGTTTTGTCACCGAACCATAATTTCCCAGAAAGTTTCCTTGTAATTTGGTGTTAATCAGAGGGAAAATAGGAATTTCCTAGAAAGAAATGCCCAGTTTAAACTCATATGTAGTAACGGAGACACAGCAGTCAGCACTGTCGCCTCACAGCTAGAAGAAGGTCCTGGATTCACTTCCTGGCAGGGGCAGAGCATTTCTGTGCTGGGTGTGTGTGTGTTCTCCCTGTACTTGTGCGGGTTGATCAAGTGCCCTTACCGGTGCTGCATGTTCAGCTGACCTGATGTGCACTGACTGAAAGGAAGTAATTGGAAAAAAAAACAAAAAAACAATTGCAAGTAAAGAAATTAAGCACTGTCTCTATTTTCATATAGTTGGTGATTGGTAATGAACCAGAAACAAACCTAAAATATCTAATCAGAATCAGAATCGGCTTTATTGGCCAAGTTTGTGTACACATACAAGGAATCTGACTCCAGTTTAAACACTGCACTCAGTGTACATGCTTAGGAAAAAGAAAAAAGGATGTCAAAGCATGACAAAAAAACTTCACAATAAGTTAAGGAGTGCAAAAAGAAAAACGGAGATACATACAGTGTGCATGGTGTTTGCATCCAGCTGCACTTTCTGGAGCTCAAAAGGACATTTTGAACAGAGCCGAGCAGCATACTGAGTGTTTTCAGACTGAATCAGACAACAGTCTGACATTGCTCCAGTTCTCTTAGGATAGAGCTGAGGAGACAGGAAGAGAGAGTAGCATTTAATCCATCTGAAAGCATGAGCCCTTGTGTCATTGTTTAGAAATAGGCCAGCGAGGAGGAGTGATGTTTTATTTTTGCACCATCACGGCGGTTTCCAAAGTGTCTTGAAAGGAATACTTCTTCAGAGGAACGTTTTCACGGCAGCCATAAATAGTATCTGCTGTCTTTTCTTGTCCTAGTTACATTTGTAGTGCTGTGACACTTCCTTGTGCACAACAATGACAGAGTCAACATGCCACTCATTATGACTGGATCCAGCTGCATTCACATGACCTGTTGTTTTGTTCACGTTGCAGAAAGTGAACCGGCGTCTCCACCTCTCCAAGAGCAAGAATACCAAGTTTAATGAGTCGGGCCAACTGTGTGTGTTTCACTTGGTGTCGAGCGTGTGGAGCTTTTACATCCTCATAACAGTGAGTGAGACTTTTAAATCATATTCAGTTTCAGCTTCCTACTTCAGGGAGTGTCGCCTCTATGCTCGAAACTTATCACCCACTAAAGAGCGACAGTATCAAGTGTCCTTTTCTCTGATTTCTTCACACAGGAGGGATATCTCCTGCATCCCAGCAGCCTTTGGGAGAATTATCCCCACGTACACCTCAGGTATGACTGATGTGGAACTAACTCCACATATTTACATAAGGTTTAGAGCTGTGTGACTACAAGAATACAGCAATGTTTGTAGATTGTTTTTTTCTAGGTTAAAGATGCACTTGATTAACATTAGAAGTATCCACAGATACTCCTTTGTCCAAAGAATCAAATGTTTTTAGTCTAAAAAGCAAATGTATTCAGTTTAATATCATAGAAATACTACAGAAAAAACAAAAATGTTCCCATTTGAGAGGCTGAAAGCATTTTTGTGCTTAAAAACATTCAAAAATTAACAAATATTATCAAGAGAATGTGAAGAAATAACTGAAGTTAGCATGCTAACGGCCCATCCTGTCTCATAACACCAGCCTGTACCCCAACAAGCAATGCTCCGATAGTATGGCTCCTGTGGTTTCAGTTGGGAGATGTATGTGAGCGGCCATCTTGTTACATTTAACAAGCTGTCTTAGTTTTTTGTTGTCTAATAAATAAACAAAATAAACTCATGAAATGTCAAGAAAGGACATATTCTCACACCTGTTTTCCAACAACAACCGTAAACCTTCTTTCAGGAAACTTATATGCGCTGAATTACCAAGTTAACACATCTTAAAACACACTTCATTCAGACTCAACAGAAACAAAGTTAAACTCACCCAAACCTCCTCGTTTTGTCTCTCCACCGCTCCACAATCACCGGCTCTGGCTTTGTCGAAATAGACCCTGAATTCACTGAATTAGAAGTGAAAATATTCTGTCTCTACACACTGCAGATGTTTGACCTGCTCCAGGCAGCTAATCAGGCCACTAGCTGCACGGCTAGCTGGGCTAACTAGCAAACAGCAGCTAGTAGCTGCAGCCAAAGACAGCTACAGCAATGAGCAGCAGTTAGAGGTGACTCTGGTGATATGCTGCCCCCTATTTGTTTGGAGTCTCATCTTACACTTTGCACCTTTAAAACACTCCTACACTTGTGTGCTAACATATATTTTAGTCACTTTAGAGCACAACGATGACTACTTCCTGTGTCGGCCCCAATTTAGACCCCCCATCCCTAAATTAGCATGCTTATAATTTGATTTAAAGTGATTTAAGAATGTGCACACATACGCTTAATATCAACTTCACTGAGGTCGTTTTAGGCCGTCAAAGACTCAGTTTATTAGATTTTAGTGGTTCAGAATAAGTTGAAATGAATCAAAGTGCTACAAAATAATCATCATTGTCTTACATGCACAGTGATCTAAACCTGCACACACACACTAACCAGCTGTGCTAACATGCACCGTACAGTTTACAGTCTGATTATGCTCCAGTTTGGGCAGCCACCTGATTTCAGATACATTCATGTAAATGGGGAAAAGCAGTTTCCTCTGTCAGCTGAGGGGATTAAAATAACTCATTTCACACAGTTAAACACAGACGTGTTTGCTGGGTTACTTGGCTGTGTCTACGCTTAACAAGGTTTATTTCTTTAACAGCTTCACAGTCAAACAAATCAAACCAGGAATGTGTCACTGTGGCCGCAGTCTGAGCTGCACTCAGCCTCTCCTTCTCGCCTTTTCTCCTGCTTTCCCTCCGTCTGTCTGCGTCTCTGCTCCAGGTTTCAGGTGAAGTTTTTCTACCTCACTCAGCTGGCCTACTGGCTCCACGCCTTGCCAGAGCTCTACTTCCAGAAAGTACGCAAGGTCAGTAAGCAGGCCCTGGGAACTGGAGGAGTACTGGAGTGTGACTAGATAAGCTGTGTGTGTGTGTGTGTGTGTGTGTGTGTGTGTGTGTGTGTGTGTGTTGACTTGTGCTCGTTCTGCATATTATGTGAGGAAGAACAGAAGACGTCCAGGATTTGTGAGTGCCGAAACTTTGCAAACGAAGGCTGTTTTTGTTTTTCAGGAGGAGATTTCTCGTCAGCTCCAGTACATCTGTCTGTATCTGCTGCACATCTCTGCAGCCTATTTGTTAAAGTAAGCATCCAGTAGAGGGACCTGGACAAAATGCACGAATAGTGAGAAAAGTAACACCCTGAATCAGCTGCTGATCGTATGCAGCTGCTCAGCTTTACTGCTCATGTTATATCAAATGCTGTCAATGCTCATGTGGTTAACGATGATCTGGAAACCCGACATGGACTGTTTTCTTTTTTTCATCTATTGGCTGCTTCTCTCTCCTTCCTTTGCGCAGTATGAGCCGTGTGGGTCTGGTGCTCCTCTTCCTCCAGTATGTGTCAGAGCTGGGCTTCCACATCGCCAGACTCTTTTACTTCACTGATGAGAACCATCAGAAAATGTGAGTCTCCTCGCCGGTTTTCATGGTTTTGACTTTTTTTTTTTTTTTTTGTCTCTGCGCCTTCCCTGCTCACCACATTTTCACTGTGCCGTGCCTCAGGTTTGACATGTGGGCGGTCAGCTTTGTGTTTACACGGATGGCCACGCTGACCCTGATGTTCCTGGCTGTCGGGTTTGGTTTGTCTCGCGCAGAGAACCAGGGCCTGGACTTGGAGCTGGGCAACTTCAACACTGTACTGATAAGGTAACGACCTATGTCCGACGCCTGTGGATAATGATTCATTTCGTGTATCATTTACAGCTACTGTAACAATTGTATTGTAAAAAAACACACTTTTGAACATTTTATTGCTTTACAACATTAATTCACTGTGGATGCAGCCAGGAATTTTGACAATGATTGACAGGACTTGACTCAACTGGAGCAAACTAGACTGTGCTCCCCTTGTTGTCTCAGGTCACACTGACAAATAGACCTTAATATAAACACACACATCAGGACCATTAAGTTATTTTATTAATTCAGCACGCAATGTCAGGCCCTTTTCCCCCAAACACGCAATTGCACTAATCTTCTTACCTTTGTGCCCCTTCAGGATGACTGTTCTACTGCTGGTATGTTTGACCCAGTCTTGGCTCCTCTGGAAGTTTATCCGCTTCCAGCTGAGGCGCTGGAGGGAGTTCAGACACGAACAGGCCGTTCGCAAGAAGGCTGCCACGAAACAAGCCCTGCGGCCGCTGAAGAGAGACTCATGTGAGTGTCAACACCCGCTCAGACATGTTTCATAACGTGCCGCCATCAGTGTTAACAGCAGTGTGGCTTCCTTACCTAAAACGTGTTTCACCTCTGTCCCCCCTGCTAGTTGGTCACCATGAAAACGGAGTTCTCAAAGCCGAGAACGGAGCCTCTCCTCGGACCAAAAAACTCAAGTCCCCCTAAGACGGTGCACTGACTGGCCTGAACAGTGGCCTTAGCCCCGGCTGAGGTTTCTCATCAGCACAGCAGGGAAGCCGGCGGCCCCTGGCCACCGTGCTCCGTGTTGAGTGTGTCCTGAGCTGTTACAGGGACTCAGTCACTACAGACTTAGGCTTGAATGCTGGAAAATGAAATCCAAGGAAATCCCTCGAGCCCAACAGACATTTACTCCTCTCATCATATCAGTATTTTTTATACACCCATGCAGCCTGCTATCCCAGCCCAAGGAGCACCATTGTATGCAGAATGATTCAAATGTAAAGTGAACGCAGCGTGCGGCACACGCGTTACGGCGTGTCCGTGTTGAATGTGTCGATGCATATCCTCATACATAAGTACTGTACTGGTTGTAGCGTTGTCTGATGTTGCAGCTGTTTTCAGCTCTTCCCATTGAGCCGGCTTTGCTTGTTTTCTCGTCTGGTCCATTGGAGCAGAAAAATGTTGCTGATGATGTGGTTTGATATGAGCTTACTGTATGCAGGCCTTAACATTATCCCTCCACTGTGTCAGGGAAGGGATTTTGGCCAGCCAATAGAGTGGTCACCTGGGCTCCTCCCAATGATTTCTGTCTGTTTAAAATCCTACATTTGTCACTGGTCACTTAACAGATAAGCATCGAGTATGTATGTTGGATATTAGCGCATGCCATTCCATGTTTTTTTTTTTTTTCTTTTAATTGTTTTGTTAATTACATTATTAAATAATGCATTTTTCTGAAATAAGTTGTGGACTTTATTGAAACTGAAGTCATTTTTGTACAACTTTGCTGAATGGCAGCATGCTAAAAGTGGCCATGGTCTGGTCTTCTGTTAGTTTTACGTGGCACAGGGGACATAAATGTTCTTGCCTGATTGCTCGTCTCCTGCTTGACTGGACAGCTGCTTGATATAAGCCCAGTAGAAGAAGAGTATTTTAAGGTCCACAACACCAGACAACTGTTGTATTTGATGAATTTCCACAAGCTCTCAGATTCTGCCAAACAGAACACCTTTTGTACTGCAGGTGCAGTGTTTTATTATGATCAGAAACATTCTGCAAAGGCTTTAATTCATATTCTTGGGGTCACACACGGCAATCCAGCCTTCCTTGACATCATGAAGATGGCTCTGAATGACAAAAGAATGGGTATAAATTGCTGTTTAAGTCCCAAATTGTAAAAAAGTGACATCTACTGAGAAAACTGCATTATTGTCGGACAATTACAGAGAAGCCTGTTTTGCTAAATGGCTGATTTGGTTTTTACCATTTTGGTCAGATGGCTGATTATTTGCCGTCTCCACACCCAACTTCTGCTGCAAAGACTCCAGAGTCTCATGAGGGATCTCGCTTGAGACAGACTCCAGGTACGTCAGCACATAGCGGTCAGCATTGGTCAATACAAAGCGGTGGCTGAAAACTAAAAAAAACAGATGGGAGAGACGAGAAAGACGCTGAGAGCTGAGCTTTTAGGTTTTGTTATCTCTTAATCCCCAACTGGAAAATGAAATTTTACCTCGACAATTCTAATGTCAGATGCAGCTTAATGTATCTAGAAAGACATGTCAAGGCTATAATGAACAGAGGCTGGTAAAAGGAGAACGTTACCCTCCACAGTGGCTCCAATAGCAAAGTCTGCAGGTGAGTAGAACTCAGGATTGTCCACTGTAGAGCCCGGCTTGGGGACGCGCGTCTTTTCCAGGAATCTGCCGCCGATGATGCCCGAGTTGCGAGTGGGCTTTTCAAATATACTGATCATGTCATTGGACAGGAAGTAGGACAGTATGAACTGTCGGCCCTCGTCGTGGGGATTCTGGGAGTCCTGGAACGCGTTAGCACACAACAGCTTCAGCGAGAGGAGAAACAATGCCCTGCTGTGGATTACTGGATTGCTTCATATAACCAACCAATAGTCACTCAGAGGGTTCACTCACCAGCCTGGCAGCGTAGCGCAGCACTATGTCACTGTTTTCTAACATCTTTTGCAGGTTCTTTTTGGGAGGCTCGGGAATTAACGACAAACAGTTCTGGAGAGAGTCTTCAAGTGAACCAAAACCATTGTAGGGAGGAACCTCCTGGACAGATGTGGGCAATGAGCGAGAAAGAAACAATGATGTCCAACAACATAAAGTCACACGCCCTCATCATCAGGTTTGCATCAGCTTCTCACCTTCTTCCTCTCGTAGAGCACGTCAGTCTTCTTTGGTACCTCGATGGGTTCCATCTCCATGTCAGGGTGGTTCTGCTGGTAATACTCTTTAGTGAAGCCATCGCAGTCATACAGCAGGAAGCAGCGACCCAGCAGCTTTATCGTTTGGCCCAGCTGGAAGTCTTTGGGGGAGTAATACTCGTCCACTTCCTCTGTTGAAACCTCCAGCACGCCGCTGGGAAAGGTCTCTGGAAAGAAAGAAGACAACAGCAGCGAGTTAACCGAAAGCAGAGGGTGCACAGAAGAGGCAGGTGTGCTGCTAAGAAGCGTCCCTGGTGGAGCTGCAGCCTCTCACCATACTGTGGCTTAATTTTCTTGGGCAGCTTCTGTCTGCGCATCAGGAAGGGATCCCGTCCGCTGTTGGGTTCATGGACCTCTCTGATCTCCACCATGTCGTCCGCCAGGAAATACTGGATGGTAACACGCCTGGTCTCCCCGTACAGCGAGTCAGTGTCGTCCCACAGGGCAAAGAAATGCAGCACCTGACAAAGGAGAGGTTAGGAGCCTGGAACTAGAATTGGTATGCAATGCCATCACAAGATCACTTATTTGATTACTTCAGTGGCTTAAAACTACACTTATTTTTAAGTCGCCTTGCCGTTTTCTGCATTTTTAAAAAGTCTACTAAGAGTGGAGACTGGCATTTGCCAAAGTGTAAGGCATGGTACGTATAACAACTATGTTATCATACTCCTGCTTCTCTAATGGCTCCCCACTGAGTTTGGAAAGGAGGGAATTTCCTTTACCTTACCATCCATGGTGAGAAACTGGTGTGTGCGGTTTAATTTGGGGGGCGCTGTGTAGACAGGCGGAGGGTTTGTGCGGTGTTTGGTGTAAGGATCGACAGGCATCGGCTCGGGGTCGTTCACAATAATGCCCTCACTCTTCAAGAAGTCCTACACATGATGAATGAGAGGCACATGCAAAGAGTATAAAGTGTATTTACTACAACATCTCAATGTTTTTATGTCAGCGAGAGCATTCATACAGGTGAGTGCTGTACCTTTGTAAAATCGTCACACTGTGTGATGTGGTACTTGACCCCGTACACCTTCAGGTCCATGCCAACGTTGAGGTCTTTCCACAGGTAATGCTCTCCATGTTCATTCTTCGGCAGATGCTGGCGTTTGATCCGTTTCCCCTGCGGTATCCCAGAATTCTCCACCTTGGGCTCAGTGATGGACATGCTGTCATCCTCCAGGTAGTAGTAAATGACCACAGGGCGCACGCGGTAATCCTCATCAGGGGAGTACAGGACATTTTCCTCAAAGTATGCATTGAAGCACAGCACCTACAAAAAAGACGCTCAGACAATGATACAGCAAGAGAGAAATCTCCAGATGCTGCTCTGACACTTCTTGGTGTTATTGTACCTTTTTGTCGAGCGCCACGTGAGCTGGGATGAATTCTTCGACCAGGCTCTGGTCACGAGAGCCATAAGTAATGTCTGCTATGTCAAAGGACAGCTCGCTGATCTCCTGCTGGAGCAGCTGATCTGACAGAAGAGGATCCTGTCCGATGCCCACAGTGGGGCGACGGGGCAGAGCATAGCCATTCTTGAAGTACAGCGTCCGGGGACGATGGAAGGCCGACTTCTGCAGAGAAAGATCATTGAGGAGGGAGTAAAATCACTCTGGTACATCACGACAGAAATACACATTTGGGTTTATTAAATATTTTACACTGATGCAGGTGAACTCCACTAAAAGGGCAGTTTTTCTTTGAGTCTGTGCTGCAGTGAGTATGTGAGACGTAGAGGTGGTCAGAATAATATGAACACCTGTGCATGACAATGTAGTAAACGCAACCCTGGAATAAACACCTGAGAGTACTTTATCTCACATATTTTACAATAAATGATACAATAATTTAAAGTAAATGTCAGACTAGCTATTAACGTAGCTCTGCTGTGGAAAAAGTCGGAAATCTTTGGTAAAAGCATCCTAAAAAAAGGCCTGAAAGTCACTCAAAACTGCGAGTTAGTCGACATAAAGAAGTGGAGGAATGCAGGAATTACATCTGCATTACAGACAGAAAACTATGGCGCTAACGTCAGTCAGCCTAACGTAACTTAACTTAAAAACACCTTAAATTAACCTCGCTAGTTTTCCCTCTGTAACGTTACAAACTTTAACCGTATTCTCACCGTTAAATCCCGAAAAGTGAATCCTGGTAAAAATGGTAATTCGTGGCTATTCCACTTCCGAGACATTGCGGGTCTCAACGTGCGTTTTTCGACGTCCTCCCGTCAGCAAGACGTTAAAACGGGTTTTATGTTGTCGGGCTGATTTGAGGATTTTTTTAAAATGAGGTTTTGTTCGCGTGTGAAGCGACACGACGGCTCCGCGGCGGTAAGTTTATGGTATCCATGGAAACGGCACGAGAGCAACGAATTCACAAATAAATAATGTATACATTTCTGAAAACTACAACAAATTACGAATGAAAACTCAAGGACATTTAGTAATGTCGAAATGGTCAGAAATAGATTGACAAACGTTTTAAGAAAAAAAAAAAAAGTTTAAAAAAGTTAAACAGCATTTCCTTGAATATTTCTGAATGTGTACGTTAAATAAAGTTCTCTGTCGCGTGCTACAATCAATAATCAATAAGTTATATCTGGAAAAGATTTGTCATAACTAAAAATAAATATATCTGGCTGATTTTTATTCATACACAATTTATACAAACTGAAGCGCTCGCATTTCACCACCAGGGGGCGAGCAACACCAATAAATCTCACTGACAGACTTCCCACAGGTCATCAAAAACACACAATCTAGTGCTCATGATGATCTTATTGTAGAGTGTTAACTCAATATTTGTGTTATTAGATTATCATGAGATTAGAGGATTTCCTTTTTTCTACAGTACAAAGTTCTGTGCACGTCTGGATCCTGCTACAAGTGTTGTGCACATTTTGCACAACATTTAAAAAGCAAAACACAACATCAGGAGAAAATGTGCAAGACCAAACAAAACAGTGGACAAGTTATTTTTGAACACAGTTTATTCCAAGCACAGGAGTCATATTTTGGTCTCACTTTACCAGCTATTGGCACGTTGTAATCCCAAATTTAAACACATCTGAAAGTGTCTTTATAAAAAATATACAGAGTGGCGGTCTGTATGTGGATGACCCTAATATGTCCTGTGTCCTCTCAGTTAAACTCTCAGTCAGGAAAATACCAAGCTTTTTCTGAAAACTAGAATAATTTCTACGCTTGAATCCAGGGCAGCACAAACAGAACTGGACTGACAATAGCTTATTTCATTAAACTGGCATCACGGTTGAAGAGACGCGGTCTGCACGTCCTCTGCGAACCTTTTTTCAGTGCTGGTTCCTTCTCCAGACGGCCATGAGCAGCGATCACCACAAGCATCTGGTTTAGCACTGGTGTCTTTGAAACAGGGGCACAGTTGACACAAGACGTGAAATCTTTTTTACAAATCCACTGATACACAATCGCTATATTCTGGTTATGTACATTTACACGTGGGGAGATAACAAGTGCAACGTGTGACAGAGACATTCAGATCTTACAAATGCTCCACTTCAGCAAAGCAACAGTAATAATAAAAGGGAATAAATACAGGATAAGATAAATTTGAGATATCCAATTGATAAACCATTCGACCACTTACGGAGTTAAACACCAGCTGCACTCTTGACAACAGTGACTTGATAGCTAGAGAAGGCACTGCACTGTGAATTAAACATACTGTATCAAAAATAAGGTTAAATCGCTAAACCTCTTTGAGGCTCTTTATATGATATTTCTAACTCTTGTCTTTAAATGCTGACATCGCTGTTTAGACGGGCCGATCCCCTTCTTTAGGAAATACATCAACCAAACACAGAAACACTAGGATTGCATCCCTGAGGTGCCAGACAACCTTCGCCAAGTATAAAAATATCTCATAATAAACCATACTTGAGAACAAAAATACACAACATCAATAAACTATTAAATATTATAAAATAGATTTCATAAGGGTTGAGATGAAGTCCCCCCCAAAAATATCTTTTGGTTTTATGAAGTTCAAAAGGCAGCGTGGTTATTCACTGTGGAGAGATTGTCTTACGTTGTCCCGCTGTCTGAGCTCATGTCTTCCTGCTTCGTGCTGCAAAGTCCACACTTGAATACTGGAGGGCGCTGGGCGTAAAGCTCCAAGTGTCACAGTCTTTTGCAGCTGCCTCACGTTCTGCATAAAACAGCCCCGTCTGAGGCCTTGGTCCTTCAGTCATGTAGTCTCTACAGGCCTGTGTGTGTCTAAGGCAGCTAACCCATAAATCCCCACTTCAAAAAGGCCTGTTGAGGTCACGGGCGAGGCAGCGTAGCCTTTCACCCCTCGCTTCCGGCAGAGAGAGGCGGCTAAGAGGTGAGCTTACCATGCAGAGCGGGAGCTTATTCTCGAACTGAACGGGGTACAGCTTATGGTACCCAGAGGAATATGCAAACCAGCAGAGAGAGAGGACTTTCTTTCCAAGTCTGCAATGAGTCACTTTTGCATGCTTGCTTGTAAAGCTTCATAAGGGTCTCTCGCCCCTCTCCAACCCAAGTGCGTCCTAAATTTTTGTTCAAGTCATTCTAGATAATAAAAGCCCCTCAGCAGTCCTCAGTAATACCGGTTGAGGCTCCGTGTCCCGGGGATGTCCGGCTGCCCGTTCATCCAGATCTCCCGGATGATCCGCTCCCTCTCCTCCAGCCTCTGCGCTCTCTCCAGCTCTTCCGCCGACGTGAACACGTTCATGTTAAGCGTGCGTTCGAATCGGCGGTGCCGCCGCGCCGACAGGTCCGAGGTGGTGTCCCAGTCCGAGTCCGAGTCGCTGGAATCGGAGGACGAGTCGGCGGGGCGCGCTCGCTTCTTGGCGGGAGGCCGCTGGCGGGGCTGGCAGTCGGTGCGACAGGAGATCTGGACCACCAGGGCGAAGAGGGTGAGGAAGAGGCCCAAACACACGCCGCAGACGAAGAAGAGCGCTGCCCTCTCTGGGTGGTCTGTCATGAGGGGGGGGGGGAGTGCTAGGTTTAGTTGATTCTTACAGAAAACATGTCAAACATTTAATTGGATCTTTGTGACTGATGTTGGGTCTCTTTTATTTCCCTCTGACCTGTTCAGCCTGCTTTGTTATGAAATATTTCACTTGATGGCTCACTCTCTCCAATGAACACTGACTGCACACTTCCAGCTCATATTACTCACTTCCTCAGCTGGGTGCTTTGGTTTGGCCAACATGCCTCAGAATGTCTGCTAACCTCGATAGGTCCTGCACTCCTCCTTCCCCTGGTCTTCAGAAATGTCTTTCTACATGTTGTTAATGCTGGTTAATGCCTCCCACCACCTCAAGCTCCAGGTGGGCAAGACTGAGCTGCTCTTCCTCCTCGTCCTCCTCTCAGTAGGACTTTTCTTTCACGACTGTCAGAACCAAAGTGACACCTGTTCCTTTCATCTTTGGTCTGATCCTACGAGGCCCTTCGTCCAGCCTTAGAACAGGCATTGAAGGACGTGACCCCGCACACATTACAAGAGAAACTCTTTTAACTGTTCTAGTCTCATAAATATGTTGTTTATAACACAACTAAAATGGATACAGTGAATGCTGCAGAGGGAAACTCTTCACCCTTTGTCTTGGTCCCAACATGTGCTGACCTCCTGCAGATTTCAGTATTTTTCAATATTTTCCACCACTTTGATATCTTAGCACTTTTTATATGTTATAGAGGAGACTTTTATGACTAATAAACATTTGTCAGGTTTTCTGTTGCAATGTTCGGAGGGTTCACGCCCCCTTTTTCCTCACAAAAAGCCTGTACACGATCAACCGCAAATATCAGTAACACATGGTTTAAACAGACTCAGTTTAGATTTTTGAAGTCAACACTTAAAGGTCATACATTGTTTTGATAGGTGTGATATTCCTCAATAAAATACAGTCTATAAATGCAGATCTTAAAAGTTTATGGCATCTTATATGTGAGTTCAGAGCTCAAAGTTGAGCTAGCTTCCATTACACAGTCCAGTGCACGCACTGTATGTTTATTTGACTGCATGACGTGCACATTTCACTATGTAGACACTGTTTATTTGAGGTGATCGAGCAGGAAGTACCCAAACTACTGCAACGTCTGTGCTAGCAGCTGGCTGAGGCAGGTGACTGACAGTGTGTGCTGTGTGTGTATGCAGCCGTTTATCTCTGCCTCACATCTGCATTCCCCTGGCCCACATCTACCCACCTTTCAGTCCCAGGAAAAAGGAAATAGGGGATATTAGCCAAAAGATAGCCACACACGTACCACACATGAAAGCGTGCACTCAAACCCTAAAGTCACTTAGTCTGAGAAGTAACCTCCCTACTGCTTGTGATTTGATGTCACACAAGATTTTACGAACGTTGTCTGACCTGATATGTAAGTGTAGGCGGCCAGTGCGTTGCTGATGAGGGCCATGCTGGTGCCAGAGGAGGAGTTGATGATGGGATTCACGCCTGGGGGCTGCAGTGGCCTTTCTCCTCCTCCTCCAGCCTCTGAAAACTTCTCCTCGTTGGGGTTTGTCTCCCGAATCTTCTTCCGATCTGCAAGACACGACGGAGCAGGAAAGTTCAGTTTAACAGCCCAGAGCAGAGGAAAGTGGGTAGATCATGTAGCATTTTTCTTGAGACAGATGTTTTTTAAATGTTCCACTTGTAGAACATGACTGAAGTCTGAGGTCCAAACCTGTGGGCCCACATGCAATGACACACCAGGAGTGGGTTCATTACCGCATGTACAGTCAGACACTGACGGCGCTGGTGGGGTCATTTACAGTAAAATAAGAGTGTATCGTCTCTGAGGTATTGTGACTACAGCATGCAGACCACTGAGTCATCCGCAGCCTCTCGGCGGTTTTTCAGTTTTTAGTAGAAACACTTCTGTAAAAAGATGCATCACGCACAAAGACGCACACATGTTCACGGAGAGCTGTGTGATTCAGATGATAACACAACATCCGCTTCTGTCAAATTCATTCTGACTCAGGCCATTAAGAAACAGAGCACCACATGGGAAACGTTTGCACTTTGGCAACATTTCAACCCGCCCCCCGCAAAAAAAAAAAAAATCTTAAAAACAGTCTATTTATAGATGGGAACAAATGTTTCCTCCTCTGGATTTTCATCGCCGTACGACTCCTCTCGGTGTTTACGTGCTGGCTTGTGTTGAGCGGAGGAGTCGAGCTCAGAGAACAGAGTGATTTCACTCCTCAGACGCTCGTCTTCTGAGCACAGTCGCCTCTAGTTAACCTGAAGTGGATTTAAGTGGGTTAGTGTAACTACTGTAACTGTAGCTCTATGAATCAGCGATGCGTCACTGAGGAAAAAAAAAACAACGCGTAAGCTAAAAACAAACAGGACCGTTCAGTCCAGTGACCTAAGCCTCAACTCTGGGCGCATGTGTGCACAGTCATATTGACATGCTTGATTCCTTGTCAGTGTAGGTAAGCATGCTTCGGTGAGCTGTCACACACACCTATGACCTCTAATTGCAGAGGCTGTAAGGTGTGTCAGGCTTCTCTTTATCTGATAAATGCAGTTTAGGCTGGAATTGCTCACCGGGGAGGTAAATGTTTCCACCTGGGCCCACTGCTGTGGTGCACACATCAGCTAACATTCAACCAATAGACCACAAACTCTCTTCCTAACGTACTTAAAAATAGGCAGGTGAATCGGCATGTTGATCATATATTTTTAACACAAGGTGAAATCATTGCTAATAATCCGATTACTATATAACATTGGTAATTTCTGCATCTGTGGCGGACATAACTGGAACTGGGTAGTTAAAGCTGGGTTTACAGTATACATCATGGCTGAAGGGATTTAAAAAAAAACAGCACTTTAGTGAAAGAAAATTCCAGGAAGAAGACAACTCCATTGTGGCCAAACAGTCTCTGGGAACTGCAGTGCAGAAACGCCACAGTAACAAGCAGTTAGGACCAAAGATGGAGACAATAAAAAGTCTGGATCTTGTGGTTTCTGACTTTAACCTCTTTGGCCTTTCTAATGGGTGGGACAGTTTCTACAGAACCATCTCGTCCTGCCAAGTAACGACAGAAATTCACTCAGGTTTATTTTAAATTCTAGACGAGACCCTGACAGATAGATACCACCCTTACATCTGTGTGATACATACAAAGCCGGAGCCAGCGGCTGATTAGCTTAGCTTAGCATAAAGACTGGAAGATGGCAGAGACAGCTAGCCTGGCTCGGTCCAGAGGGAACAAAACTGAACCACCAGCACCTCTAAAACTCCCCAATTAACATGTTATATCTTGTGGTTTTATGGGGGTTATGTGCTGGACTTTGTCTCAGTCAGTGGAGTCTCCACTGGCTGCTCGGAAACCCAGTGGTTGTCTCCTGAAGTCTCTGTTCTCAGCTGAGAAATAGTTCCTCACCCACCCCGTTCCTTCTGACAGAGCCAGGATAACTGTTTCCAGTCTTTGTGCTAAGCTAATTGGCTGTTAGCTGTAGCTTCATATGTATTTTCTCATCTCTATTTCAAAATGTGGGACTATTCCTTTAAGACGCACGGTATGTGAAAGTATGAAACTGGTGACCCGGCTGTTTAGTCAACTGGCAGCATGCTGGTCAAGCAGAAAGATCAAATCTGTTTCTTTATGCGCAGCCTTTTGTCGGGCTGAAAATAAACAAACACCAATGAGACGAACGAAGCGAGAAGATCAGGATGCCGACGGTGTTTACAGTAAAATGTTTCTTGTTCCGCCTTCATGTTCGTCCCTCATGTCCCTTCTTCTTGTGTTTCATCCCCTATCAGTGCATCGCAGATGGAAACAGGTTTTTCTAGACGGCGCGAGGAAGTGAAGCCATTCATGCGTCAGCAACTGTCAGCACAGCGGCACACATCTCCCGTCCGCTCCCTCTCTTAGCTCCACATTCGCTCGTCCGTCCGTCCTCCTAATTAGTCTGGAGCTGGTAGCCGAGCGGAGCGCTGAGCGTGCTGGACGCAGGCCACCATTCCCCATGAATAAAGCTTTGTTTAAGTTTCTGTCCTTGCTGGCGTCTCGTTTTTTTTTTCACCCTTTCATTTCATTGTTCTTGCGCCATCTTCTCCCTCTTTCTCTCTATGGGACTTTGACCATATAACACTGATTTAGACTGTGGTCACATATAAGTGCAATCACTGGAACGCAGTATATTTTTAAGACTGATGATCATAAATGGTTCAAACCGATGGCTCTGCTCGGATACATGTGGAAACAGTTGAACCCGTGTGACTTTAAGTATATATATATATACATACGTACATGCCCCGACTTGAGAGCTGAATTACTGTTTCTCCTGATGCCTGGGAGGCCTTGGGACTGTTTAGTGTTAACTGCTCTCCATGGGAGGCTGCGAGTGTGTGTCAGTGTGTGTGAGAGTGAAAATGCTTATATCCTCACCTGGGACAGTGTCAGGGCTTTTGACTGAGCTCCCCTCTGGAGGGCTGTCTCCCACTATGTTGGGGTCATGGGCGCTGGGCGGAGGGGAGTACACCGGCGGTCTGGGTCCCTGCTCCTGGAGCAACTTCTTTGGGACTGCGAAGAGGAGGATGAAGGGAGCAAAGAAGGGGAGATTGGGGATGAGGGAATCAGAGAAAGACACATAGAAGATAATTAGCAGCTCATTCTGTTGTGTGAATGTGCAGCTGTGTTAATTTCTCAAACATTTCATTGAAAAATGAAAGTGAAAATAGTTGAACTCGGAGTAAACTGCGACGGGACAGAGAACAGGAGCTATAAACAGCAAGACGGCCGTGATTCACACGCTCCTCCTGAACTTGCACTCTGATTCCCGAAAGTTATGCCGCCCCCTCCTCCTCCTCCTCCTCCTCACCTCTCCACATCCCCCAACCTCACAGTGTCCTTTGAGTCAGGGAGTCTGCACTCTTTCCCCCTGACACAAACCCACAATGCAGTGGGCTATACATTCCTGCCCGCTCACATGTGGTTTTGGAGGCCGGGCCACGCTCCGGTCACTGTGTTCGTCTGCCCTGTCAGATCAGGGCTGATTTACAGCTCAGCAGATGACTGCCAGTCCAGCTTTCTCTCTCCCTCTCTGCCATTCTTGCATTTTCATTGCTCTGCACAAACAAACGGGCAGTGACGGATAATCAGCTGCCCGGTTTTGCTGACATCAGTAGCACTAATAGTGAGACTGTGACATGTGATTTAGGGTAAAAATGGAGCGTTTGTTTGAATAAACACACTGATCAGATTTCCAGAGACAGCGTTTTGGCAGTGTTCCAGGAGTCGATCAAAGTGCAGGAAGCAGCAGAGCAGACCCCACAAAGCTGCCGTCCTCTGGAGACGTGGATGAGGCCGTCCTCACCAGAAAAACGACCGTACAGGTCGGCCTTGCAAGTGGGTTATTACAACCCATGCTTACATCTATCATTAGGCAGCGACCTCCAATGGCGGTAGTAATTATGACAGGGGCAAAGCAGGAAGTCAGGTGATTTAAAGAGCAAGAAAGTCTGCATATGGAGGACGGTGGGGTGGATGGATCAAAGAGGATTTTCTCCGAGAAGACCACTGTTCATGTCCTGTATGAAACTGAAAGTCAACACTGGTCAATTTTAAGTAACATAACATACTTTACTGAGCAAACTGCGACGTGAGCACGAGGTTTCAGTACAACGAAGACCCGCCCACAAATATCGCAACGGCAAGGAAAGAAGTGGATGAACGAATGAAAGGGAGAGGCTGTGTTTGTTAATTGGAGCATGCACAGCTGCATGTACACTAAACCAGAGCATTACTGGAAACAGTCATTGTCATCAGCCATGTGAACAGCTCAGTAGGAATAGCCTGTTTTTGGGCAAGAACCTGAAGAGTTTGTGCATGTAAACACAGTCAGTGCGAGCAGTGACTGATTAACTTTATTAACAAAGAGCCTCACAAAGTCACACACTTGTGCTCTCTAACTGATTTTGCCATGCATGTCATATTATGGTCTGCCAACTGAACGGAGGGAGCTGTATGGAGCAATGCGCATGTGAGAGGAGTTTCTGATGCTATCTTACTGCAGCCAATCAACAAAGCTGGTTTACTGACAGACATCAAAGAGCGCCGCCGAATCCGGTTCCAGCTTTTTGGTTCTCTTCATGCCACGAGCTAAAGGGCTGCTGCCAGACTAATAGAAGCAGCGAATGATTTCTCATTTCTCAAATGTGCTTCGACAGCTTGGCCTTACCGCCTCAGGAGAGTTCATATGGTGGCAGGTCGCTCGCCCGTTGTGGAAACATATACTCTTACATTTAAATACCTGCCTGTAATTGCATCATCTCGTGTGGCAAACCGCACCAATCTGTCGCCTAAATACCTTAAAAAACCAAGAACTTGAAACCCCGTTTTAGCCAGGTCTGGTTGGCACAAACTAAATAAACAGAGCTCCCCACATGTGGAGGTGAAAAAGGCAGAGAGATGAAGAAATAGGATTCAGCCTGGCAGCTCCCCCTGTCCCTCCTCATCAGCCTGACACACTAATCATGGGTCTTAAAGCTCCCCCACTGCCACGCTGCCACCATCCCCACGCCACGCCCTGATTACAGCCCTCTGATTGGACATAATTGGCTGCACATGTGGCCCAGGGTCACAGCTGAGAGACGCCACGATGTGACACACACACACACTTTTTTTTTTTTTTACACAATTAAGGAACATATTTCTGAGATACACCCTTGCATACAATGCCTGCACCAGATGCCTGTGCAGGACACATATAGACGCATATTCTGGCACACACACACACACACACACACACACAGAGTCCAACACACTTGTTTACCCTCAGAATATCTAACAGCCACTTCTTACGTTATGTTTTTCTATGGGCTTACTTTGTTGGCGAGAGCGAGTACAGTATAGCAAATGCTGTTTGTCTAAAAATAATTGTCGAAAGGCTAAAACCTCTCGAAGCAAACGGCCGCAAACCACGCGTAAGGAGCCAAGCAGTAAAAAGTGTACCAGTAAAAGAGAGAAAGAGGGAGAGAGACCGCGGACATAAATCACACTCTGCAGCCTGCATTATAATGGCACGGTCACATGAACGCATGGCAAACGAGCCCTCGCGATTCTTAATATAAACCTCCACGGAATGGGACCCGTGCCATCGCTGTACCTCTCAGATTGCTGGATCGCCACGGGGAGCGAAGATACGAGGCGGGAAAAGAGTGCCCATAACAATGGGCTGTGTTTACACTGGCAGAGCCCGGCTTTCAGAGTGTGTGTGTGTGTGTGTGTGTGTGTGTGTGTGTGTGTGTGTGTGTGTGTGTGTGTGTGTGTGTGTGTGTGTGTGTGCGTGCATGTCCGTACGTGTGTGTTTGCGGGCCATGTGCTGACCGCTGCAGAACACAGTCGGGACAAAGCCCCTGTAAGCCAGAGGGGATAGAATGAAATATTAAACCATGCTAAATCTGAGATGAGATCAGACCTGGGCCAATAATTTGAACAGACTTTAGCCTTTATGAGTACACACGGGGGGCTGCTGGGGACTAAATATTTAGAGGATTGTTTGAGGGTATTCTTTAATGCGCTCTGAGATTTTGTCCTTTAAAAAGATCGAGCTTAATCTACACTACGACTGTCTGTGAAGCACTCTAAGCTGTCTTAATGTGGTGACCGTCATCCGAATTATCTCGGGCGAAGCAAAAGTCAAGAATTATGTGAGCCGGGACAGTGAGTGTGTGAGAAACTGTGAAATAGAGTGTGTACAACACACACTTTTGACAGGAGATGGGATTCAATTGCAGCTACGTGAAGAGAGTTCCAAATCAGATATCCTCTGCTTGACAAAATTAATTATGTAGTGGATAAGCGTTCAGATGACAAAATGCATAACACGTTGGGTAGTAATTTCCCATTAAAGGGGCATTAAGCATTTTGGAAAAAAAAGAGTGTGCTGAAGCAGCGTGCTGGAATATGTGTGTACGAAGTCTGAGCAAAAGCGTCTGGTTTCAATCAGCACACAGCCAGTGCCGACTTAATCTACAACATTAAAGTGCTGTCTAAGGCCCGGCATTCACTTCATATACACACACACACACACACACACACACAGAAAAGGCAGTGCCTCAGAAACTCAAATCAATGTTTACAGACACACTTAAAGTCATAAAAATGCTTTTTATTCTGCTTCAGCACTTTGCCGTTTCCCACTCAAACACCACACAGAGAAGCATGCAGCCATCTGCCTGCTCACGAGCCCGTCCATCCACACACACACACACACACACACACACACAGAGCCATTTTTCACTTAGCTAATGGCATTCCTGCAGAACAACATGCAAGGTGAATAGGGCAGGAGCTGAAGGTGTTGAGATTGCATTCCTCCTCCTCCTCCTCCTCCTCCTCCAACCCCCAGCGTAAAGCCCTAACAGCATCCAGCTGACAGTAGCTGATTGGACTCGAGTGTGTGTACGTGTGTGTGTGCGCCTGTGTGTCAAAGTTTGTGCACGCAAGAGATGGAATGTGTATTCATTACACAGGAAAAAATTGTGTATTGTTTAGACGAGGATGGCACAGCAGAGGGATGTGAGTGTGTGTGTGAGCGGCTGAGCCAATCGGAGGCATTACCCTCGTGTTTATCTTCCCCAAAATGAAAGCACAAGCGCGACCTCACACTGTGCAAAATGAACGGATGCATGCGGCGTCTGCATATCGAAACGTGCTTGCGTGACCGAGAGCGTTTGTGTCACAGGGCGTGATTAACACACTCATTCTGGTCTTGTGTATACAAAGTGGACCAGGTTTAAGGTCTGGTAATGTGAACTCTATCAAGGGACCGGTGGTCTGAGCTGAGGGCTTTTTCTGGTTCTGCTCCATTTTTATGTTAGTTTGGGCAATCTACCTACTCTACTACTTTATGAGGTTTTGTTCTGTGTGTGTGTGTGTGTGTGTGTGTGTGTGTGTGTGTGTGTGTCTACTCGAGAGTTACAACATACACTGGGACTGTGGTAACCTTAAAGGAGCCTTAAAGGAGCATACCGGTGGCTTTCAAAGTTTTAGCTCATTAACTATAAATGACATCTGATTTACATGATCTGTCTGCAATTTCCCATAAGTTTTAAATTTAATTCCCACCTTCAAGACAGCTATTGATTTACTGTCTTTTTACTGCACTAAACGAAGCACAAGACATGCAGAGAATTGCCTTTTTCGTGTAATACTGCAGCCATAAAAGCATCGGGGCTTGGATCAGCCAGCGAGAGCATCTTAGCGCTTCGGTGAATACAGATACAGAACATATGGATGATATTTTAACATACTTGTCTGACAAATTTAGACGAACTTTAGGGAACAGTTAAGGGGAAAATCAAGAGGTTGAAATTCTAAAAAATGGTAAAGAACCAGTAGGCACGCTGCCATCAATGTGTCCTTTAGCAAGACACTTAATCCACCCAAAAGCCCTCCTGGAGCTAATCAAAGGCCGCTGGTGGAAAACTGGCTATGTTAGGAAGTTGGGTACAGTGGTTGTTTGTAATTGTATGAATGAGAAGCAGGCACAGCTCAGAAAACCTTTACAAAACATTATGAGAACCGAGCCTCAAATCCTGGAGATCCAGGAAAAGTTCAGCTTTGTCTTCTGGCCCAGATGCATGAATGCTTAATCAAATCAGCGGTCTCAAGTTATCCAGTCAGCGTGGATTGTGGAGGCTAGAAAAGCCCTTAGCTGGCAGGAGCTTCTTGTGACAAGATCTCTGTGTTAAAGAGGCTTCTACTCATGCAGTATACTTTAATACAACACAGTTCTTCTGTATGACGTTCATGCAGGGCAAGACATACATAGCTGGATGGTGACACAGTCCTAGTGAGGGTTGGGAGTGCATTCCAGGATGGAGAGAGTGGAACGGCTCAACCCCCAATCCTGCCTCACTGAGCCCCCTGCCCTACATTCAGCTGCAAAGCATAGACATTTTTTTTCCCCCCATTTACTTTAATGGATAACACACATCCCTCTGCTGTGAGACATCCACAAATGCAAATGTATGCACACACACAGAGAGATGCCACAGCATGGGTCCTGAACATAATCACTCTCACTTCACCACAGCCATCAGTTATGCTCCAAAATCCCAGCTGTTTTGGCTATTTAAACACCGCTCATACACCGCACATGTGCACGCGCGCACACACACACACACAGTTGGTGTTATTAGCATAGATGCAGAGACAGGAATAGATGCTCTGCTGACAGTGTGGGGTCAGAACAATCAGTGAGAAAATCACTCAGTTCTGGAGCTCACCCTCAGACCCCACACAGACACACTGATGTCTTCAACACTGCTTGAAATATGTGCAAACAGGAGGTGCCGAGCATGATAATCACATTACACAAGCACACATCCCTGATTTTTATCATCAGTGAATCAAACCTAAGCATCTGATGGTCATTTTGTTGGCCTGTAATATCACTGACTGTCAGTCTGTATTTGTCTAATTCTGCGGTTACTGGCTGAATGCTTGCAAAAAATCAGTAACTACAGCTTCCACAGCTTTGTCGGAGCATCTTATCAGTGTTCAGAAAAACTCACTGCTATACATCTAAAAGGAGTCCTTACTGTAATATAAATCTGAAAGTCCTCTTTCCACACCTAAACATGACCTGTGATCCTGCGCTTGAACGCTGCCCTCAGATAGCTCTAATGTTTGTGTTTCCACGTCTTTATCGGCTGGACGTGGGAGAGGCGGGTCCGCTGTCGAAGTCAGCACGGCCTCATCATTATCTGATGTTCCACTGGGTCAACAAGGATGAGACCAACGCTGATTCATCAAACCACGCCGCCCGCCTAAACTCACTCCTTCATATCAGAGTTATGAGGTAATGGGATGCTGAGTTTTGATTGGGTCACAGAGCTGCTGAGGTCGTCAAATGACTTGTGAAAACAGCCAAGACACAGATCATCATTTGTTGTCGCTGCCGTGGAGCAGAGAGAGAGCAGATAGCGGCAGGACTTGTCGAGATGCAATCATGCCAGAAATAAAGGCTGCAACATTCAACAAGCATGTTCCAACATATGTCACGGCCGATCTAAACAATGGTGCTATCTTTAGCAGATGGCAACAACTGGTCGTACATGGCAGTTCATAAAATCAACACTTGGCAGCATTAACGTCTACTGGGACCTGAGGAATGAATGACATTTTAGTGGGAGATAATATACGATTAGCTAAAAGTAGCCCAGTTCTTTCTTAACCACTCATACAATACGTAGGTTTACCTTTTCTGTGCAGTCACCTTTGCTAATGAGAGACAGTTACAAGCGTTTTGATGAATGTGGACTGTCGACATTGTTTCTCTGTCAATCTCATGCACGGTTAAATACATCAAAAGGCCCTGGTGTTACTTGGTATTGGCTCAAAATCTAATTCTGTGGCATCAACCACCCCCTAATAACAAGAAAGATGTGGATCATGTTGAGACACTTGAGATAGAAACCAGTAAAGATGACGAACGAAATGTGGAAAATCAACTTTGACTATTGATTAACCGATCCATACTCCGGTTCAGACCAAAACAACTGAACCAAGACCCCTTGAAGGAAGTGGTCTTGTTCCCAACCGGACCACAAATTGTGGAGCGGTTCGTTTGTGGTGGGAACACGATCCAATCCAACTACAAGGCATACTCTGTAAGTTTGAGCAAACCGTCAAAAGCCTCAAAAATGATAAAGTACGTATGTGCCTTAAAAATGTAACTGAAGCAGGAACTTCACTGTGATACAAACTCTAAGCTCAAGTCCATCACACAACTTCACAATTCAGAAGGTTCTCACATGATCAAAGCGCAATATCCAGTCACTAAAGAAGAACGCAAACACAACATTACATGAGAACTCGTGTTATCAGCGATGTCTACAGAGCAACGAGTGGACGAGAACGTGTTGGTTAAAAATAACTTATGACAAGCTGTGATTCACTCTGTCCAATAACAGAGAATCTTCATGAGGTTCAGGTTTAGGTCAGCACCTAACTTGCTGAATGGGTTCTTTGATAAAGTGAACTACTTCACAGAATCTAATTGAGAGGCGCAGGGACAAAGATAAGACGAAGACAAAGGTGTGGTTGTGGCATTGTAACGTACATGCGCTACCCCAAATCTTAAAAAGACTGAGAAAGATGTGGAATGCTCCAAAAACACCTGTTTGGAACATTCCACAGGTAAACAGGTTCATTGGTAACAGGTGATAGTATCATGTACATTTGAAGTGCTGCGTTTCCAAAAGAAAAAACAACTATATCAACTAGTTGGACAGTGAAAACTGTTGTGAGGTGAGTTTTACCACAGAGCTGAAGCACGGTGGAGATACTGCAGCAGCATGAGTCACATGCAGTGTTCAAGACCCTCTCCATAACAAACCGGCTTTTCAGTAAACAGCAGACATGACTAGATTAGATTACGACCCATTGTACAAAACGACGGAGGATATACTCATCGCAGAATAACACGGTAGAGTCTGTTTTAGCATCTGTGTGTCATTACATGCTCTGTGATTTGATGCATCCATCGCTCCCTCTTCATCATTTTGGTAAAACACTACCACCTGCCTCATATAGCGCTTGTCTATCATAGGCGCTCCTGTGCCCTGTCATTGTCAGGTAATTAGACAGGGCCTGAGTGAGAGTGAATCACAACCGGTAAAGTTCTGTCTACGTTATTCCTTTCGTTTTCCACAGAGGAAGAACCGATGAAAAGCTAAGCAGAACGTGGGAGCTGGCGTGTTCGGATGTGTATAAGAAAGGGAGGCATGTTTTTTCTCCATGTGTTGACAGGGCGCTTGGCCGTATTAGCGGTCAGGCCTGGACAGAGGTAATGATGGAGAGGTCTGGGTCAGCCTAAGTCTGTCATCACCACAAATATACATGGCACACACAGACAAGCATATTACCTACACCTTTTTTTGTGGCTGCTACTACAACGCTGGACTCTAGTGTGGTATTGTTTAATACCCGACTTGCAGTACTGATATGAAGTTTTTTCATACCTTCCTTTGAGAATAAGCACAAATCTGATCAAGCATTTGATTCGAGCAATTTCTGATACTCAGTACTATGAACAAATCTCAGCTAGTCCCAAAAAAAGCATTGAGGTTTGATAGCCAGCCCTGCACTGGGCTGATCCTGTCCCATCTGAGCAGACTTTTGACATTATTCTGCTATGAGCTATTATTAGAACCACCTCCGAAAATAGACATTAGCAGGCGGGCGCTAACACGGGCTACACAGAGCAGCTGGTTGTGATCAAGAGAGAAGACAAAGGGTGATGAGAGAGGAAGAGAGAGGAGAAGAACCTGCATAAACATTTCCTTTCTCCCCTTATGGCTTGGTTTTCTTGGCATACAGGAGCCTTGAATACATGTAGTGCACTCGCTGGGCTTCTTACATACACACATACATGTGTTGCAATTGTGCAGACTTTCCACGTTATTAGCAGTACTCTTACAGGATTCAACTCCACTTTTCAGAAACTCAGGTGTCCCATGTGGGCGCAACGCTTTGGCATTTCCATCTGTAGACTTCCTGGGTACAGCCGGTTATCTGTTTGTCCTGCTGTGTCCTGTCGTCTTCTTCTTCTTGTGCCCCTGTCAACTTTGACGTGGTCTTAAAACAGCTTGAGCTACAACAGATGCAGATGCATGTCCTCAGGGTTAAGAGTGGAGAGAGAAAGAGCACGAGAGAAACAGACAGAGAGAGGAGTGACAGACGCAGAGGGCACCAGAGACACTTTTACAACGGCCTTTAAAACAAACACCTGCCGCCGTGGCTGAAGCGCCTGGGGAACGTCAGAGGTCCTGGCTGTGATTAGATAATGAACTGAGCAATCAGAGTTACACACTGTCTCTCAAGTCCTCAAGTCTCATGTAGATATACTGCATGAGCACAAAGAAATGCACAACTCAAACATGCAGCCAGGGCTGTGGAGGAGGGTAAACGTGCACAATGTTTATACTGCCAAGGCCAAATGTCCTTTTGCACAATGTTAACAAAAGTGAAAAGTAATTAATGTATCCGCCCTGTGATTCGGATGTGCTCCAAAATTCAATGGGTTCGTCCTTGGCCAGTGCGACATCCTTCCACCAAGTTTCATGAAAATCAGGCCAGCAGTTCTTCCGTAACCCTGACAAAGAGGCGAACAAACCGACAATCATCAAACCGAACCGAAAACATAACCTTTGCGAAGGTAATAACTCTCTACGCAACAGGAATCTAACCCTTGTCGCAGCTGGGAAGATCTGTCTTCTCAATCCCCAGGCCAGCCTGCAGTATTTTCATTCCAGCTGTGCTGTAAATCTCCCTGCTATCAAACGGCTGTAGTAGCCCTCCGACGCTGGGCCAACTGTAGCTTATAGAGTTAGAAAATGCAATTTGATCTACAACGGTTGAGTCTTTTTTTCAAACTAGATGGTTGTGGGGGGTTTGGTGCAGATTTGACATGAGGCAGACTCACACAAGCATACGCTGACACACGGGTCAACACTTGACACTTTAACTTGCACACACATTAGGCAGAACACCTTTCCAGCACAAATATTCAACCCTGAGACAGAGAAAGACAGGAAGTAAGAGTGGGAGGGATGGAAAGGCGAGGAGAGAGGAGAAAAATGATGGCTTTCCCTCAGGCCTGATCAGCTTTAACCCAAACAGCCCAACATATTTGTATCTATTGTGTCAACTACTTGAGTTTAGCACATGGAGAGGAGAGAGATGAGGAACATGCAGACAGAAATTTAAAGTAATAGTTCAACACTGTGAAAAATAAGCTTATTGGGTATCTTGCTGAGAGTTTAGATTAGCTGGGAGTAGTTCCCAGGCAACCAATGGGGACTCCAGGAAGTTCCTGCTCCCTGCCAAGAAAGAGTCTAACTCATAACTCCCCGTCAAACAGCAAATGGTTGTTTTTAGACTTGAGTTTTTCGTCGGATTAGACAAGTGAGATAACGTGTTAATTAGTGAGCTTTAGAGCTGCTGGTGGTTGGATTTTGTTATATTTGGACAGAGCACCGCAAGCTGTTTCCCCCTAATTCCAGTCTTTCTGCTGAGCTAAGATAACCTCCTGACTCCATCTACATATTTATCTTTCAGACGTGAGAGCGATATCAATCCTTTTGTCTCGCGAAATGTTGAAGTATCCCTTTAAATATGTGCTGATGAATAATAACAATTCAAGCAACATTCATGTATTTTAAGACTATATGCAGCATACTGTGAGATGGTTCCGGCAGGGTCAAGGATATGCTAACGTTGTGTGGAGATTAGACTAAAAGCATTCTTCAGAGGTAGAAGACCACCCATGAATTCATCAGCACTGACCTTTATAGGGCAACTGTCATATTAACACTGACAGGCATTTTATTAGGCAAATGAAAGAGTAGAAACCTTGTGATCAAAACATAGAACATGTGGCTGTGTGTAACATTTCTGAGGTGGGTCTGTGGGTCCTTAGAAACTCTTTGTACTTTTATCATGCAAGAAATCACATGCAGTTATTGGAACCTTTGTTGCGACATGTCTACTGTTTCTCTGTCGACGGCTGTATTTTTACTTTTGTTCTCGAACTATTATTAAATGTATTCATCCATAACAAACATCTCAGAGAGCGCACAGATTTTCTTAATTAACTCCACTTAAATGTGTGTTATTTAACAAGCTAAATGCTACTTCCCTGTGATATGTCAAACAGCTCTTGGCAGTCCACTGGAAAATGACTTCTTCTCTGCCTTGCACTTCCAAGCAGCCTACTCTGACCTGCAGTGGATCAGAGCCCTGATGAGTGTTTGCCTTCATCAAGGAGCTATCAAAAATTTGGGTTGCACAAAAGTAGCATCCCCAAAATCTGACTGGTTTGGCTGAGGCTACAGCCAGACCTACAGAGGCCTGGATCCACAGTGGCCTCGCTATACAAACATAACTTGGAGGTCTGGCTTCGCTTTAGCTGACGAACGTCATTATGCACATCGATTAAAAACAAACACACTGGCAGAGAGAGGCGTCCAGCTTTTCAGTGTGGGCGTATGGGTGGAAAATCCCCATCTGACAGGGTGAGACAGGGGAAAAGAGAGTGAAAGAGTGAAAGACAGACACTGAGAGCTGAAGCTGCTTTTGGCCGATGGACAGGACAGTCTAATTTTTCCCATTTGTTGCTTTAGCTGTCTAAAGCACAGATGCCAACTTACCACTTAAACAGAAACTGAACTGACAGTGAAGCTGAATGAGCAGACCTTCATTGTCCCTCTTTCACTGTTCTAGAGAGCAAGTGAAAGAAGAAAGAGGGGATTATCCAGGTCCATCCAGCCAGCTCTATTACTGTTATAAGTGGAGAAAGGCCAAGATCCAAACAGAGACTGCCCCCTCAAGCTAACACAAGACCTAACACTGGTCAGACAAAACAACCACCTTCACCAAACCTGATTAGACAACCGAAAGCTTCAAGAGTTTAGGTATTAATTAGATTCTCGGCACTGAGTACACAGATTTCTTCAGGATTTTCGATTTAAGAGACAGACAGAAAGAGCGTTATTTCAAGCTCTTCCACACAAACAAGGGTGAAAAAGACAGTGTATCTGCATGAGAGAGAAAATAATGCATGACCACATCACATCAGCCACTGAGAACATTCAATATGATTCAATGTTACAGCAGTCAGCGGTTCCCACACAGCGTGTCTACTATATCACACCCGAATCACATGAGAGCACATGGGCCCGTTTGTTCCAACATAAATGACGGGCTGTATTAGCATGGCAGCTAATCATAAACCCTGCAAAAGCACACGCACACACACACCTCAGGAGTACCAGAACCCAGTCGGGCACTGGTGTCATGTTGCAGACAGGAAACAGATGGCCTGCTGGGAAAAAAAAAAAGCAGAAAAAAGCATGCCAAAGTGGGCCAGAGAGAAAGCTTCGCTCCCTCCATCTCTCCCTCCATCATCCCTTCATCCTCGGTTGGAAGGGAAAGGAAGACTGAGGCCGTGGTGGTGTTTGGAGGCTAGATCAGTGGGCTCTGGCTCGAGATCAGAGTGATGGAGTTCTCTGGGAGATTTTTAAATAACAGCCCAGCATGGCTCTACTGTACTGGGCTAAGCTGGGACTGCAGGCTATTTAAGAAAGGACACATCCCAACGGGTGAGAATATATTTTGAGCCTTCAGGGAATAATATTGCTGCTTTAATAATTAAGTGTTGCATTTCACATTTACACTACAAATATAAACACCACATTTGCAGTATGTGTGAGTAATAAAGGCTTAAAGTTAATTAAGTTTATGTTAAAGGTACACTGACACTCTAACTGCTTCCTTGCAGGGTTAGATAAATGGGTTGACGCCAGTCTCGTTTCTGTATTGCAAGTTAAGCAAGAGCCAGTCGGTGATTAGCTTAGCTTAGCATAAAGACTTGAAATAGAGGGGAAAAGCTAGCTAGGCTCTGTCTAAAGTTAAAAAGTACACCTACCAGCACCTCTAGAGCTCACTTGAGTTGTTTCTTGTTTCAAGTTGCACAGATCAGAGGTACCTGACCACTATCAAACACATCCAACAGATAACCTGTAAAGTTTACTTCCTCCTAAAAACCTCCTGACCTTTGCCTGGTGCACAGAGCTGACTCATCAGCAGCTAATGACAGATAACCTTCGACCCTTGAAACAGCAATCAGAGATCAATATTGTCTTGAGTGAGGGCTGACCCTGGCTGATAGAGGTCGTGATCCATCACATGCTTACTTGATCTCTGTGGCCTGTGTTTTCTGAATGTCTCATCTCAGATCTTAATCGTTGTGAAGCATCCCATACTGAGATGTTGACAGATAATCTGATGTTCAGACAGCCGCTAAAACATTTGAAGTGTAATCGATTAAATTCGACTGATATCAAGTTCCTCTACTTGATGTTTGAGCATATAATGCAACTTTGCTCCAAGTAGACGATTTTAAATTAAGGCCTATTGCTGAAATAAGCCCAGAAATGTTACATTTTTTTAAGCTTTCCCATATATATTCTTATTATTAGAAATAAATATTGCAAATCTTGGATTTTAGACAGTAATAAGATCAAAATCAGCCCTGAAAGCTCACTGCTTTATTAGATATCCCTTAGACAAATCACAGCAGATGTGCTTCCTTTAACCGGCAGACATCTGAAAACCTGCCTCACATCTGCAGCTACTCATTTAATGCTTCATTCAAAAACCCTGGGCTGTAAAAATCTACAGACATCATTAAGCATGTCTGCTAATTTCTAAAACCTGAAATACAGCAGCGATAAAACTACTAAGGCAACGCGACCCGAAACACATGTTTACTGTATATTCAAACCTACTAAATGTGGGCCGACGTAAAACACATGTTTAGATAGAAACCTCCTCTCAAAGTCTCTTCGCTGAGACGTGGAGTCTTCATTAAATTTGCACCCTGTAATCCTGCTGCATAACATTTCAACCTTTATTGGACGTTTTGGAGGATTGTTAAGGAGTGTTTGGGCTTTTTGAAAGACTCCAGACTTCTAATAAGGAGTCAAGCAAGCCAAAACATTAAAAAAAAACCTTCTCTGTCTCTCTTTCTCTTGCTGTGTTTCTCTTTTTGTTTCCCTCTCTCTCTCAATTCTGTTAGTTCGTAAAAAAGACTATAAGTTGTTGGCAAGTTAGCCAAAGCATACCAACAACAGTTCATAGTCAAACTATATTTTGATGATTAACTTCTTAAAAATGTATGCTATAAATGTCTCCCCGTGTCTTCTGCCAACCTCTGTCTCCACCTCAGTCGTTTCTTTTTCCCACTATGCCACTAAATCCTCCTTTAAATCAAGTTTCTCTGCCTTCTTGTGCCCGTGCAGCACATGTTTCAGGACTCGTAGCGATTGCCTCTCAGAACAAATTGAGTTTAATGGGGGTGAGGCAGGGTGAGCCGAGGGGGAGAAGAGGGGAAGGCAAAGAGAGGGCTGTAAAAACACACCACATGCTACTCCATGCCAGTCCCTATGAGGAGAACAGCAGCATTACTGCCTCTGACATTAGTGCTTACACCAAATCCAACAGTAACATAGGCTAGCATGGCAAAAACCAACACACACTCACACAGGCAGCCACTGAACAACGCATCCTAACATGTCACTGAATGAGGGATTTAGTCAGTTTCTTGAGTTCTTTCATACTAGTATCCTTCATTTTAGATAAATACAGGATTCTATTAATCAATCTAAAGAAAATCAACTGTTTGTATTCATGTGTACGGACACTGTTTGGGTGGTTACTGCATTACAGCATCTGTCTGACTTTCAAACCGTCTCAGTATAAACTGAGTGACAAACACTGTCTATCTTTGCCTCCGAGCAGGTTTTAACAGTCACAGTTGTGGGCAGATACCAGTTCACCCACGTCTCGCACACTCAAATCCGGCCGGACAGGCATGTGAGCAAACATACACACCTTTGGCAAAACTGGGGCATGAACGCACGCAGTTGGTATGCACCTGAACACTGCTCTTTCTCTGCCCTGCTCACGGGGCAATGCTCTGGTTTAATTAACTGAACTTCTGTAAAGTTTCTTCTCAGGCCAGCACGCCCAGGAAAACACGCACACACACACATGCACGCACGCACACACACACAGTCAGAGGTGCGGCGTTCTTCGCCCTGCCTCGTACAGAAAATTAATTTTCCTGGGTGAGCTCGGCTTGCTAAAGGGCAACTAAAAAGGCAGAAAGCCTGTTGAATAAAGCCATTGAAGAGCTTCTCTGGCATCCTCCAGACCCGAGCATGACCCGGACACACGCATGCTGCCTGAATAACTGCACGCTGCAGCTTCCAGTCTGCTTGTATATGCTTCTTATCACTGCAAACAAGACGAGCAAAGACACGTACACAGCATGTTAAAGATCCCCCTCCACACATGTTTTACGACATATAAAAATACTCTTTGATAGTTGAGGTTCAATTACCTCATTAAAAATGATTAAAATTACATTTACTCCTCCCCCATTAAAGTATCCAGAGTCTAGAAAGATGAAGACATTGTCCATTTCTTCAACTACTGACACACAATGTTCCCATGTCACGTTTTAATGGGATAAACACGATGGCTGCTTTGTTTCTCTGTCGTATCTCCACTAATGCATCGCTCTCAGCGTGTATCTTCACAGCAGGACAGAGAGTGAATGTGCAAGTGTGTCTTTTGGATCTTCATGTGTTTATTTCTGTGCCCTCGGTCCCATGTGAGCGACCCTCTGCCCCCCCCCCCCCCCTCCCTCGCTGACCTTTTAAATCTAGCAGGATTCAGCGGGCTTACCCCCAGAATCTCGCTGGGAGATAAATGACTCCCCACAGCTATGAGGCTTCAACAAATCCCTCCATCCAGGACCAGTCCGGGCAATAACACAGACATCAGAGGAGTGATAAAACACTGCTCCTCCAGGAGAAAAACTTGGCCCAAGAGGAAAGGAAAAGTGAGTTGTTGTAGATGAACTATACAGTAAAGGGCTCTATCTTTTGGAAGCAGAACTATGGTCTGCAAAGTCGGCTTGTTAACAGAGAACTGTGGTGCATAATAATTGAGACTGAGGGCGCCTGGCAGCTAGAAGAAAGTGGGGAGCAGGGGCCAAAGCCATACAGATAATGGTGTGAGGATGTATAGGTATTACTGGGATGGTGGTGGGGTGAATATAGGGTGTGATATGGGGGCCAGGAGACCCCAGCACCCCCTGCAAGCAGCTGCATGTTCACGCTGAAGAATGCCTGGAAGTTTTTTTCTTTTTAAGGGGGGGGGGGGGGCACATCTGCTTTGGCTATCAAGAGACCCCCACACCCTCCCCATGGACTTCAAAATGACTTTTATTTTAGAGTATGTTTTTTTTTTCTCTTTAGAGAAAGATTAAAGGAAGTAAGGAGGGAAGGAAGGAAGGGCAGTGGGAAGGAAGGAAAAAAAAAGAAAACACCCCTCGAAGAGAACTGAAGCCATTAGGAATGCATGCTGAGTTTCAAAAACAGAGAACAGAGAAGAAAAGGATAAAAATCAAATCGGGGGTAGAGAAAAAAGATGGGGGTTGGAAAGGAAAGAGGGCTTTTGCTTTTCTGTGAGAGAACCAGGCCAAAGCTCAGTACAGCGCCAGGTTCCATTCAGACTAGACAAAGTAAATAAAACCACTTGATGAAAAAGAGCTAAAGTAAGCCAAAGGATGGCGGAAAGAGCGCTCCAAGCAGGGGGGTACGAAGCTGCACGGAGTTATAAAGATGCAGGGAGAGAGAGAGAGAAGGTCTGACTTTCTGTTTTCACAACTAAGCAGCCGGCTTTATCTGATGGCCGGACGCAGATTTACACAGATTATCACAAACCTGTCAAACATGAAGTCACATCTCCGTGTGTGGGGTGCAAAGGAGAGGAAGGGAAAAACAAGGCGAAAGAGAGAGAAAGACGGCCATTAATCATTTCTACTGTCATCTCAATCTGTCCCTCCATCTCCAGAGCACATACAGACTGCTAATCTGGAGTAATAAACAAAAGCGTTAACATCCAGCTAATCAAAATGAGCGCTGGAGCGGGCCGGGCTTATTCCTCTTCCTATTCCTGCGCCGTCAGCCTCCGGCCTGCCCTCCCTCTCGTAACCCAAACCACACACTAATTCATAAATTACAAACAAAGAGTCCCTTGTGGTTTGGGAGGGACAGGGCCGGCACTGCAAACTGGCGCTACAGGGGAACGGCAACGCGTCAATTAGAGGGAAACCTGGCTGACAGGGAGAGGTAGGCGTGGGTGCATGCACACACTCAACGCTAACTCGCACACTGACAGCCTCAGGAGCGCAGGCCTACTGTATGCACGTGTCCACGACAGGCAGGAAAACACACACAGCATTTGGAAGCCATCTAAGCAATCACTCTGGTGCCCGGGAACTGACTGCGCCATTGTCTGCTGCGAGCGGCTCGCTGGGTTTCTCGGCCCGGTTTACGAGGGGTGGCGCTCAGGTGTTGTGCACACAGCGCCCGGAGTTAAGCCTGCAGTTGAGTTGAGCTGGAGGCGGGCTCCTGTGGAAAAACACGTGCTGAATGGCGGGAGCCATCGTTGCAATTGTGCAAGTGGATTGAACAGGAAGCATATTTTGAGTTCAGAATCAGGTGACGATGATAAACCAAGTTACTGAATTTATAAAAGCTCTTTTATGACTGACATTTTCTCATGTATTTGCAATTTTACAGAAAGTACAGCAACCAGTGACAACCAATAAACCAGCCTAACGTCTAGTCCAGACTGTTTAAAAGTGATTAATCCAGACAAACAGATAAAAAAGAAGGCAGCGTAAGAAAGGAAATGTACATAACTATTAAAAACACTTACTGTTAGAGCTAAATTGTGTCATAGATTTCCTCACATAACCCAGCCCAAGTGACCTCGTCAGATCGGAAATGCAGCATGAGAGGTGAAACAAGCAATCGATTAGTTGTTGACTGAAAAAGAATCATCGATTAATAATCAATTACTCGGTTTAGTCACTTTTTGAGCAAAACAAATGTTAAGATTTGCTGCTTTTTATAACAGAGCATCTTTGGGAAACTCTGGGAAACAGCTTCTTTGACAGTTCACAGACCAAACGATTAATTGATTAATCAAGAGAACAATCAGCAGATTAAGCAATAATGACAACAAACGTTCAAAGAATGGGGCGTCGTGGGGCTTTGGACTTCAGTGACATGTTTTGGGTGAGCTCAGCCCTGCCGCCTGCTCTGAGTCAGCACCAGTATTTGCAGTGTGTGAACGGCTCGCTGGCCCTCTTAGGTTTACTGTATTATGCACCCTGTGGTTAATTAGTCAGACTCCTGCCAGCAGAGCTCGTTAGGAAAAAGCACTGACCATCTATGGAAACACACACACAGGCAGACACGTGAAAAAAAAAGGAGTTTCACTGTTCCTGTTAAAGGTGGAATACAATACAGAGTGTTGTCAGGTATCAGTCCAGTCATGTGCATGTGTGTGTGTGTGTGTGTGTGTGTGTGTGTGTGTTGTCTGTATCTATGTGATCTCACACAGTTGTTGTTCACACATGTTCGGTTCCCTGTCCGAGTCTGATCCAGTCAGTCACCCTGGTACATCTCTCTCTCTCATCTCCTGACATTTCACAAGAACCCTAACACACACACACACACACACACACACACACACACACACACACACCGATCTGTCCGCTCAGACCTTCCTCACATCCTCAACAGCCAGAGCTGAGGCAGCGAGGACATTCCTGAGGGCGACACAAGGTGAGGCATTTAAACTTCCCACTGACAGATTACACATGCGGAGAAATGACTCCAGAACATCCAAAGACCAAAAACCAAAGAGATAACACGAAACTCTCACAACAAGACACCATCGGGCGGAGGCAGCCGGACTACAGCAGAGATTTAAAAGCGTGTTCAGGCAGAAGGCGAGGTGACACTTACACACACATTGCTGAATGGAAAATCCTCCGGAGTCCAGCCAGTAACTTTCTCTCTGAGCGTGTGTTTGTGTGCGGCTGTCTGGCTTGTCAAACACTGCCCTCCTCCTCCACCTCCTCCTCCTCCTCCTCCTCCTATCCGTCCCGCCAGGAGAGCTGGGACCAGCTTTGCCGTGAAAACAAGCGCTCACGTGAATAGTCCACCGTGGGTCCGACCAGAACGAGAGCGAGCGCGGCCCAAAAAAGGAAAAAGAAGGAAGGAGGGAGGGAGGAAAACGAAAAGGATAGCCCCTTTAAGAAGGTACGCTCCTTTATGGTGACTCCCCCTTTTCCCCCTCTTTTAGCTTCCCCTTCCTTCCTACTCTCAGGGAGAGAGAAAGTTAAACCCGGCTTTAGACAACTGGAATGTGACAGCAGGAGAGAGCGAGAGGGAGAGAATGAGGCGGCGAGGGAGGGAGTGTGTGAGAGAGAGAGAGACAGGAGCAGTGTCCACCTCCACAGCCCACTGCTGTGTGAGGGAGCAGTCAGAGAGAGGTAGGAAGGGGGAGGGAAGGAGCAGGCAAAGAGGAGGAGGGGGCTACCAGTGAGTAAGAGAGAGAGAGAGAGATGAAAAAAAAAGAGAGAGAGAACGAGCGCAGCTCCAGGAAATGACATGAGAATTTCATTCAGCTCAGTTTGGGAATCTGGGAATGTGGTGTGTGAGCGAGGCCAGCGAAGTTTTTTCAGTTAAACGAAATGCAAAAATTCCCATTTCCACTAAAACTGTGACTCATATCCAAATTGCAATATCTGTCAAAATAACCACAATATGATATTTTTTTTTGTTTTTTGCATATCATTCAGCAGTATTTTACAACATGGGATGGGTTGAATTAAGCCGCTGTGTTGCAAATCAACAAGCAGGACTGCTTTATTGCAATACTGGCTTTTTATGGAGAAGTGCATTGATTTGTCGGGTGTTCAACTTGCTGCATTAGCTAAAAACAGACAATTAGTTCTTGATTGATTCACCACACAATCTATTACATTGTAACATACAGTACATCAGTATTTCAAGATAGAGGATTGAAGCCGTCAGCAGGACAGTGCATCACGCTGCCACGTGCAT
Organism: Chaetodon auriga; assembly: GCF_051107435.1. Taxonomy (NCBI): domain Eukaryota; kingdom Metazoa; phylum Chordata; class Actinopteri; order Chaetodontiformes; family Chaetodontidae; genus Chaetodon; species Chaetodon auriga. Next base: position 8,210,331 of record NC_135091.1, read on the forward strand.
GAGATATGAACAAACAGGAACCCACTCCTCCAAACACTGATACCACTAGTGGTCAAAAACTGCACAGGATACCCTGAATTTATCCACCGTGTGACGAAATACCACATTCACAAATCACAATATAAAAATTCATACTGATGAGTGAAAGCAGACACAGTCTCCTCTTCAAACAACAGTAGCCTTTAAAATGAGATTAGAATGAACTCTGTATCACAACCCCAGTTCAAGTTTTACCTCACCAACTTCACTGGTTTTTGTAAATATCTGCTTATTCGGAATTTGATGCGGCAACACGTTTCCAACAAGTCGGGACAGGAGCAACTAAAGACTGGGAAAGATGTGGAATGCTCCAAAAACACCTGTTTGGAACATTCCACAGGTAAACAGGTTGATTGGTAACAGGTGATAGGATCATGATTGGGTATGAGAGGAGCATCCTGGAAAGGCTCAGTTGATCACAAGCGAGGATGGAGCGACGTTCACCACTTTGTGAACACATGATTGGATAAAGTTAACACAGATCACTTGTTAAAACCGTTCCTACATCCCATTTTGATTTGTGTTTTGCAGCGTCTGACCTTTTTCGGAATCGTTGTTGTGTGTCTCTACATGAAGGCTTTTCTTCTGGCCACTGCTCATGACATGTCACTGTAAATACAGCTGAAACAAAAAGATTTAGGAGGCGTGCGCACTGACTCCTCTGCAAGCCTCCGAGACCTACAGTTACACCCTTTGTCTGCATGGATCCCCGCAGACATTTAAATGCATCCTGCCGGACTATAATTCTAGCTTCAGATGCCCTGGGAATTTCTCCCCTTGGTTCCCACCCCCTAGACCGCCTCTCCACACACGCACACACCAGCTCTCCCCTCTCCCTTTCTCCCTTCCTCTCTCCCTCTATCCTCGTCCACCGCAGGAGGAAAACTGAAACCAGCCACAGACTGGAAAGCATTAGTCTGCCCCCCCCCCCCCCACACCGCCTCCTCCGATTCAACACACCACTCTACACACAAACGAAAACATGAGCGACGGATCGCAAAAAGAGCAGAGGGCCGTTTTCGCCGTGAGCGCAGAGGGACGCGAAAAACAGTAGCGTACACAGTTTACGACTTCGTGAGGCCGACAAAGTTGGCAGCGAGTTCTCGTCCGGAGCTTTGCTTATTTTGCAGTTTCCACCCCAACAAAGAAGCAGTGGCTCATTTGGGAAAACAGGCCAAGCAAAAACCACCGGACTGGTGTATGTGTGTGTGTGTGTGGGGGGGGTGTTTGTGTGTACAGTTTGTGCATTCAGTTTGTGCATGCACTGTGTAATGTATTTGTGCTTGTTTTTTTTTTTGTTTTTTTACGTGTGTAGGTATGTTTGTACATGCGTGCACATGTGTTTGTCTCACTCTGTGAACGTTAACTTGACTGCATGCTCCTATTATCCTCCGTTTCTAAAGCAGACAAACAGCCTAAAGCCAAACGCAGAACATTCCTCCGCTCTGGAAAGTGCTTCCTATGTTGGGGGCTGGAGCGGTTACAGGGACGTAAGTGGTTTTTTGACTCGCAGCAGCAGAGCGACAGATCCTAAAAATGATCGTCAGAGAGGCCCTCAGTCTCTCATTCCCATACAGGCCACTGCTGATGGGACCTATGGCCTCCACAAAAGAGCCACAGAGTCCAGGTCGGACTGGCTGGTCAGTATTGGACCAGTAGGACAGACAGGAGAGGAAGACAGACACTGATTATCTGACATCATGCACGAAGATGAAAAAGGCAGGAGGGGAGGCAAAGCAGTCAGCAAATAAGAAAATCAAGTAATCAATAATTAGCTCAAAACTACTAATCTACACATAATACTCTGATATGATAACTCTGCACCTACTGACAGCTGATTAATCATTTCCTCAATCAATCAATCAGCTAGTTGCTTGGTTTATAAAATGTCAGAAAATGGCGAAAAATGTCAGAGAGTCCTCAAAGCCCAAGATGACGTCTGCAAATGTCTTATTTCATCCACAACTGAAAGATATTCAGTTCGCTGTCATAGAGGAACGAGAGAATATCTACATTTAAGAAGCTGGAATCAGAGAATTTCGACAATTTCTTCTTATTCAAGCCAATTAATTGCTTGTGAAAATAGTTGCAGATTAATTTAACATGTGAAAACTCATCATTTAATCAATGAATTATTGCAGCTCTACTGAAGACACACACTTAGCAAGGACAACACATCAACCATAGAATAAAATAAAAACAACATCATTTTAACAATCTACTTCTGGATCCTAAATTATGCTGATACTGTAGGACACTTAATAAGCAAAATACATTAAGTTTAATAAAAATGTCCTGCAGTGTCAAAAGTATGCAAATATTACCAGCAAAATGTACTTAAAGGATCCGAAGTAAAAGTACTCATAATGCAGAAAATGTCCCCTTTAAGGCTGATACATATATATTACTGGTTAGTTGCTGGTGGAGCTCATTTTAACCATTTTATATAACATGCATCATGTTTTATAGGTGATTCATAAAGTACAGTACTTGAGTCAGCCTGGTGTCTTCTGTTTCAAGAGTTAGTCAACTGCACTGCCATAATCAAAGCAACAGGACTAAGTGTTCACATGTATCATGTTTGTGCGTGTTTGTTTTGCAGCTGGCGTTTCCTCTGAGCTCTGACTGGACTTCTGTTCATCATCATCATGGCGCTCCGAGGAAAGAAAACGTTCTCGATTGACCCACTAAAATCCACCACATAGAGACATCACACAGTGTTATCTCGGCACGTTCTGACAGAGCGGACGCTGAATGCCTCTGACCCAGACAGAGCTAAGCTGGCACTCGCCCTATCGCGCTGCACTCACCTGTGTTATCAGTCTGCAGCCTATCAGTGCAGCCCTCTGTGGTTAATTCCCCGTGCTCACTAAACTGTCTGTTGATAGTGGAATCAAAGCGTCCGGCTGACACACAGTCTAGTTTCCGTTTCCAGTTTCTTTCTCTTTCTATTATCTTTAAAGGGACTCGTTGTAGGTTTGGTTCTGTGGCACGAGCAAATAGCGACGATACAAATCACGGCTCGGCTGGCTCGAGACAAAAAGGAAACTTACCGCATACATTAGTCACGGATACTGTGTTGAGATATGTCGACGTTTTTCCGCACCTTTGGGCAAAATGATTAATAACCCTGAGCCCAAGTTAACAATAAATCTTCCCACTGTAATTTAGCAACTTTGCTGAGAAGTCGCAATCAGTCATTGAGTTTCCTTTGCCTGAGGGATTTACTCGATTTTTAACTGCATAGTTTACAAGAACAGATTAGAGACACTTCATGAGCACCACATCAGAAACCGTAAGAGGAGCCGCCGACTCATTGTTTATTTCACTCGTCTAGTTTTTAAATGGAAACAACCCAGTTCAAACTCCCTTTCGTTCTTTTTATCTCGCATTTGAGAAATTGCCGCCTCGAATTTTGACTGATTGATCAAGTAATAAACTTTTTCTTTTGGATAAAACAAGAAGACTTCAAAGGATTTGAATCTAATCAGTGCAGCTTCAATGAGCAAATGGTGGATTTAGCAGATAAGATTGTGTTACATACATGAAGGAGGTGCCACCTGGAAAAAACTATGGCACTGAGCAACGTGGGAAGCAGTTGGCGGTTGATTGCTCAAAAGGCGCTCTGAAAGTAGGATCTGCATAACTCAATTACTCAACATGAAGAAATTCCAAAGTCCTCAGACAGTCAAGGACACAAACCAGTCAACTTCCAGCTCTAACCTCTAAGCTATCGCAGTCTGCGGTGGACAGAATGGGGACAGGAGACAGACGAGGAAGAGGGATGAGGTGAAAGGTAGAAGTTTACAGCTCGCGAGGGTGACACGGACAAGGAAATGAAGAGCACTGAAGGGGACGGAGGACGAAAAAGACAGCAGACACCAACAGTGCATGGTGAACAAAGCTAACGCGTATGAGTCAAACATGTGTGAGCGGTGGGTGGGAAAGGCCAGAGGAGCTGCGAGAACTTAAAAGGGAATTAACACCTTTTGTTCAAGATTCATTTTAATCTCATTAAACTCCTTCCAGACTTTCCCCCCCAGGGCAGTGATCACACCGGCTGGGTATTAAACTAGATTTGTAATGCATGACAAGCGTGGATGTGCTTTAAAGAGGGCGATTTAACCTGCTCTCATTTGCTTGTGTATGTGTTCCAACGTGTGCGTGTGTGTGCGCGCGTGTGCGTGTGTGTGTGTGTGTGTGTGTGTGTGGGGTGCACCGAACAGCCAGCAGACGACGCATGATGTAAGTCGATGAGACACGGGTGCAGGGCAGACATCAGCTGACTGAACATGCAGGCAAAGGCAAAGCCACAACCGCTTGCATCAGCAAATCACCATGGCAACGGTGCCTTCCCGCCAAAAAACTCCCTCCATGTTGCTCGCGCCGCTCCGGGGACCGCACCCTGAGCGGCTTCAGTATCCTTCACCGAACCTCAGTAAAGCTCAGAGGAGACGACTATCGGAGCCTTTTATGGGCATCGTCTGAAGCAACCACAACCAATTATCGACGCAACGCGCCGACACACACGCAGGTCAGGTGAGGTCACGTGCCGTGTGTTTTCTCGCGGCGGCGTTCCCGACAGTGCCAGCTGCTGGCTGTTATTCCAGGGTTTCTGCAGAGTCAGGTTTGTGTTACGAGGCCGGGGAGCAGTCAGAGGGGCCGCTTCATTCCTTTCTGCTTGCTTTTCCACTCACTCACACCACAGATCACGTTTGGGTCAAAGACTGTTTTTAAAAAACACCTTTTGTCCTGGGTCTTTGGTTTGTTTTACCCAATGAGTGGGGTCAGTCATACACTGGAGAGTGACGCAATGAGAGGAGACGTTACCACTTAAGTATTTCAGGGTGAAATGAGGCCATTTTCCTGTGATTGACGCTCTGCTTGGTTCAATTGGATTTGGCTGTTTGTAGTAAAGCACACCCAGTTTGGCGGTGCGTTCAGCTAACAGCGTGCATATTACAGTATAAAGCTTTAAACTTGCTGTATGAGTGTTGCCAGGTGTGCAAACAATAATACATAGCATGGCTCAATTATTGACTTCTTCACAAGCTTCTTCAGCCACACTGATAATGAAATCCTAAGTTGATAATCAACCGTACTGAATCAAATCAAACCGCGCTGACAACCCTCGTATGGAAGTTCTGAAAGTTTTCCAAGTAATACAGAAGTTCGTCCACAGAGACGCAGCAATCGGCAAGAAGGAGAAAAACTGGCCCCCGTCTTTGCTTCATAAACCAAAAGTCAACACAAAGCACACTCAGTGAACAAAGCTGCTCTCGGGAGTCAAGGGCCATGACAGCTGCACACAGGAGTCCTGAGTACAGTAAACTTCGCAAGCATTATTTCTAAGGTAGAGAAGAAAAACTGGGGCTCCAGTGAAAGCTTATGAGCTGTCAAATTTTCAGATTTTCTGAATTTTGATTTATGTGAGCATCAGGTCATATTTACTTATTATTTGTCACATTTTTTTCTTCCTTTTTAATCTTTTTCCTTTAAATAAAAACACACAAAAAAGTATGTAAATTGAGGATAAAGGGGCACGAATCACTAAGTAAAAAATAAGTTGCAAAATAATAATTAACAACACCTTTATCATCACGTTCAGATTGATCAGATTTATCAATAAATGGCAAAAAATCCCTCACATATTTGCTTTTCCTTTGCTTCAGGATACATCCTGAATAGACCTCCATGACTGTTCATGACATTGTTGCGGCTTAATATCTGACTCTACATCCTTTTTCCAGATACTGGTCCTGAAAATGGGGTTTGGGCCCACTGACAGCAACTACTGGTCTAAATTGTCTAAATTCTGATGGTGGTCGTCAACTGGAGATGGATGAAGGTTGGATGAGGCTTTCGGGAAATAACAGTGAAGAGGCATGAAACAACTTGGCCTCCTGGCCTGGTGCAGTTTGGATGGGTGTTTTTACATGTGAAGCAGGGCCAGTGTGTCCCTGAGTCCAGGCTGCGGGATAGATTAAGGAGAGATGAAGAACTCAAACTTTCATACTGACAAGAAAGCCAAACAGCTTTGACCAACTGAACCTGAAAGCGCTCATATATCAGCTGTGTGTGCAGACCTGCGTATGTGTCAGATTGGAGTGTATACTGTCTTCACTGCGCAGGGTGTAAGTGTGTGTGTTTCTGCCTGTCCTCCAGGCCTGCAAATATAGGATGATGAGCGGTACGATGGGGCCCAGCAGCAGCTACTGCCTGCCCGGCTGGACTGCCGTTCCACACAACTGGGCCAAAATAAACATCTTCCCCACAGTCTCCTCTGCTGACATGACATGAATGTGTGCGGGGGAGCTGCAGGAGTGTGTGGCTTGCAGCGGCCGCAAGTGTACCTCAAATATCTTTGTGCATGTATATTTGTGTGTATGTGTGTCTGCATAACCAACTGGGACAATCCGAACCCTCAAGCTTCTGAATTACATCTTTATGTTGCTCTATTTTCCCGTTACATCTAAATCAGTGCCCCCCCCTCCCCGGAGCGGAGGCGGCCAGAGCCTCCTCCACTCGGACTGTGTCCATTAAAAACAGCAGCAGCGCAGTCCAGTGACCACACCTCTGTCAGTGCCTGCAGTTCAGTCTCTACGGTAGCCTTCAGCAAAATGAATGAAACAAGCTCCTACAGCTGAGATCCTCTACTGCATTTGTCCAAGGGCAAGAATTTTTTCTAAGCGGGCACTATGGCAGGCAGGTCCAGGCTTTCAAATAAAAAATAATATTTAAGCACACATTACACATGTCTATGATTTTTAAATTACATTTTCAAGGTATATAAAAATACCAAACATTTCTGATCTTCAGTGACTGAATTTAGGGGAAATGTCCGTAAAAAATTAAGAATCACAAAAGCTCTGAACCTCAGTGGTCAGAAAACAAAATCCATCTGCTGATTAAGGCTGTGTGGATGTTCAAAAGCTATAAAACAGCGACTAAATGGACGGTTTTGTCAAAACGATGTTTACATTTAATACATAGTAATCCAGTAGGTGGAAAATCTGTTGTTTTTGCATCTGGGCCAAAAGCGGCAGTAGTCCTATATTTGAAAACAGATATAAGGATATTAATGGTCTCATTATACTTTCATTAGGATTATTTCAGGGATCTGATTTCCATTTTGAGGTTTCAACCCCAGGGCTGGAAATGCCTGAGTTGCTTGTTCCACTGAGTGCCCCCCCTTCTCCAAACCCAGGTCCACGCTAACCAGCTAAGCACCGCAATTAATCCATTTCCTCCTCAGAAATTAGACCTGTTCATTAGGCTTTCCATAACCTTTCATCCCCCTGAAAGCCTGCTCTGGTTCAAAAGAGGCCGTGTGGCTTGTTGAGAGTGATCCATTACACCGCAGGGGAAGCCTCGGAGGGAAGTTTAGGAGGAAGGCCTCCTCATCTTGATATAAAGTCTCAGGCTTTAATACGTCTCAGGGGAGGAAAAGAACTGTGCTCTGGGTAGGGAGGCCTGTGTCTGGGACTGACACAGGAAGGAGAGAAAGATTCCTCTGGATATGATTTGATCAGCATGGCCGTGCATAAATCATACTTTGTTAAATCAGGTTTAAAGTTATCGCTGTGCTTACTGGTGCGGAGACACACACATACAGAAGCAGGACGCCCTCTGGCTGTATCTCTGCGCTCACAAGGCAGAGGAAAGACGCTGGCAAATAGGAAGAAAGATATTTTGGGGCTGCAGGACAGGCCTCAGAGGTCTGGGTGAGCAAGCTGTATAAATAGGACCCTTCCTACAACTGTTATCCAGACACATGACTAAAAACACACCCTTACGCTATGCATACAACATCAGACAGAACTGGACTTTTTTTTTAATCCAACATTCAGATGGATACATGCTGCAAAGAGGCCGAGCTTTCCATTCCTGCAGCTTCAAAAGGTGCAGGTCAAACCCCAACAAAGTAACCAACACAACATGACAAGAAAGGAACCACAAAGGGGCCACACTGCAACTCTGCCTTTTGAAGAAAGAGCCTCGAGCACGCTCATTCATCAATCTCCAACGGTTGCACCAAGGGTAAATATTTAGGCTGTGAATAATCTGCGAGACAGAGCTTCACCTTGTTTAAATACAGAGATGTCAGATATGCAGAGCTGCGATCGGACTCCCGGCTTAAGTGAGTTTTGACAAACAAACAAACAGGGATTTCCTCCAGGGGGAGCAGTGGATGTAAATGAAGCCTGACAGCGGCGGCTGTGTGGAGTGTGTGTGATCTGCTGGGAGACGGATGGCAGGTTCCGGGCCATTTGCTGCTGTGTTATTGCTGAGGAGCAAGTCCACCCCTGGGGCTGTGTGAGGAAGAAGCTGGAGCTCGGAGGGTTGATGGCTTTATAAATCACAGGCGAGCTGAGGCCGGCGGAGAGTCTATATACTGTGAATCAAACATGCACTTACGCCCGCGTGTGTGTGCAGGGCACCCAAACATCAACCCATGCACACACACGTGCACACATTTACGCTCATAAAAAGCCATTTCCGAAATTATTTTATTCTTGGCACGCTGCAAAAGCCCCTAAAATAGCAGCTAGGTCATCGTGGGACAGTAAAGGTTTTAAGTGGGTTAACACCTCGGGTATTTAGTGGTACAGACACACACAGACACACACACACACACACACACACACACACATTCATTTACTATCCATCCAAAAATTCTGCAATTCTCAAAACTCTGTGCCATCAATCACTTTGTCTAAGCAGATGCCACATTTTTCTGCTGCAACGAAACACTGTACAGACAACCACACACACACACACACACACACACACACACACACACACACACACACTTACACAGAGATATGCACAAATGCAACCAATCATGTGGAGACAGACATCCTCCGTCCCTACTCCGACACAAATGGGGTCAATCCCACACACATTCAACCACCAATGAAAGAGGATCCCCCAAAATTACCACTTTGCTGGAGCCTGGAGCAGCCAGTGACTTCACGTCTGCAGCAGCTGGACTGATTTACTCACGTTCAACCCCTCTCTGGTCCCACCACAGCCCAGGAAACCCATCGCTTACCCTCTTACCCCCTCCACGACACACCGACACACACACACACAGCGAGCCCTCCCCTCTCTCTGTTTAACATTTACACCGTCCCACACCCCCTGCATACCTCACACATTCACCGACTTGATTCAGCACCAGAGCTGTTAGCAGAGCACGTTGCGTTATCAGCAGCAGATAAGAGAGGTCAGACAGAGATTCAAGCCAAAACGACTCCATAAACACAGCTGAACGGGCGGCGTGTTCTTGTCTGCGCTGGCCGGTTGTTGCTGAGATAAAGGATGGATGGATTCTTCTGACAAACAATCTCAAAGGACTGGCTGGTGGACAGTCAAAACCACACAATAAAAAGCCATAAACTGTGATCAGAACTTCAGAAAACACAATCCTCACGCGGACTTTGGTTAATTTACAGTCCTATAATAGTGGTTTTTAGGCCCAATGGGGAAAGAAAGACATCCAAAAAATCCAGTCTTTTAAATCAGAACTCAAAAAAATACCAAGCGTAACAGTCTGGATCTCTGTGCCTGTTATTTTGGTGGATGTGGGGGGGCCTCCAGGCCGTGGTGCTGATCGATCAATTCCTGGTACTGGTGGCGCCTGGATTCTAGCTCTGTGTGTGTGTGTGTGTGTGTGTGTGTGTGTGTGTGTGTGTGTCTCCAAGCGTGTGCGGCAAATGAATTACAATCTTGACAGGTCAGGATTAGCCCAGGGGTGGGGAAGAGATAGAAAGGAAGGCCATCATTCTTCCTCATCCGCACAGACGAAAAGTCAAAACAGAAGATACAAAGCAAGTTGTTTTTCTTGACTAAACCTTTTTTTTTTTTTTTTTTTTTTGGGGGGGGGGGGGGGGGTGTTTGCCAGGAAGCATTTATACTTTATACTTTTAGAACACATTGTCCTTTAATTAGATCCTCGCATTTCATTTAAAGGTGAATAAAAAGTACTTTACATAATCAATGATAGTAACCAGGACACAATATTTCTACTGAAGGTACCATCATACACAGTTAGAGGCACCTTTTTGCCCATTGGCTAAAAGAAATGAAAAGACAATAATTCTTCTGAAAGTGTAACAGAGAGCATTTTAAAGCAAGTAACTCTGAAACTCAGAGTTTCAAGACTCGGATGAAGCTGATCAGTGGGTGAACATCGCCCCCTGGTGGTAAGAAAATGAAGCCCTGGGTAAAGGTGTACTGGGACTCACCACAGGTGTAGATGACGCTGAGGTACTTCCTGGTGCCGGAGTAACACGGATCTCCAAAGTCTCTGGTGGACGCTCGAACCAGACAGCTTTTCTTCCCCTGACAGCGGGAGGTCAGAACCTGCAGAGCCACAGACGACTGGCAGTCTGACAGAGAGACAGCGAGGGGGAGAAACGGGTTCAATGATCTATTGTCTGCAAATTAATATCAATAATCAAAACAATTGATAGTTAAAATGGGGACAGTGTTCAGCTGTTACACTTAATTCCAGTTAATTGGAAGCGCAACCGTCTTAACCTTTGTGAGATAAGTGGTACAAGATTACATGGCAAATTATTTAAAAAAAAAATACAGACCCTGCAAAAATAAATAATTATCCATATTTTCCTGAACATAATTTTCTTTGTTAGCTTGAGAGGATATTAAACATAAGAGTTTGCCTAAATGGTTAATTTTCCTGCTCAGATGAGAGAGACAGAAAGATCCATTTATCAAGTCTGTATTACTGCCGTCCTCATGCATGAAAACTCTTTCATCTGATTACATGCAGAACCAGAGTCTGCAGGACTTTATATTCTCATTTAAGAAGTGTTGATACTGAAGGTGAGTCTCACACTGAGTTGCTGTTGTTGAGTGTTTGATGGACAAGTAGCACTTCAGGCACAAAAGGATTATAAGAGTCTCTGTCAGCTACAACAGAGATGCGCGCACACGCACACACACGCACACGTGCATACACACCATACACACCTTACACACTCTGTCCCGTAAAGGCTTTCTCAGCTCCCATGGCGGAGCCTCCGTCCACATCAGACCCACATACAGAAACCTTACTGGGGCCTCACATTGTCTGAAGGATACCTGATCCAACATGTGTGTATGTGTGAGTGTTTGTGTATGGAGACCAGACAGAGTAATGGATGTGGCTCTCATACATCATCGCTAAGCACCCGCCAGCTCCTCCAGACCCTCTCCTCTGCAGCTCTCCTCCTGTGGGGAGCGTGGACGGACAGATGAGGCTCGTCTCTTTCCTTTTTCCACTCTCGCTTCCTTCCTCTCTCACATTAGTAACAGGACCACAGAGGATGAAACGCTGACCTGCCGCGCTCACAAACTATAGAGCGTTTCTCAGAGCTCATAAAGTAACACGACGTAACACCACAAACTGAGGTGTGAGGAGCGCTAATAAAGTCGGAAGAACCTCCTGCTGAGTCTTGTGGGAATGTGGATGGGTCGGGGTTCCACCTGGATGCCTCCCAGGGCCCCGATGCTCCACCAAACCCCTAAAAAACAACACAAGGACATGAGCCTTTGAAAGTGGACACTGTGATTTCACACTGTCTGACCTGGCGGGCCCCAAAAAGAGACACAGAGAGAGGGGTCAGAAAGGGAGAGCGAACAGGTCGGTTAAGGCTTGGCTCACACGTCAACACGCAACAAATTATGGCTCAGGTCAAGGGGCAAATGTCCCGGTCAGGAAGTAAAAGAGGGCAATCCAGTGGTCATGCATAGTGTCATTCATTCATTGAATGGTCCACCACTGTGCACACTTTTATTTCCCGGTACGGACTGCGTTTGTAGCGAAACCAGATCAAAGTCTATGTGGCGAAAGCTTCTGAAGAATGTGAACCTGAATCAGTGTCGCTTCGAAGGGGCAACCGGACACTCCCCAGCTGGAGCCGACACACTGGAATTCCCAACAAGGATGCAATGAGGCGGAAGCCTGTGGGAACCAGTGAGTGTAACTGGATAACTAGTCAGACACCTCAAAGGTTAGAAAGCTCCCACTGATTGTTTAAACACAAGCGGATTCGTTGATGGTGACTGATGAGGACAACGCATTACCTGCAAAAGCGGTTCAAGAAAACACTCTTTGAACAGATCCTCGTGCTGAAGAGCGATACTGCCGCCCCACACAGACACACATCTCTGCTTGTTTACTTTCATGCTGCAGAAACATGTCTGAAACGTGCCTGCGTCAGTTTGCATAAAGCAATACAATAAAAACCGCTGTGAAAATACATGTAACACAAATGTGGTTATAGCAGTATAACCGGCCTGAATGATTGTTCATTCCAGTGAGATAAAAATGGGTGTTCTCGCACGCGATAGGGCCACTTTATCAGAGAGAAGTAAATAAAACGACTGAAATGTCAGTGTGCCAAAGTGTATCTACAGCGTGACAACAAGAAAAACAATATGACTGAGCTGCATCCAGAGCACAGCAAGGAAGCACTGAATGTATTATCCCTCCGACGAATCGTGCATCTGTATCAGTGTCTATGTGCAGATGCTGCAGCACAGTGACCTCCTGGTCTGCCCGATGTGCTTTAATTTGTACCCCCTCTCTCTTTTCCTCCCCAGAGGGCTCGTTTGAGCTGCTGTGCCACGCTGAAAACTTTCCTCTCTGACAGGGGAACCCACTGACAGACAGGCCCCCATTAGCTGCAGCTTTGATTCCCTGACTGGGTGATTAGTACAGCAGGGGGGCCCACGGAGGAAGGGGGGGGGGGTTCAGAGACAGATAGAGACTTCTAGGGACAAGAGGATGGAGACACACACATTTATTCTTTGTCCACTGGTTCTCCATGCTTATATGTGCGTGCACACACGCAGGATTTCTTTGCAGTTTAAAAGAGCATTCCTCAGGGTCTGACCTCCCCTGGCTCTCATTAGCGGCTTTACCAGAGACAGACAAGCATACAACAGTCTCTCTCTCTGTGCGCACACACACACACACACACACACACACACACACATGAACAGGCATGAATAACCCCTGATACCTCTAACCTTTAGCCTCAACCACCTCCGAGCCTGTGCACCCACCCTCTAGCCTCCACATGCCCAACAACGGCAGGCCTATGGTTCAGAAGAGAAGGTCCACAGTCAAGAGGAGCAGTGACTGAGGGAAAGGGAGGAGTTTCCTGGACACATACTCTGACCCATGAATGATCACAGACTGAGGTCACGAACAGAGGAACCATAAACAAGAAAACACAAAGGTAGAACTTTTCTTTAGATGACCTATGGTTGATCACCCACAGCTTCTTAAAGTTTCTGAGGAGCGCTTCCAGGTTGAGTAACCTTCTGCTCATGTTTTCTTCTCTGTCTTTCACGCATTTGAAGTGTGTGTTGATACGCTGCCCCGTACCAGCAGCACCTCTCTGCTGCTCAGCTCCTTTTGTCACATCAATCATCCGTCACATATCTAACTTTCTGCCTTCTCCAAACCAGCATCAGCCTCGGACTGTGCCCTTGCCGTGAGTCCACCGGAGTTTGCCCACTTCTACAGAGTTATTTTAACATGATGCCATTACTTTACAAAGCAACTGTGTTACAACAACGTCATCAGCTGGTTGCTCTAGTGTGTTGTGATAGCTGTTATTGAGTTTCACTTGTCACAGAACCCTTATATTAAGACTAATGTAGGGTGAGTGTATGCTGGTGGGCTGAAATGACTGTCAAACAAACTTATAGGACAGCACTTGTGTGTTTGGGAGTGGATCTGTTTTCCCAAGGTTCCCACAGCCCGAAGTTAGCAGGGACATAGGACTCTTTGTCACGTCTTGTTCCATATAATCCAGGGGAACATAGTAATGATTCTGTGTATTTGCCCTAAGACAAAGACACCCTGAGCATGTACAAATCCAGACACACAAACAAGTATACAGTACAGCCACAGAAACTTTTTCCCAGATAATTTTCGCAGCAACGCTCCATGACAGTCCTCCAGGTATTCCACCCACGCACACCTTTCCTGGAATTTCCAAGACAATGGGTAGACAAACTTGTCAAAAGTCCTCATCTCCTCTTCTACTCTGACTCACCTGTGACACGTATCATTTCACAGGGAGGCTCAAGTCATTGTTGTGGGATTAAAAGTCTTTGTATGATAGAAAAGTGACTTTCAGATGCCGTGATAGGGTGAATGGACCTGCACACGCCAAGTGCTTTCTGTGAATGCCATTAATGAATTTGAAACCACACACCCACACTCACATTTACTGTAAATGGCCTTTTCACTTCAGTAGGATTTCATTTTATTGTGACACAGCGAATTCAATACTTGAATACTTATAGTGAGTAAGTTCCAGCCTTAAAACATCCAGCTGATCACACACAAACACGCTTGCACAGATTAACTCATGCACACACTTCATCGGATTTGATTGTAAGTCCTAGAATCAGAGGCACTTGGTACCAAAACATTCAATACTACACATGTGTGTTATCACTGACAACCTGTATTCAAACACGTCTGAATTCCAATCAATGGTGACGCTCTGCTCAAAACCTTGTGTGGATCTGTTATCCTGAAAAACATATGGACAGTGAAGCCAGAATACAAACATCAGAGGTGTTATTTCAGAGAGGTTTAGGACAAGCAGTCACCACCAAGAATTCAATTACTGAAATCTGTCAACTGCTGCTACAGCTGGACTGTAGCTACTCTTTCAGGACAGGTTTAAAAACACAGAACTGCACAGAATATTATCTAATCTGCAAAGTCCACAACAACACTGACATCCTGCTGCTTATCAGCTCTGTACGCATCAAAGTCAGAGAGAAATGCAGATTGAATTACAACGAAGCAGCTCGCACCCTAACAACTGGAACAGGCTTCCAAAAAGCCAAGTGTTAAATTTGAACTGCAGCTGTGCATGCTCAGCTTTTAAAAGCTGCTGTGATCATATGAGAGACCGGCCAGTCCGGGCTCACAGTCTCAACCATCTTGCTGTGGGCCTTGTCCGAAGCGAAGCACATACTCAAAAGTGAAAGCGCAGTGGCCATCAAAAAAAAAAAAAGAAGAGTCTGAGAGCCTGCGTGCCAAGCATGGGGGGCTATTTAGATGTCAAGAGGTGTGTGTGATGGTAATGGGGCAGATGAGAGAGGAGGGCTGAAGCAGGCCCCTCTGCTTTGAGGATTCTCCATCGCCGCCAAGACCTGTCCAACTCCACCACTCCCACCCCACCCCAAAACCAAGGAACAGAGGAGATCAAAGAGGGCTTACGTTTGTGTGCACATGCCTGTGTATGCACTTGTTTTGGTCTGTTCTACTTTTCCAGGGCAGCGGGTTCAAGCAGCACCCAGATAGCAACCCCCTACAGGTCTCTATGGTGGCAAATGGGCTGCAAAATTCACAAGCTGAACATGGTTTGTAGTAAAAGAGCACCTCCAGACAATGGTTTGCTTTCAGACAAGAAAAATCTACCATTATTTGGCAGGTGGCTGGTGTTGAATTGCAGCCCTACTCTAAGGATAAAACATATATAGCTGTTAAGAGATTATTCACAGAGAAAATAAAAAATAAATAGCATACAGGCAATCCCCTGCTGCTGTACACTGTAATGCCTTTCTAACTGGCACTGTGCATGCAGTATTTCACCTGGGCAGGTGCAACCAGCTGTGTGGGTTCAGCCGTTGATCTCACACCTCAGGCAGCAGCGAGGTTGCCAGGACAGTGCGGTTTAGGAGATTACTATAACCTACCTCGCTGGCACATTTAAACACACATTTAAAGAGACATAAAATCAAAATACGCAAACAAACTTGCTCATAATGCGACTGCCGAGCCCAAGATTATTCACACGTGCACAGCCACAAACACACACACACATGCGCACGCAGGCACAACACCAACTCAAACACAAGGGCAAAAAGAGGGGGGGAAAGCATTTTAAAATAATTAATGGTGTGTGTCTGAGCTGTCACTCAAGACACCCTCACTTCCTGCCCCTGGTGACATGGAAGCCACATGAAAGACGGAGCTGACAGGGGAAATCCCACTAGGGCACCGCTAGACTGTCTGGAACAGCCTGAGGAGGTGATTGTGGGTGGTTGAAGTGTGTGTATGCATATGTGTGTGTGTATGCGTGTATGCAATAGAGAGACAGTAAAGTGTGCTGTATAATAGGCGAACAGGAACAACAAGGCGTTTGTGTACGTCTGAGTGTCCGGTTGATGGAAACGCATAAGAATGACATGTGATTTGACAGTAAACATGACTGCTCCTCTGCTCTAATCTGGCCTTTGTACAACTGTAACAGTAGAGTCCATTTTTCATGAGAGCTGGGGGAACTCAGCTACAGTATTTAATCCCGAGTCTGAAACCAGATATCAGACCAGCCCAGTCTCACCCACTACACCTACCTGTCGCACATTCCTGGTCCACCTGCATGCGAAGGACAGGCTGAGGTTGCTTCAAAGCCCTATATGCTTATATAGATACAATAACACACACACGCATACACACTCACACAATGCCATTCTTTATATAGGTCTCTGATTACCCGCTGACTGACGCCTGTGTCAGCCTTTCGACCCCGTCCTGTCACCTCAGTCATAAAGACGGTACACAGGGCATGTGCGTAGTGCATTGTTCCCTCACAGCTTTAAGCAGGCGCGCACACTAGTTAACCTACACCTGCTCGGGCTACTTATTTACAAGCGCAAACCTCGGCGTCCATTTCCTTCTGTACATTAACGAAACAAAGGCAGCGCAGACTAAAGCGAAATAAATGAGCTGCCCAGCAGAGAGGCCACCACGGTAGCTACGGTCATACTAATACTTGTCATGGATCCAAGCTTAGAGTCATTAACATTCCCCTAAACAAGGGCGAGGGTACATCTGGATATCCCATGCACTCGCACAGACACACAAACACACACATGCATACTTGGAAGGAACTCAATACTGTCCCTTTCTGCAGGCCAAACACTGCGCTTTGGATGACAGAGACACCTGATCTACATTCCACCCCAATTCCCCTGGCAATGTGTATTTGTGTGTGTCTACCTGAGCTTGAGTGGTGGCTTTATATATCTCAGCGTGCTTTGCTACCAAGATGAAGAAATGCTGAATGGTGATGTGTTTCTAAAAGTTTAATTACGAATCCCCGGTTGGAACAGTGTGAAGAGCCGACATCGAGGATGGGTGTGGCAGGCTCTGCAGCATCAGAGGCAAAGAAGCTGTACAGGAATTAGAAAATCTTCAAACCACAAAAGGATCTGAAGGCTGTATCAGCCAAGTCAGAGGAAATTCTTGAGGAGAGATTCAACAGGAGTTATGAGACTGTGTCGTTTGTAGTTCTCTGTGTGGTTCAGAGGCGTTCCAGTGCTGACATGTAAAGCTCATTAATAAAAATGTTTCATTTTCCCCATCTGCCAGATGCATAATGACGCTTGTGCCTATGTTTTGCTCGGATAAATCTTGGCAAAAAGAACAAACCAAAGCAGTGAGCACACCTAAAGTTCCACTCTCCCCAACCATTAATATGTAAAAGAGCATTAGCAGGACAAGGAGACTCATTTTCGCATCAGTAAAACGCAAGCAGACTTGATTTGCATTCCCAGCTTGTGTCTTCATGCAGGAAATCTCACTTCTCTCCTGACCTCAGAGCGACCCCAAAACTGATGCTATGAAAAGCAAATGATAATAATGGCAAACAGTGCTGATGTTAATGTAAACATTAACCTCTCAAGAGGACGATCAGCTAAGATGACTATAAAGCAGCTTGTTGGGACCTGATAGGAATAAAGTGTCTTGCAGCACCAGGAACCAGGCTGGGCTGTACTAGCTATCTTTAAAGCCATTACTAAGTTTGTGTGTAAAGTCCTCACTGAGTCCTAAGTAAATTCTAGCTAGTAGTTACTAAGTTTACTTGGTCCACTGCCCAGTAGTTAGTAAGCTAGCTTAGTAACTGCTAGCTAGCTACTAGTGATTTACTAAATCTAGACTTTAGCAATGCATAAATTTGTTGCCATAAAATCAAAACAAATCAACTACATCAAAAAGGAAGCCACTGAAGCAGCAAATTTAGCTGTGACTTTGTTTTATTTAAGTACATGGCAGGAAACCTGATAATGCTAACGTAACCGCTATTTAGCTAGTCAGTTAGACAGACATCATTAGCATAACATTCTGACTTTGAGGCATATTGTGTTATCTAGGTAAAATGTAATTTAAAATAATTTACATCATGAATAAGGACAATTTTGATCGAGTGACAGGTCAGTTATGTTGATAACATACCTCTTAAATATTCAGGTCACAGATTAGCAAGATAATGCTAATTCTTTTAGCTAGCTAGCTCCTTCAGTTAGCTACACATTTAGTGACATCTAATCTCAATATAAGAACTAGTTTGTGTGGTGCAAACCATTTTAATGTTTTGGTGAATGAATCTCCACTAAACACTAATATTATAATTAGGCAAAGTTTGAAATTAAGAGGAGCTGGTGGATCTGGCTCCTTTGGTAGACATGCAGCAACCTCAGCCACTCAGCTATTCCTCTACCCCCATTGTTAAAGTGTGAGGGGGGCTTACCTACTGACGGGGCCCTCCTGTGGTACAGGGGACACTCCAGGGTGCCCTGTTGAGTTCGACCAAACATGGCCGAGTACACAGCGATCTGCATCCCCCGTTTGCAGCTCAGCCTCATCCTCTCCTCCTCGCAGACCACCTTACTCTTATACTCGTCTGGAAATAGGGGGAGAGAGAATACACAATGTAACAGATAACAAAAAACCTGCTGAGAAACTGTGATTTGAGGCACATAGATCTGAAATTACAAAAAAAAATCAACCCATAAATGTAATATATATGAAGCTTTTATGTGATTTGATCCACAAAACACTGCAATTAACAACATCTTTGAGCAGGCAGCCACACATTCACATCTCTTCATTGTTCTTTTTTCTTCTTTATTTGATCAAACCTCTGAAGAGGGGCTTTAAATAAGCACAGAAAGCCTGACAAAAGGCGTCACTGGGTGTGAAGAGGCAGAAGCAGAGGCAGAGCTGCTCAGTGGACATGTAGAGCCATGCAGAGGCATTCCTCACACACATCCAGCCACAGTGACCTGTGACAGCCAGAGCAGCTCCACTGGCCAGCAAATAAAAACACAACAGCAGCCGTCTCGACGTCCATGTGGGGAGTGGAACAGGAATGCAGAGAGAAGAGAGCAGAGAAAAGGGGCAGGACCGGTGTGCTGTATCTCTTGGTGACGGATTCACTCTCGCTCCCTCCCTTTCCCCTTCACTTCCTCTATCCTCCATCCACCTCTCCTTTCAGAGGCAGTGACACCTGCCCGTTGCACCTCACTAACACCCCATGCGGCCTTTCTCTCTTCCCCTGAGAAGTCATTGGTTAAGTGACAGTGAACAAAGAGCTGTTGATTGGCCCCGGGGTCCGGTGGAGAAGGAAAAGTGGGGCGGGCAGGGGGATCAGTGGATTAATGCCTACTTCTGGTCACTCTAGTGTGAACTGCTGCACAGCTCAGCGCGGCTCTGCTCAGCACAGCACTGAGCCATGAATGGAGACTAGAATCTGGGTGGGATTACTGCACTGTTGTGGCTCCCCTCTGGAGTGATACTCTTAGCTTCCTGGCTCACACAGAGCGGGAAGTAGAGGGATAAAGAGACAGAGGCATGCAAAGAGGTTTTTTTTCCTTTTAAATGAAGCATGTGAAGATGGCAGAAACAGGAATCAAACCTGACTTTATCATAACTTTCTCATGCTGTCCCCTTTCCATTCTGCTTTGTAAAACTTAAACCACATACAATGAAAGCAGACTGTGGACATGGATTAGCTTTCCCTGTTACTGTCATAACTGTCTCAAGTGCAAATGAAGTGACTCCACCCATGGTGTATTTTGGACTTACTGTGGAGGTGTGTGAAAGAGAAAAAAAAAGATCTCAGCAGGGATAAGAACAGAAATGTGTGTCACTGTCAGGATATGAGGCGATGAGGGACTTACTAGGTCTGCATTTGTACCAGACAATGAGGTATTTACTGCTGCCAGGACACTGGTCTGTCCCAAACACGCGGCTGTTGACAAGGACTTGACAGCTCCTTCTGTCTTGGCACTCGTCCAGCATTTTCTAAAGAAGGAAAGAGTGACAGAGAGCGGGAGAAGACCAAAGAGAGGTTTAGAGGGGGGACAATAAGCCAACGACGTTGAGACCATCAGCAGGCAAACCTAAAACCACTTCAAACAGGCTGCTTATGGCCATGGGAATATGGAGGAGAGGAGCAGGTAAGAGAATGAAGAGAATGGGAGAAAGAAATCTCTGGAAAGCTCCACTCCGCTCATTTCCTGGCATCGTTTTGCTTCTCCAGTTTCATCATCTCTAGCCGGTTGCAACCCAGGTGAGCACATTCCAACACAATGCAGTGTCCCGCACTGAGATCCCACTCTCTGTTCAGAGCCTTCCCCGAATTTAATGTAAAGCAGAGGCATTTGTTTCAATAGAACATGGAATGCAGCGGGGGAATAAGGGATATCTGTGTCTTTCCCCCTCATAAACACCAAACACATATAACAGATCTACATCTGGTGACATCCCATGAAAAGATCATGACGAACAATAAATGTTTCCTATTAATAAGCATTGCCTGAGTAACTCAAGCCATAGAGCTCCACTGTTGACCAGAAGCTATTAAAACGCATCAAGGAGCCACAGTTGCACTGGCTGACATGTTTTCCTTCTATGACAACAAGTCTGCTGTGGTTTATTTTGAGTCGGTCCAACATACACGCTGCTTCTGTAAATACTCACAAGAGTAACAAATGTCTATTCATCTGCAACTGTACACAAATAGTCCCTCACAAGTGTGCCATTTACTCCTGTGTGGGTAACTTTTCCTGAAAGGTACAGAGTTGGATTGTTTCAGGAAAACAATTAGCCTTTTTTTACATACATAAGTGTATATTATTGACCTGTTTTGAAGGATCGCCAGTGGGAAAGCTGCTGAATGCTGCAACCAGATAGTTTAGGTTTAGGTCAATTACCAATTAGCTGACTGACTTAAGTCATTTATCAAGCAAAGTGCTAAATACTTGCTAGTTGCAGCCTATCAAATTGAAGCATTTGCTGCTTGCTTTTTACTCAAATGTTTTTGGCTTTTAAACTGTTGGTGGTCTCTTTATGTCTACTTCATCTCTTTAAGGACATATCATGGACAAATGAAAACATAATCATTGGATTAACAGATAATGAAAATGATCATAGTTGCCCCAGTTGGGATACCCTTGATTTGAGCCTTTTCATATGGAGACATTCATACTGTAATACCAACAAACCAAGGGTCATGAACAGGTGGTACAATGGCTTTCTTCAGGGTTGTACTAATGTGGGTGGCGCAGCAGTCAGTCATTCTCTCACTTCAGCACAATGCACTCTCTGTGTCTGTGCATTCATGGCTGTCCTGTCTATTATGGAAACGGAGGGTGTTCGAAGCTAGAAGGCAGGGGGACTAAGAATAAAGCAAACAACCGAATGAATGCTGAACAGGATGTGTTTGTATTGGTGCTGCAAAGCGGGGGTTCTAGTCCAGCCACATCCCAATTTAGGAGAGGATGCTAAGGCAAAGGCCCCATGAAATCGCTTTGTGTCATGGGAACATACAAGCCTGCTTCCCCTTTAGAGAGTGTAATTTGCCGGAAAACATCATCACAAAGCATTACATAATCAGTGGATCTCCAAAATATAACCGTTGGCCAATTTGACTATTTCACAGGACAATCAGAGGGAGGAATGCAAAAAAAGATCCAGGTCTGGGACACATGGGAGACACCTGAATTTAACAGACCTGTGCAGAGGCTTAGGAAGACATTTTGGCTGCTCGTTATCAAAAAAAGGAACCAAAATGATGACAAAAGGACAATTTTCAGATACAAAACACCATCAGGGACGTGTGAGCTTGGTTATCTACCTGTAGTGCAGTGGACACTGAGCAATATCGATCATCCTCCCGAGCGTTATAAGAACTTAGGAGGGCTTGGTATGTCTGAGGGCACTGTTGAGGGTCCGAGGCGCCTTTCCTTCCATAGAAAGCTGATTGGACGGTGATGGTGGTGCGGGGCGGGCAGCGAACAGACAGGAAGTCACCGTCACAGGCCTGCTCGGTGTAGTTCCTCAACACTTTGGACAGGTAACCTATGAGACAACAAAATGCCAAAGCAGCTGTTAACTCAGACACTTGCACCATCGTTGCATAGACAAAACACTGACACTTCATTTTGCAACCCCATAGCGTAATTTGCATTATATATGCAGTGCAAGCATCCTTAGGCTGTTTTCTTTAATTTCACTGCAGTAGCAGTAATGAGGAGGAAAATGCTTATTATCCAGCTTAAAGCTATTCACCCTCATTTCATGCTACTATCATACGCAAAGAGGATTGGTGCCATGCTACAGTCTTCCAAGGTCTTTTTTTTTTGTTCAATAATGAAAGCGTTTCCACGGACATTTGGTTCTGCTGCATATCAGCAAGCCCTGACAGATCACTGCTTACATCTAAAAGACGCCCCCAGGCCAAGAATACCGCAGCTAAACAGACAGGGTAAAGCTTTAGCTCCTTTAGCTGTTAGCGTCGGCCCTCCGGTCATGGCTTTAGAGCATGCTCTTGTGTTTGATATTAAAAAATACCTGCCAGGGATGATTTTAAAGCCTGACATTATTACACTTTTTATACAAGGATAATGCGCATACATACCTACTTATTGGACTTTTCCCATAGATTTGAGTTGTGGGAGGCAACGCTAGCTCAAAATGCTGCCAGGCTGCGTGATGGTCAGCTCATTCATGTATACACCAAAGAACAAGTTAAAAGCTACACGTCGTCTATTGAGACATCACGCTGGACCTCTCGCTCCTAAAACTTTTATATACCACTTCTCAGGCTCAGTTTCTATTAGCATGTCGTTTGCTTGCCATGTTTACTCGAATCACACAACCAGCTGGTATCAAGAATGTGAATAGAAACATTACATAAACCATTTAACGGAACAAGCGCTGCGTGAACTTCCATTTAACCTCGGAGGCTGCTTCGAATCAAATAAAAGCTCTCATTCTTTTAAAGACGCTGAAGTATCTCGGCTAACTCCACTTTCCCATTAGGAGCCTTTGAGAGCTGCCAGTCAGCCTGTCAGTCACACAGGATAAACTGAAGCCATCACAAAAGCCACCATTAACATTCCAGCCTGTGAGAAGGAAAGCACAGATAAAGGAGAGAGCTGATCCCCCGGCCACTGTCATATAATGTCTTTCTGGATTTATCTGGACATTCTGCTAAAAAAAATCCTAAAAATCCAACCTGACCTTTGATGAATAAAGCCTTGTGGACTAGAAGAATTTTATATTTTCTATGGTCATGCATCGTCTCTCACTCGTCTGAAACTCACTGCCAGTTGTCAAAGTAAAACATAAAAAAATAATTTAATGTGTCCAGGTTGAAAATGCAACTATTTTTACTTGTTCAACGACTGAAAACAACCTCCAGAGCGAGGCCAAGCTTTCCTCTAAGTGCTCTGCAAACACATTTACACAGGAGTAAACACACACACGCTCACACACACACGCTCACACACACACACACACACACACTCAAACTCACGAAGTGGACACACTGCGATTCAATTAGCTGTATTTGCTTAGTGTTTGGTAAGGAAGAGGAAATAAACAGAGCTCCCTGACACACACACACACACACACATTAGCACGCATGCACGCACACACATGGATACACACAAAACACACACATTGTCCCCTTATCACCATGGCCACAGTTAAAAGGAGGAAGGGAAACAAGAGACATTCTCAGGCTCTGAAAGGTCGGCCTCACTCTAAATGCAGATGGTTATTAAACCACCACTGCGCAAAGCACCAGGTCTCCACCTGTGGCTGGGTTTGAAAATGGAGAGCAGGTGCGCATGCAAAACCTATTTTAAGTTTATTTAGAGATTATTGGCATGCCACAGAACAAATGATCAGGTCCAGAAACCAATCAATCACAGCAGCTGTCTTTACATTACAGCTCTGATTTCTATACATTTTACAATACCTGCATTTCTTTTTATATTTGTTTACTCATTTGATCCAAACTGGGTCACTTGCTGGTTTCAAAGCTGCATCAAAAATCACAGAAACTGGAACCCTGGAATAAATTACAACACACGAACATGCTGATGTGTGTATGGCCCAGTTTATATGTCAAGGCTGTCTGACACAGTATCCCCCTGCATGACTTAGAAATTGCACTTATGGCGTCACGACTGAAATTTGAATTCTTTCTTTTGACTGTTGAGCCTTCACTCGTTCCTCCCCCGCTCGCACACACAGGTCTGCTTTGCCTGCCACATTCCACACAGGGTGAGAGGGAACTTGGCATTTCCCCTGGCAGCGAGACCACACACACACACACACACACACACACACACACACACGCACACACCCTCACACAAACGTCAACACAAACAACGTGGTAGGAACAAGCCTCGCTGCTTGGCTCTTGAAGGCAGGGCGTGTGTGATGTTGGTGTAACAGTATCACTTTATTAGGGCCAGTTCTTGGCAACGCGCCAGCGCCATGAGACACCACGGGACTGCGCCGCCCTCCGGTTAACCAAGCCACGGGTGCAGCGTTGTAACCATGGAGACAGAGGTTATGAAGAGGGTGAAACGGAGAGGACTGAAGATGGATGATTTGAATTTGCTTGGGCCACTTGGAGGAGGAGTTTCTTGAGGGAGGGATCGTTGAGCAACAGTTTGAGTGCCGCGAAAGCGCCGATACGCCTCCCTCCACCCTGCAAAGTGGGACTGTGCGTAAAGGCAAACAGATTATCTCACACAAACCCTCAGGTGCTTTCCACAGAATCCATTTCTCTTTTGCTCTGTTTCGCCATCCCACCCTCCTCCCACTCTCTGCCTCTCTCCTTCAGGATCGTCACTATTGTTCCCTTCACGCTACCTGTTGACTGAAGCCTCCTTTCAAGGCCAACAAATCAGACGGGGTTAAGGCACCTGTGTAAACCGGCCAGCCAATGACAGGTGTCCCTCAGAGGCAGAAGGCTGAACAATGCTGGAGGAACACCCAGGCGTCTCTCCTTCTCCCTTCTCCTCCCTGTTTCTTTTCATGTGGGGCCAGACTCCTTCCTTAACTAGCTCTCTGCCCTTTCCCTTAACAAAAGCGCCGCACTATTATGTCTGCTGGTTTGTTTATTCGGTCATTAAAAGACAGGAGGTTGCGGTCGCGATGCTGTTCCGTGTACAAACAGGTCGCTCTTGTCGTGGACTGGATTCAAAGGCTTGCAAGGTCCATTTAATCTGTGCCCAAGCAGCAAAGGGATTTGTTATTAACAACTGCACCTGCCTTTTGTACCTATCACCCAACACAGATGGGATCTCGTCATATGATGCGACTTAACCTGTCAGCAGGGAAGAACGTCCATGTTTCAGCTGCAATCGCAGCCTTTCAGCCAAATGCACAGCTCGAAATCGGCCCTTGTGATTGTTAGCTCCTCATTTGTGGTCATGTGATGACCCTAAAATCTGACCCTGCGACGGAGGGGGTCAGGTATGATGGAGATTAGTGACGGGCCGCTGTGTTGTGTCAACATGACACAGAAAGAGGCCAGCAGGAGAAGGGCTTTCCTCCTTGTGAGTCACAGATTAGTCACAACCTGGTGCAGCTCACATACCGATGCAAATTTACAGCCGAGTGTCAGTAAATATGCTGAAAAATATTCATTCATTGCCTCTATATAAATGGCCAGCTGGAGCCTCTACTGTGACCACACCTGCCTCTCCTTTAGGGTCAGACTGGGAGGTAGATCTAAATAATTCTCCACTAAGCTGAGGAGTTCGATGTCTGCTGAGAGGACGACAGGTATTTCTGACATGAAGGGCAGGTGGGGGGCTGAGGAATAAGAGGGCGGTTTGACTCCGCTTCAGGTGGCGAGTCTTGCCTGTTACTCATGCTCAGGGCTTTCCCCTGCTTTTGAAAGATGCCGCCTCCTCCTATTGGCCGAGCCTGAAGAATGAACAATGCACCGCGGCATGAAGTATTACTGACGTGTTATAATAGTACCGGCTTAATACTTCTTATTATTCAGCTGCTTACTCATAAAGCCCACTTTTATGTTGCTTGTGAAGTAATGTTTGTAAAGCCCCTTGCATTGGGCAAGAACACGTAATATTGCAGAATATTAGAAGATTATGGCTTAACTTAATGCCACAAAAGTGCCTGTTTACATTGTGTTTTAGAGATAATCAACAGGCTCTATGCATAGGAGTCATAACTGCAATGGATCATGGACGTACGATAAAGATATATCTGTAGCAACACCTCTAAACTGGTTCCCCATGTCCCCATGATGTTCTTGAAAGCTTCAAAATCAAAGGCTGTATCGTGTTTCATCTTGGTACATTAGGTATTTGGGCATTTACAGCTTCATGACTTTATTGGTGTTATTTTAAGCAAATTATAGCCATCAAACCATCAAATCTTCAAAGATGCAGAGCTGCAGGCCTGCTGCTGGAGAAGGAATTCCCTTTAAGTAGTGATTACTGGGAAGAGCGGAGGTTTCCCTCAAAGACGCAGGCAGCGCTCTGGCAAAACTCAAGAGAGGGCCGGCGGAGATGAGAAGGGGACGAGGAGGACGTTGAAAAGTAAAGACGATGAGTGACGGAGAAGCAAAGTGGTGGATAAAGACACGCTGAACTCATAAAGGACACCTGCTAAATAATCAAGTGTCGATTAAACGTCTGAAAAGACCTCGAGAGGGCGGCGGTTTTAATTGGACGACACAGCATGCCGGTCATGAGAAAAAGAGCTGTACGGAGAACAGAAGAGAGATCTTTTAAAAGCGAAGCCGCTGCTTACAGGATGTGGCAGCAGAGAGTCCAAAGGCCGGAGCTGGTGGCTTTAGGCCCTGTAGTAATTACTCTCCTCCACAGACCACAGAGGCGGCACCGGGGCCCGGAGCACGGCATGACTTTTAGCCAAAACAACCACCGACTCTAAATCATGTGCGGTCAGAACTCTTCATTCACCTCTCCAGACCTTCAGCTGAACATATGATACGCGAGCTGAATGAGACAGGTTGATGAGGTGTGCTGACATGAAATGAGACCTCAAACACGCAAAGAAAAAAGGAGCAAAAGTTCACGTGGACGCCACAAAGGACTGCTACACAATGGACATGATGTCAAAGGAAAGCTACGAGCGGCCGCTGCTGAAAACGTGCCAAGTACAGTCCTCGCTGCTAAGCCATTCAGATCTGGGTCTAAAAAAAAAAATGCATTCCTAAAATACACCACATTCCTCCACTTACAATACATTAGTCTTGCTACTATAGTCACGTTTTGGATTAGCCTACTTTCTTGCTAATCGTGCTGTGGGCCAGAAAAAGAGCACAGAGATATTTGGCTAAAACTTAAGCAGTTCAATTTGACACAAGTCAGAGGAGGATTACCTTTTCAACTGCTCAAGTACTGTCAACCCGCAGCCCGCTGAAAGCTCTTTCAAGCGCTGCGGGACGTGTTCAGGGAAGCCATCAAAGATTTAGATTTTAATTTGATTGATCATTTGGGTACAGAGACTGCAAATATTCAAGGGATTAATGTCCTCATCATCTGAAGATTTGAGAATATGTCTAATTGTTGCTTACTGAGTCATAATTATTCAATCTAAAGGTTGATAAGAGCGGTAACAATGAACCAAAACAAATACATCTTCAATGAGCTGAAAGATAATAAAATGCTCTGCAGAGCTGAGGGAAAGTGCACAGTTGGTCACTACGAGCAACTCCTCTAACCTTACACATAATCATTTGATCCATTCTTAATATACTAATAAGTACTGATTAGAGACGCTTTAAGTTTTGAAACCAAGTGAGGCGCTTTAACCCTTCACCTGCACATAAGAGCTTACATTTGTGAAAACTTGCACACACTTTGAATTCAGATTATTGATAAACTAATAAGAACAACGACTCTGAGAAGCAACATTTCAGTCAGCCTTTATGTTGATTTAGTAGCTGAGGGGATGGTTTTAATGAGGTCTGTGTATTGACAGCATTAACGGGTGGCACGTGACGGCAGACCTTCGAGAATACTTACCGAGCATGTCAACATACACAGACACAAAGCACACACAGTTACAGAATGGGTGGGGGGTGTCAGCTGAGGGGGCTTACTCACATGAGGGTTGGTCCCCCTGGATTTAACCCCACTGAGGACCAGAACGACACGACTTCAAACCCAGTTTAAGAGTATCCTCCCCTTCTCCCCGGGATATAAACCCAGCATGTGTTTCACACTTTGCTATCAGACTCCACTGATCAAACAACAGCTAATGGGATTGGGAAGAGTGAGGCTGAAAAAGGGAAGGAAACACCATGATAGAGGACTTATTGGCTTATGACATTCATCTGTGCCTCTTCCAGCCAATAGAGCTGACACTGACATGTCATTTTAACAATCAGAGGGGTAAAACGACGTGCGTGCACATGAGCCATCCGAGTGCATGCAGCTGCATCTATTCTCACCGCTTTCAATATGTCATCAGCAAGAGCAGCCAGATATGAGAAACTAAAACAAATTCACATGTTTAGATTTGGTTCACTGATGCACTAAAATTCTGCAGATTGGAATCCAGAGACAGATGATGGGTGCGTGCGTGTTTGCCCAAATCCCTTTTAAATCACAGCATGGGTCTGCCTCAAGCTGTGTATCAATATCCTCAGGTGATGGTCTCCTTAACTTGAATGTCAGAGTTGCTAGCACACCCCCTTCCTCCCCCGACAGACAGACACCGGAGCCCGAGCAGCTGAAGTCATTAAGACCGGAGACACAAACACAAACACTCCGCCTGCCCGGTCCTTTTCCTCCTCCCAGAGATGGCTTATCTTTCTAACACCTACACACACAAACACACACACATAAACCCACAGAGGCATGCAGACACACAAACTTCAACCTGCTGGACATAGACAACAAACTTCAACCCTCACCCCTGCCCTCAGCTTTCCTGAGCACAGCTAATCTATTAATTTACACGATGACATGTGAATACAAAGCAGCATTCTCCTGGGCTTATTATGGGCTGTGTGCGTAAAAACAGATTTCAATTAACCAACAGGAAAGAAAATCTTAAGAGTGAAAAGACGAGACAGGAGAGGTAACAAGGGGAGGGTCGTACAGGGGACCCATTTATCTATGAGTAAATCTTCCAGCATGAAACGGGCACAAAACCAACCCTGCTGTCACAGAACTACATTAAAATTGGATGAGTCTGCAAAACATCACATGACAGTGTTCTTGCTTTCTGCAATATCGACTCATGGCAACTACAGGACGTTACGGTTTGGGAAAAATTGTGGCTAATAATAGAGTTAAGGTAAGATTAGGGTTAGCCCATTGGTTATTGTACTTACTGTCAACAATTTAGCCTCTGGGGGCAACGGACAGTGATTTGGGACTTCCAGTTTAGCCAGCGGATATCCAGATAACGGATATTCAGCCTAAGTCTTCCTCTTGTGTGCCGGCAATTGTTTATAGTTTAGTTCCTGCATGAAATTTGGCGGTGCTACAAGCCATCCAACATGCTGACTTCTACCACTACCACATCATTGGGTTAACTACTTCATGTGTAAGCATATGAGTGATGTGGCCAATTTGAGCTTCAGTAATAACAACCCGACTTGTCAAAAAGTGAATTTGCTTATAAAAGCTGTTACGGGTGAAATGATAGCATGATGTTTGCTGGTGCAGTTTCATCTGCCAGGCAAAGAGAGAAGGGATTAAATATAGAGAACTGGAGGGATGTCACATGCTAAGTCAGACACATGTCAGGCGGGAGATGGAATTCATGCTCTGGAGGACACCGCCAGCACAACATGCTCCTCTTGCTTGTTCACAGCCACACATACACACACACACACACAGTCAAGGACACAGATCCACACTAAACGGAGGAGCTTAAATGAAACCACAGAGAGGCTCAGGCTGACAGTCAAAGGCTAACTCAGTCATGTTAGCAGCAAGGCTGGCGGTTGATACTTCAGGTCACAGGTGTTAGCGAACGCCAACAGACAATGGGAGGACTTCCACTGGTGGATGTGCTGTCTAAGCTCATCCTGAGGGGGTGACTGGATAGAAAACATCTGCCAGCTTGGAGATGGCCTCACGGTTGGACAGTGGCCGCTGAGTCTACCCTTGGGAGTCCCCAAAAAGCAAACACTGGTCCCACCCGAGCCCTCCCATGACCTCTGATAGCACGTGCCTCTCCTTACGACCCCCGGGGGTCAAAGGGCACTAGGCGAGAGGACGCATTGACTCCCTGAGCATGTGTGTCGTGCGGGGATGTGGGGGTGAAGGGTGACAGAGTCGAGGGGCACAGAGGTTCCGGGAACACCCTCGCTGGTGTTTGGATGCGTGTCCAGACACCCACAGAGAAAGTGTGTGTGATAGAAAGAAAGACACGGAGGGACGGAGAGAAAGAGCCACAGGAAGGGAAATCTGTCATTTTAATGGTCACTTTTATGGCCTGGGAGAGTTGGGTGGCAGCCAGACTGTCCCATCACTAACCACAGTCCAGCAGACCCCAGACAGATGCATCAGTGTGTGAGCTTTATTCTCACAAGTGAACGACAGATGTATCCTTCTTCAGTCGCCGTCACCGCAGTGGATTGGATTTAAGCGACTGCTGGGTGGGGCAGCGGTCGCCTCAGGCTGAGAGAAGTCACCCCGTGACAGAGAGGTCATAAAGGAACAATCTCCTCTGCAGAGTCGGTCGCTGCACAGCTGGGCTCTGAACCAGCGATTGTGAAACATGAATGAAGCTTGAAGCGTGTGCTTTGCGTGAACTGATGCTATGCTTCATTGGCTGGGGAGCGACAGTGGAGGTGTGCAGCTGCACTGATGCAAGAGCATGACACTGGATCAAAAAGAGAAGATATAGATGAAAACATAGCGTTTGGAGGCAGGATGAGAACTTTTCCCCATTGAAATTAACATTTTAAAGTTTTCTTTTAACCACATCCTCTTATCTCATAGATAATTCAACTATATGTGGATAGAGTGTGACGATCAGTTTGAATTATTTCCACTGTGACTCTCTGAAATCTTGTTTTTCCCTTCTCTAGTTTTCAAAAGCCCACAAAACCTCCCAAAAATCAGTAATCAGTTTTAATGCAATAACAGCAAGAGAGCATACCTCTATCGAGGTTCAAGCATGCGCTGTGAAGTGAAGGGAGGTATTTCCTTTAAAAAAATAGGTAGGAGTGGGTGGGCAGTGAAAGGCTGAGCTTTTGGGGAATTAACAAGCTTATCAGGGGGGCAGTTCTGTGAAAACAAGCAATAGAACAACTCCTGAGGAGATGAGGGAGTGAAAAGCTGTCTGCAGCATGTCCAATGGGACTTAGCAGGGAGATCTCCTTCCATTTACGACAAACGCACACAGGTCTGCAGCAATGACCAGAGTAAATGTGAAAGCTTACCTTGCTCTATTCAGTCAGGGTTTCACGCAGAGTTTGTTTTTGTAGCTACCAAGTAACCGGGGGCTCTTTGGGTGAAAGTCTTTGCCTGCTGAATGCACAGCCACCTGCACTTCTGTTTAAGTGCTAATTAGCAAATGATGCATGCTAACACGCACCTGCTCAACATTGTCTTGTTACCGTGTGGAACCATGCTAGCATGCTGATGTTAGCATTTGTAATCACTGTCACTGAGTTTGTTGTCTAACACTGTTCCCAGTTTTCAGGCTTGCTTTCAGTAAGTGAGGGCAAAAGAATCAACCTCTCACCGACCAAAATGTACCGTAACACCATTCTCAGCAATAAACTGGGCACAACCAATGGCATCCAAGCAGAAGCTCTACCAACCAATCAGCCAGCAGCCCAGGATCTTGAACTAGCTGCACTGTAATTAAACAGGACAGACTTATTAAAACTGAGCCAACTCGTCAAAGCAAGCCAAACAATCATGATCACATTTATCGTTATCAAGATAAATCCAAATTTTTCCCTTCTTTCATCAAGCTCTAACAAGATTTTCGCAATGGCGCCACGCTGCCAGTGGAACAAATGAAGTCTGCCTGCTGAAAACGAATTTGGCCTGAACATGGAAAAAACAAGGGAAATCACTCTTCTCCCACCTCTCTCCCGTTCCCTCCCCCCTTACCTGAGCTAGCCGGAGGGGCCAGTAAGCAACAGATTAGCAGTGCTTTGGGGAGCAGGCTGCTGTAGCGTGCTGTAATGCAGACTGTCAGTCCGACACAGTTGGGGGGCTACACAATGCCTCCTTGTTCAGACTGGCCCTTCTGTGCCCCACCTCTCTACCTCTCCATCTCTCTCTGTCTCTCTCTCTCTTTGCCTCTAGGGATTTAATCAAACCATAAATGTTCAAAATGTTCTCTCCCCTCTCATATACTAAAGAAAGCACAGGGTGAAGAGGACTGAAGGATGGAGAAAGACTAAAAAGGAAGGCAGATCAAGGCGGACATGTTGACTCCGAAACCAAACATAAATCAGCTCCCAGGAAACAGAGAGAGAGACAGAAAGAAAGAGACAGGGGGGAGGAGGAGGAGGGGCATCAAAGCATGGTTGACATTCTCTGAGATGCAGAAGCAGAGAAGGTGTGTGCGCTGGGTTTTTGCACGTGCATGCGAGTGTGTGTCGTGGGGCTTTGTTGAGCGCATAATTCAACAGCCAGCACATAAGTGGGGTGGACATGGGGAGATAATTGCCGGCACACACACCCACCAGTCTCTTTCCCAACACTTGTTTCTGTTTGTCTACAGCTCAGTTTCATCCTCGAGCCGGTTGGTGCAACGCTCCGTACCTGCAGCAGCAGGTATCGCCACTTATCTGATTCTCAAATAAGCTTTCTGCTCACAAAGAGTCTGCGTTCACAATATGACAAATGAGGCTGCATTCTCAATTAATCACACAATTGTTGCCTAAACAGGGACAGCTCGCTAACTGCAGCTGCAAGCAGCAACGCCGGGGTGTCACTCAAGAATCCTCTTCACGCATTTCGCAGTATTTTCTTTAGGGCTTCTTCCACCTCCCCGATGCAAGAGAGGGCAAGTGCAAACACACACAGGCGATGCCGACATATACATCTTTGCAGTTTAGGAATTAGACCCCCTCTTCTCTCCCCAATAACAGTTATTACTATAAAACCATCCAGCTCAACATCTGACTGGGCGATTTGGGTGGTTTTAGGGATAGACAGAAATCTATGCAAAATAATGATTATCATATTAAGGGCTGACTGGTTGAGCAGTTTTCTGCTGATTATAAGTCTTGATTAAGACATCCAGCCTTATTCAGCAGGTAGTCAGAACTCCTCCTCAGCCTGTGGAGGTAATTTTGAATGCAGTCTGGTTTTAATTTGGGAGTTTCACCTCAGGTATGAGACAGACTGTGTTTGAAAAAGTGACATCTGGGTGGGACAACAGCCAGTGTGGAGGAGTGTCCAGACTCCAAGTGAAAAGCATTAATTAACCATTTCTCATATTTATCTTAATTACGACCTTTGTAGTATCTTAGTTTCTTACATTCCTGTGTTTAGAAATATTTAATTAATTCTACCAATAACAACATAACAGAGTAGCAAAAATATAATAAAAAGAAGCTGTACTTTCAAAAGGAGGATACACACAAAGGAAAGCAACGCACGGTCAAAAATATTTGTGGAACAGTTGGTTCGAATTAAGGGCCGCCTCTCACTGGGCAGACAGCCAATCATATTTAAGGATAAAGAGTCGCCAGTCAGATGTCAGGGGTGCCCCGGCGTTCTCATTGGATTCAGACTATGTTGCCTTGTTGTTCTGGTCCGGTTTGTGTTCACGCTGACTTTTTACAAATGAACCAAGAGCTGCGGTTACAAAGTTCTTGTGCAGCACTACATGAACCCACATGAGGAAGCCAAAGAGCTCGCAGACAGAGCTGACTCTGAGCATCGTTTATACTACGTGTCTGCGACTCAAACACATGTTAGGAATAACAACTGACAGGTAGAAACAGGATGAAAATGAGGCGTCTTGCACCGTAATATTAACAGGTGATAGTTAGCGTGTGGGCACTAAGTGTCACTCGCTGCACAGAGGAGGCACAACACACATCTGTTTGAAGGCCTTTTCACTTTGTCCCAGGCTGCGTTCCAATAGCAACGCTACCATGCTATTTAGTGTGCCAGAAAAAGCTTCAGTATGCCCCAGTACATCGTAAGTCAAATGCAGTGTGCCAAAAATACCAGGATGTCCTACTGCATCCGGTCCAGCATGCTTTTCTGGCTGTTCAGACCCACAATCCTCTGCACAGCAGAAACTTCATCGCATCGAGAGCACAGACGCAGCACCGCCCTTTCAGGTGGCCTTGGACCAGTTTTTGGTGCACACCAGAGTTCAACTGACAGCTTCACAGCGACCAACGAACCAAACACAATGGGCAAGCAAGGTTAGGCGTGAAAGCAGCATTAATGAGCAGAAAAGCATTTTCTGCAATCAACTTTCCACCATTTTGTTTGCTTTGTTACTGAACAGCAGTTGTATTGTGTCATTGTAAGCAGCATAGCACAGACAGAACAAAACAGTGGGACCGCACAGAATCAGTGCTTTTTATTGACATAGAACACACCGGAAGACCAAACCTTCCCTGATTGCAAAACAGTTTGCCTGACAAGTGTGTGTCTGTTTTCTGTGTGGCACCAGGATATTACTGACATACCACGACTTAATTTAATGTAATATTGCCCCAACAGCAACCAAATCATTTATTAAGCATTACCTCAGTCAGGATGTGCTCTCTCCCCACGCATTCACTGGCAAAGAGACAAAAACGTATTTTGACTGGTGCACGTCAGTACGGTTTATATGCCACGACTTGACTCGGTTGACACAAAGCTCGTCTTTAAAGCTTCATCTGCTCTGAGCACATTTTCACATTCATTCTTGTCAACACTTTTATATTCAGTGTTTTGTGTTTTCATTGAATTTCCTGCAGCGCGCTGTTGTCGCACTGCATCGCTTTGGTGGGACTTCAAAGAATTTACTGCAGTGTGATGTGGGTTAATCTACCTTCCTCCTGCTGAACTCAAAATGAGGAGAGGGGAAGAGTTGTTTCCCATCTCTCATCACCAACACACGCTCTGCTGCTCCCTGACATGATGCCGAGCTCTGCTTTATGTGTGTGTTTGTTTATGTACTTATTGTATCCAGGGGGAAGCACTAACACAGTGGGTCATGTCTTTCATTGCTATCATGTTGTGTCAGGCCAGACTTCACACACACACACACACACAGTGCAATAAATGCACACAGACGCGCACGCACATATCTAGAAGTTATCTACGCTACATCTCCAAGCTGTCTACACCCAAAGGCTCTTTGGTTTCACATTTCCTTTTACTACTTTGACTGCAATTGCAAGAGGAGTCTTGTTAGCGCCAAACGTTAAAGATGGGACTGACACTGCTATATATATAAAACCAGCATCGCTCAGCTATCAACGCTACATGGAAACGGATGATATGATGTTTCTAGCCGTGAGCGTTCTAAATGTACACGTTTCTGTAATGTGACGCGAGACGATCACCTCTGGGTTGAGGCAACCGTCTGTAGCTTGGTTCAGTTTTCTCTCCAATCCGCCTTTGAATGTTGATCTATGGGTTGTGCTGTCAGGATCTGAGCTGTCAGGTTATCTATAATTTTTGTTACTTAACTTTTATGAAAGCAACACCTACATGGATTTAATAAGGGATTTGAAAGGATTTAGATTCGATAAGCGGATTCCGAACTAGTTTCAGATTTGCTAAAATGCAATCAAACCCCAACCAAATCCTTCTGCAACGTGTCTCCCCTCCATGTATTTACCCAAAACAAATCAATAAATGGTTATAGTTCAAACCTGAAGTCACTTCAAACGCTGTATATGTTCAGTCTGTAGCAAAAACAACACGCAGTATAAAAGAATTCTCTCTTATTGACACCCAACAACTGTGTTTTGATGCCATCATGCAAAGAATGGAAATGTCTTGACAATTCACTCCTTTGAGAGCCTCATTCACAGAGACTATCCTTTGAACCCCCCCTTCAGCTGGAGAGAAAAGCAGCCTTATGCCAGCCCCTCGCTGCCCGCCTCGCCGCCTGCCTCCACCGCAGCAGACAAAACAAACGGGAGGCAGGATTTGTTTAGACAGAGCTCACCTGGCGCACACAGAAACAGTGATCAGGCGAGCCCTGAGGAGGTGGTGGGGAAAGGAGGCGCGGGGGCCGATGACCGCACGACTGGGGGAGGGGGAAGGGGTCGAGAGAGGAGAGCGTGGGGTTCAGCGCGCTCCCCCTCATCCAGGACCACGCAAAAATCAGAGCGGATTAAGATCTGAGGGGCCTCGAGTGGCGCTCACAGGGGTGTGTTTGTGTGCAAGCGTGGGGGTGGGCGGTTAGGGGGTAGCCTAATCCAGGACTTGCTCACAGGGTGACAGCATAGTGGATTTGTGGCTCTTTCTGGCTGCACTGTCGGGCAGCTTAGAGCAACTTGTCCATAGAGAAGGAATCAGCTGATGTCGAGCCCTGCAGTGTTTCCACGTCACAAGATCAAACAACAGGAAGCTGTTTGCAGGGCTGCAAATAACAATTTTTTATAGAGCAGTCTGTTGACCATTTCCTCCATTAATTTAATGATTTTGACCTAGAAATGTCATTATTTTCCAGAACCAAAAGGGACACATCGTGACATTGTTCTTGTTTCAATTTGCTCATAATTTCATTTATCACGGTTATGAATCTCAGCCTGACTGTGACGTCACCCGACCATCTTCATCCTCTTCTGCACTGAATTCAAATTCATGACCTAAACCCAAGTGTTGACTTTCCTACATTTCCCGACAGCGGTCAACATGTGCTGTGAGGTTCGACAGGAGGGAACAAAGAGCAAGATGGATGGTAACTCCCCCTAACCACACTCACAGTTACTATGGGCTGACCTCAGTTGACCCCTTGGCCCCTCAACAGCCTCACATCCCATTGACTGGGGTTAAATGGGGTTTGGCCTACGGGGTTTTACGACAGAGAAAGAGAAAACCTGCTTCACTGTAACATTTCTTGGCAGTCAACAATGCAGCGACTCTACGGTTAAAGAAACGCACGATATGTGTGTGTTTTGTCATATGATGCGAATCCAAAGGCCCGGTTGCTGCAAATGCTTGATTCTTGTTATCATTTCTGAGGTTTTCCAAAGAGTCCAGCATTCATCGCTTCACTTTTCCTTCACAACTAAGTGTTGACAAAAACAATAATCCGTTTTCTGTCTGTGTCAGCAGATGACGGCAGCCAGCAGGAGACAGAAAGGCAGAAATAACAGCCAGTACGGCAGCACTCCCTCAGGTACGAGACACACCTGCCTTCAGGCACCAAGAACAAACATCATTTATAGTCATAGACATGAGTCAAGTGCAGGGCTGCTATTATTTTCATTATCGATTCGTCTGTGGGCCTGTAAAACGTGTGAAAATACGCATCGTAATCTCCTAAAGGCCAAGGTGAAGTCTTCACGTTGCTTTAATTGTTCAACCAACACTCAAAAAGTCTCAAATATTCTATTTACTATCACTTCAAAGACAGAGAAGCAGCATATCCTCACGGAGAAGCTGGCACTCCAGCTCATAAAACAACATCAACGACTTCTGATTTTCTAAACAGGAGCAGATCTATTTTCGTCAGTCTCCCTCTAAATGAATCAAATAATTGTTTCAGCTCTGTTTTGGCATTAAAATATGCAGCGACTAGTGTTTTGGTCTGTGT
This sequence comes from Chaetodon auriga, assembly GCF_051107435.1. Lineage (NCBI taxonomy): Eukaryota > Metazoa > Chordata > Actinopteri > Chaetodontiformes > Chaetodontidae > Chaetodon > Chaetodon auriga. Next base: position 8,248,213 of record NC_135091.1, read on the forward strand.
TTGCGCGAAAAAAAAAAGCACAGAAGCATGACACAGAGTTCTGCTCCTGGACGGTTGGCTGCTAGCTGTCTGCTGAAGAACAGTTACATAACAAGCTGAGGTCGACACATGAGTGAACCTGAGCGAAAACATACAGGAGAGGAAGCAAAAAGCATGAGGTCCTGTGATCTTTCAGTTCATAAAATCAGCACCGGCTTATTGATAACTTGTAATGTGAGGAGCATTAATTAGCTAGCATGCTATGCCTGTTAGCCTGGGGGCTCTGAAGTGTTGCACAGCTCCCTCCATACCTCTAATTAGCCGTTCAGGCGGCTTTAAAATAGAAGATGATAACAGGGGAAGAGAGCGAATTAAATTACCCACCAACATACTGTAGTTTGTTTCCATTTCTGCAGTGGGCTCAAAGCCGCCGCTGAAATATGAAACTGCAAACGCTCCAGCTGTCGATGCAAATGCAACACACAGAGAGGCATGAGGTGAAAATAGCGTGTGATAAAATTAAACCTTTTACTACCATAAGCATTCCCTTGGGAATCAACAGTTGGTTCATTCGCCGCAGTGACTGAGGCTCATGGATGGGACCGGACCGTCCGCCATCACTGACTGACCGACAGATGTGAGATCTATAACCCGCCGCTCCCGTCGCCCTGCACCCTGGCACCACCTGCCAATCAGAGCACTCCTCTCAGACTCCGAGGAGGCTCCAGCTGGTGGAGAATGTGGGGACTGTGGGGTTTCTTTGTCCCAGAGGTATTCTGAGGCAGTCCCCTTTCTCTCATTCCAGCCACAGGTCAGAGTTTCTGTAAATGTCCTGGTGAGCAAACAAAATTGAACCTGGAGACCCAACATCATGGCCTGTAGAAAAAAAAAAAAAAAACCTGATCTACAGTCCATGTGAAACAAAAAAGGATCCAAACATGACAGCAGTGCTTCCTCTAATCCCCTGCAGAGCTAATTGATTAATGAGACACTGAAAAGTCCAGAGGTGAACAAGCTGCACCAACGCTGAGATTTCAACAAATCAGCTCCCGCCTCTGACACAGTGTATCCGCATAATCACATCTAATCCAGAGTACTGCTACACCTGCTCTGAGCAGCAGCCTCTCTTCTCCCCTTCCTGCTTAATTAACCGCCATCGGATCCACTCAATCAGAGCATTTATGACAAAACCAACAACCGCTGACACATGCGTGGCAATTACAGAAATGTAACCTCGTTAACAGCCCTCCCCGCACTCCATGATCCTTAGCAGCTCATTAGGCAGCAGCGTGGACACATGCACACACGATCATACACACGGGGCATGTTCCATACATCTGCTCTTTAGCACCTTTCCCCACAGTGTTCTCCAGTCTGCTCGTTTCCAGCCATTAGACCCATTAGAGGCCAATTAACACCGGCACAAAGCTCCCTTCCTGTTTTATGGCACAGTAAACAAAACCTGCAGGCTTGCCTTTGGGCTCAGCAGAGCTCAACAGGCTGTAATGCAACACAGAATAACTCATTAGTTCACTAATATGCTGCTTTTTCTTTGCAGCCTGCGCACTCCGCGGCGGATTGCACATAAACCGAAGGTAATTGGCAGGTAATGATTGGAGCACTTGCATTGGCTCAACCTTTCAAAATGATTGTACATGAAGCACATTAATCATATAAAAACCGCTCTGTGGTCGGTTTGCTTTCTTCTCCGAGCTGTAAATCTGCAGCAAAGGACGGCACCTGGTGCAAACAATAGCTCCCATCTAGTAACACATTAACCACATTATCCCGTTTATCTCGGCAGCATCAATGGGATATGTGTCGGAGATACACGCTGCACTGATAAAACCAACCCTTAATCCCTCCAACCAGACGGCTTTGGTAAAGGGGAACCTGTCTGAAGTGCCTCATGTGGGTCATTCTTCGCAAACTGTGTCAGAATTGGCCCAAAAGATAAGCGCAATACGGGTGTTTTTCGGCGTGTTTAAGTTGTGTTCTACTCGGTTTGTGGAGTGTGCATGTTGCAGCACGCCACAGGCACGGGTCCTCCTCAGAGAAGAAGTTGATGCGACACTAAAATTACCTCTCAGAGTTGTTTAGGGAGTCGTGCGCAACAGTTTGAAAGCATGCGTAAATGACTAATCCTATATTTCATGTCCTTGGGTGCAGATTGTACACTTCTCAAGCGTAAAATTGGATGAAGCTTAAACGCAGGCAACACACGCAGAATAAAATAAATGCTGGTCACACTTTTTTTTAAAGGTTGGAAACAGGTTTACGCTGCTTTTCTTTCCCCAACAAAGCGTGAACACAACGCAACAATTCCCCACCTGAAAAGTCTGAAGAGCCCTTGGTGAGGTCGCACAGGACGGTCAGGCACGTTATTCCCAACAGGAGCGCAGAAGTGACGGCTGAGAGAGTCCCATCTGAGAAGAACATCCTTGAAGCCTCGAAGTTTGGGGGTTTCTCCGTAGCGTTAGAAAGTCCAGCAGCAGCATTGGCGTTCAGGTTCTGCGACGCATGCGGGAGATGTGCGGTCCCATGTCTCTAGTCTTCCCTCATCCTCCCACCGCACCGCTGCGAGACCGGGATCGAGGTTCCTCTGGGGCTGGAGCAGTGCTGCAGCTCTCTGAGCGCATTTCTAACTGCGTGTTGTGTTGTGGAGGCAGCCCACCTGGAGGACCGCCGCTCCCCTGCATGGTCTCAAAGACCCAGAGTTCCCTACCGGACACACGCAATAATCCAGTTCTGTCCTTTCACTTTTGATACCCTCCGTGCATTTTATTTTCAATATTTTCGAGCTTCTGGGTAAAAACATGGATGCAGGATTTTTACTTGTAATGGGGTGTCTGGTGTTGCTGCTTTTACTGATGTGGAGGATCTCAAAAATTCTTCCTCCGCCACTATTGAATTTTCAGTGGAATAAAGTTAAATGCCCAGAAATTACCATTAATGCAAAATAAGCTTAAATTCGACATCTAGCCTACATTATAAATGCAAGCATTTTAAATACATAACACCTCTAAAGGAAATAAGTTAGGTAGCGTATTTATGTAGTTATTTGTTTAGTTACAGACAAAAATATGGAAGGATTTCATTAACTCTGACAAAATGAAAGACTCGTCAACTGAAGCGCTTTAAATTCGATCATCATCATTAAATACACCAGCATTAACACCGACATAAAGTCTGCGCGCTGTCTAAAAACAACATCTTTGCTTTGCATTTTGCTTAACAATAATGGTGAACGCAAATAGTCACGTGTAATCATACAGGCATGTTCGCTATGGCTGTCATTAGTAAGCCGAGCCTTTTTAATTAAATTTCATATAATTAGCTAGATTTTTATTGCAGTATGTAGGCGTCACTTGCTTTTCTAGCTTAGAGCTCAGTTGTGCACTTGCATAAAATGAGAGTAACGGTATGTAAAACCAACGGAGCACTTGCGCCATCTTGTGGACGGTGGTCTACATTGCGAATCCGCACAAATCGCGCTGCAGTGACATTTGGCTACACGGCTTCCGTAAGTTCGCATGTGACTACAGAAGGTCAGACATGGCCGCCTGTGCGAAAGGGCTCGACAAATTTATTATTTCACTGAGGTTGTTACGAAATCTCCAGCTCCAAAATGAACGTGAGTACATCAAACAAGCTCGTTTTTCTCCGTCATACTTCATAATGCGCTGTCAGGCTTCGGCGGTATGTAGCTAACGTTAGCACTAGCAATGTACTTCCACTATGAGCTAACGTAGCTAACGGTAGTCAGTTAGCTAGCCAGCTCTCAACCTAGATTAATAGCAACTTAAACCTACTTTGACCGTAAAAATACTCGGCGAATGTCACATGTTCTTTTCATTTTCAGGGTTTCTGTCCACGTCTGCGTGTCGTCTGGCTGCGGGGAACCGCGAGCAGCCACCAAAATTCACCCCTCCATCTAAACCTGTCATCGTAGATAAAACACAGACCGAGGTGTCTCGGCGAAAGTAAGATCGACATCACGGCCTCACAATGACACATAAGAACATCGACACCTGTGTTTTTTGACGTGTTGTGTCACCCTGTCAGGTTCCTGAGCCCAGAGTTCATCCCTCCCAGACAGAGAACAGATCCTTTTAAATTTGCCCTTGAGAGGAAAGACATGATCCGCAGGAGGGCTGTGCTCAGCATCCCGGAATTCTACGTAGGTAAGAGCCCAGGTGAAATGCTCAACAGGTGTTTCCCACTGTGAAATGGGAGGTTTACCAAACTTACGAAGCTTTGAATAATTGTATTGCTCTTTTTTCTTTTGGTACAACATTGTCTTTGTCTCACTGCAGAACCTTGCAAATACAACATGTTTTTGAAAATAACATGCATAAAGTCTGTTTGTATTGTCTTTTAATGGTGTAAATTATTTTGACTGTGTTTCAGGGAGTATCCTGGCAGTGATCATGGCCGACCCTAATGCCAGTGGGAAGACTAACCGCTTTGTTGGCATCTGTATCCAGAGGGGTGGAAAGGGGCTGGGAGCCACATTTGTTTTGAGGAACATCATTGATAACCAAGGTGAGGTTTATTTATTATCTGTGTAAGTGCTGGTTTAATAAAGTGTTACTGAGGGCCACGCAGACTGTGGCAACAGTGTCTCCTGCTATGAAGGAATATAAAGATATTCTTCAGTATTATTCTAAATGAAATAAATTATTTTGCTTTGGCCATTGATAGTGAACCAGGTGTTCTTCAGGTAAAACACCGGTTTCATTCATCTACTTCTTTGTGTGTGCTTGGCTCAGGCATAGAGATCTGCTACGAGCTGTACAACCCACGTATCCAGAGCATTGAGGTGCTGAAGCTGGAGAAGAGGCTGGACGACAACCTGATGTACCTGAGAGACGCTCTGTCTGAGTACAGCACGGTGGACCCGGACATGAAGCCTGTGCCCTGCTCCCCCAGTGGAGAGGTGCCCGTCAACAAGGTAAGGGAGCATCAAGATGGAGCCTAATTCATGACGGAGAGCTGGATTAAATAAAACTTAAAGCTTTAAAGCTATTTTCAAACGACTGAGAATTTCTGTCTATTCACCAGATTAAAGTAAGGATGCGCCCAAAGCCATGGTCCAAACGCTGGGAACTACCCAAGTTCAACATCCAGGGGATCCGCTTCGACCTTGCCCTGACCCCAGAGCAGATGGAGCACGCCCAGAAGTGGGCAACGCCTTGGGAGGAGTACGACATGCTGAAGGAGTACGACACCTCCAAACTGGAGGAGCAGATCTTTAATGAGGTCCAGCAGGAGATGAGCAAGTGAGGAAGATCCTCCTGAAATGTTCTTCGGTTTCACCATCAACAGACTTTTTCAGGAGCGGAAAAACACTGGGATATGAGGTTTGCGTGGATGTGGAGCTCTGCTGGATCAGCTCTAAGGTAGTCCAGATGGTCTGCTTCACACACGAGGAGGAGCCAAGATGGAAGCTGTCGTATTCTGAGGAGTTATGCCGTCTTCTTTTTGTCTTGTCAGTCTGCTGTACAGTACAGGAGCACTGAATGTCGCTGGCCTTAGTTATGATCATGCAGACCCATGAAGTGGTTTCTATAATAAAAGCTATTAAACATCTTTTGAATCACTTTTTATTCTCCCAAGAAACATAAACAAGTTTGTGTTTCTGTTTTGGCTGCTGTCAGGTTTATGTTTTGCTTGTCAGCCAGTTGCTAGCCTGTAATTGGGTTGAAGTAATAGAGTCTTGACACTAGGTGGCACTATTCCTCCATATATGTCGCCTCCATCAGCGGTTGCATAAGCAAGCCTTTGTTGTGTCCACAGTGTTCTTAGGGAAACTCCTGCCGTGCTAAATACACAGATGGTTTATTATTTCAGCCTGTTTCCAAACAGCAAGTTTACTGACTTATCTGGTTGTTAACCTTCAAAAAGTCTTTGTTCGTGTTTCAGATTTGAGGGTCTTCTGGGTTTTAACTTAGTGAAGATTTCCAGATAAATCAGTAAACCTGCCTCTTGGAACTGGCCCCAGTACGCCGCACAAAACCTGGTATTCTGGGACCAAACACCAAAGACACCCGGTAGTGTTTTACTGTTGTGGATGGAAAATTGTGGTGTCGAGACGGTATGTTAGAGCGTCAGTTGGGTAGTATAAAAACACTTGGACTCCTTATGTTATGTCTGCTCTCTGTGAATGTGTGTGTGTGTGTATAAACACGCTGAATGAGTCCCTGCACTCTAATTTCTCCATATTACAGGATGAGACGCGGAGAAAATGGTCTCTAATACAGGAGTAGCAGATGTTTACTGAGCTCATTATGGACCACACAGGAGATACAGCGGAATAAAGAGAGTGATTATTCCTGTTACGTTTAAGGTAATGGAATGGAAGAAATGCAGTTAAGCTTTTAACGTCAATAGTCAGAAATACACACAGTATTGGGTCGAGCTAATGGTTCTGATTATTTTAACCAAATTGCCAAATCTGCACCTGTTGAAACAACCGTAGGTCTCAGCCTCTCGTCAGTGTCGTGCACAGTGTGTTTAGTCCCTCTGTTGACTCTCCACCTAATTTACTCGCTACCCAATCAGACCTGACCTGCAGCAAAGAAAACCAACTCCATCTGCTTGTGTGTACAGTAGACTGAGAGCCTGTCCTGCACATTGTCATTACACTACCCACTGAACCAGCTGGCCCTTTCACCTTTTCATTTCTCACTCTCAGTATTTCTGTTTGGGACTGACTGATGTTCACATGTGGAGGCGGTAACAGAAATGTTTATCCTACAGCACATTGCCCGAGTCTTTAGAAGCATTCCACGGCGACACCACTGGACTGGTAAACCAGTTTAAACCACAAAGTTATTCAGTCTGAGTTACTGTTACAAGGAAACTTCCCTGTCTTTGTGTGTGTGTGTGTGTGTGCGTGTGTGTGCTTGTGGATTGTGATCTCAACTGTATGTGCCTCCCATGCCCTCAGGTTGACTTCTCTGCACCTGGAGTGAAGTTAAAGCCCCGTGGCTGGGAAAAGAGATCAAACACCAGTTCCCACACACACACACACACACACATACAGTCACACGGCGACTTGCAGACAGGCTATCATATCAGCCTTCGCAGACAGACACCTCAAACAGTGCCAACTGTAAACGTCTGGGACAGCCTTTCTGTCAATCCTCATGCGAAACAAGATCCGCTCCACTCACGGTTGTCGTGGAGTCGGGGTGGGGCATGCAGGTCTGAGGAGCCCATAATCCCACCCCCCCCAATAACAACCGACTGTGAAGCATGGTGGGCCGATGATAGCTGCAGCGCCACACCACTATGAAGGTCAGTGCAGGAATGTAGGGAGGGACACTCTCCTCTAATCCTTCTTCCTCCCCTTCGCCGGTGCCCTCGCGACCTTCATCTCGTTCCCTCTCTGAAGGGAGGATCGCGCCGGCTTTGAAAAGAAGCCAGGTTGATGAATTGGAGAGGATGTGATCCAGGGTGTGCGGCGACTCCCACGTGAGTGAGATTTTGGGGTAATGTCTTCCACCGGGCCAGTCCACTAAATGCAGTTTGACTCTCTCAACCTTTCAGCGCGTTGATCTCTAACGGCTCTGTCACCGTGTGATTTCTTACTCTGCCGTCTGCAGGCCTGGGGAAATTAGCTTCACTCTCTCCGTCTCTGCCGGCGAGTGTGAACTGTGTTTGAGATGTCTTTGCGTATGACAAGTGCAACGGGATACTGGGCCACCCATAGGCCCCAGGTAAATTACACCCTGTCATTGTGTGTGTGTGTGTGTGTTCATGTGTATGAGCATGTGTGTATGTGCTGCTCGGGGGCCACCCGTAGTCCTAGGTAAATTACACACTTGAGTTTCACCATATGTTTCCAGTGAAACGACACGACCGTCTGCTCCTCTCCGACTGTCCCACGGGCCTGACGGGGGGCTCCTGCTGCCATCACTCTCCCTTTGTTACACACTCACACAGGCAACCTGACAGCGCGACAGCTGTTAGGAAACATAACATTGCAAGCAGCTGATGCCTGAAGTCGAACAGACACATATCGCAGTCATTTTAATAATGCGATCCTGTGTGTGAAGCGGGGCTGGCAGCGCTGCCAGGGTCATGGGTTCACTTCCAGTTGGGGCCAAGCATCTTAAAAATGTACAGATAAAAGTGCCTCCATTGAAACGGCATATGTTCACCACTGTCCATAGAGCAAGGGTGACTGTGAAGGACAGGACTGGGGTCACATGAAAGAGGGCTCCGGTAATTTAGCATCACACCTCCACAAAGTTGAGGGATTTATAGCAACAAGGAGGTCAGGAGCAATGCAGCAGAGGCCCAGATATCCTGACTTTGAATGCATGAGTCAAGCTCCAAAAATTCTAGCTGCGACACCTGTTACCCTCTCCATGCTCATGTCTATCAGTCTCCGCGCCCCGCTCTGTGACGCATTGTTGGTCTTTTCAAGGGATTTGATGGTAATAACAAAAAATATGGAATATCATTTGTTATCCTTTAACATTGTTGACGTCTTTGGAAGCTGGATTCGTGAGATGAACCAGGATCACAGAAGCGGAGAATCCATCTCGGCAGGCTTCAATTTATGTGCTCATGGCCGAACCACAGTGGTTTGGACCAATCAGCGTCCTACGAGGGACTGCTGGCAGCTGGGGGCGTGGTGTAGGGGTGATGACAGCGAGACAAGCCACTGTTTTCTCCAAAAGAGGTTAGCCTAGCTGCTATAGCATCAGTTACATCAGAATCAGAGAGCAAAGAACGCTCTCGCCTTGGCTCTCCATCTTCATAAGATTCATTGATCCGATTGGTTGAATTTGGCCTGTGACAGACAGATGTTTCATCAAATCACCTGCCAAGTATTTCCAAACAGCTTCCACGGTCGACTTCTCAGATGGCGCTCTGTAAGAAAGCGGGCTGAGTGAGGGGATGAACGGATCGTAATCTGTTTAAAGTCACGATTACTTGCGCCCTCGTTGCTGCGTATTACCCAATGTGTCCCAGAGGAGTAAAAGCTGAAGGTTTAGCAGCTTGGGCCTTGAAAAAATAACAGGCCCTGGGTCACATCACATGATCAGAGGAACACTGTGACCAGACCTGAGGTGAAAACAAATCTTAAACCTTTTGTTTGGAGGTAATCCAGTCAGATGTCAGGAAAGCGCAGCAGCTTTTTAAGTGTCTCGCGTCCACGTGTCCCGTCCTGTACTGTACAGCAGGTAAGAAAGTCCGACAAGAAATCTATCTAATACCGCCTTAAAATAATGTCCTCGATTATTTCTGTGCCTGCAGGCTGAAGCGTAAGTATCAAGATGAAAGGAAATACAAGTCACAGCAACAATGTGTGTTTTTCGGAGACATCCACTCACACACTGATTTCGTCCTGACACGGTGCCACATAATATTTCTACCAGCTCCGGCAGCATTCCTGCACGTATTCAGGTCACAGCTGTCTGATTTTGTCCTTTATGTTTATGTGTCCTCTCCAATCATAGTTTTGTGTATTTTCACCCTTTAGGATGTCCCTGTCCACATGCCGTCCAAGATAAGAGCACCCAAGGCTGTTTGATGCATTCTTCACATTTCCTTGGTATCACTGCTTGTTCCTGCCACAGCGCAGCGCGTCTGTGTGTGCTCAGTTGTTTAAAGAGCTCGGGACGTGCGAGCCGGGTCATAACACAGCACATTATTCGTTATGATGGGTTGTTTGGTCATGATGACCCTGACTGGGGCTATAAAAAACACAGCAATGTGGTCCAAAAGTATGCTTCTGCTTTGATGCGAGGGGGGAAATGTTGTGGTTGAAATACAGGCAGTTTCATTTCCTCGCCTCTGAGGGGCGCCCTCATCTTTAGTCTCCCCTCTCTCTGCTCCTGCAGGGCTCCCAGTTCCTCCGCACAGCTGGTCTTCTTCTCTCCTGAGCTGTAATTGCAGCTCTGTCCTGGGAAATAGAGGGAGGAAATCCCAGAGCTTTTGCCGTGCAACAATGACAATAAAAAAAGAGGCGAGGAAGAGAGGAAGAAAGCGTTTCAGCTGAGATGAAAGAAGGAGGGAGGCTTAGGAGGAGAAGGGAGGTGGAGGAGTGCTGGCTCAGGAGTGGCAAAGCGCGGTGGAGGTAGAGATGAAGGAGAAAGCAGGGGGAGGAGGGATGGTGTTGGTGATGGTAGTAAACGCTTGAGTTTATTAACCTCATTTAGTTGAGAGGCTGAGAGTGAGGGGAAGGGGAGGAGTGGCGTGTTCATACTGTGAATGCAGGGCTGGAGTTTACTAATGAGGGCTGCAAATGCACACACACACTGCTCTTACACACACACTCACACTTTTCTTAGCTCATTCCCTTGCTCAGACCAGATTCACCTTGATCTGATGCCAAGTATGCAGGCAGAACACACATTCACAGGACCGGGTACTGCCAGCTTCATCTTACTGCCTCCCCTCATTTTTTTCCCTCATATCAAACTGCAGCTGAGAGGCTTTTTTTTTTTTTTTTTTACCCAAACTGCTAACGATATACGAAGAGGAGAGTGGATGGAGCGGAGCTGAGGCCTGATACCCGGCCAAATCGCAGAGCTTTAGACTGTCCGACAACCTCATGTGTACGTTTTGTCATGTGTGGCTAATGTTGATGGAGAGGTCTTCACATTTCTGGGACATTTAAAGTCCACCTTAGAGGACCAGTGTGTAGGGTTTCGTGGCTTCTAGTGGTGAGGTTGCAGTTTGCAACCTACTGAACATCCCTTGACACAGGGGCTGAGTGTAAGATCATCTGAGGTAAAATAACTAGACCTTGAACATGTGAAGACATCTATTCCTTCTCCCTTGTTGAAAAATATGCGTTCAGTTTCAAGAAGTCTGAGCCAAGCAGGACGTCTCCTCCTTCACCGAACAGTCCATTCTCAGCGTTTCCGTCACACGACTGGCGATGTCACAAATCACGCCCGTGCATCCGCTCCTTAACTAAGATTTAGGTGTGAAGGTGATGCTGATAAACTTTCCACTCGGAGCAGATGAAATTGAAAACAGCCTTCTGCTGTCAAACCCTGCGCGTACATTACGCTGCACAGTGAAGGTCGAACATCCGAGTGATTTAACATTGAGGAAGAAATGATTTTGACTGGAGGAGGCCTTTAGATATTTGTTATCTACAGTCGAAAACTGGACTGTAAGGACAGTGTCACCTCTGTCAGTGCAGCAAACCACTCATTAGTGATCCAGCCATATGTGTTACTCTGAAATGGACCATTCTGCATCATGAGTACTTTTACTTTTGGGACGTCAAGTATATTTAGACACTAATGCAATTTTGAATGCAGGACTTTTACTTGTAACAGAGTACTCCAACACTGCAGTATTTTCCTTAAGTACTTCTTCCACCACTGATTTTACAGTTGACAGTACAAATACTGTTTAGCCGCGTGCTTTAAACTGCAGATGAAGAAGCTGTTTCAACGCAGTCGTGTTAAGCTGTCCGACAGGAGGGAATCCTTCACATTATCCTGATAGCCCCCCCCCCCCCATCCCATTCATCCATTCCACACACTGACCACTAATGACCTGAGATGGACACGAAGAATGCACACTTAAGACGCTCGCTGAAGACGAATGAGTGAAGATGCACTCTGAACTATTGACAAATGGCGTGAAACACACACACACACACACACACACACACACACACACACACACACACACACACACAGACCGCGGACACACACCTAGAATTCAAAGTGAAGATGGATGATGCAGCGAAGATGCTCCCTGAGCTGAACTGTAGGTGACAAATGATCAGCCACCTCAGTGGGTGTACTGACCCCCTGCTGCGGCCGACCGGGGGGGGGGGCTTATTTTGTGATTTGACAAAGGTTAAGTGACCATTTCTTCACCTCTCTCTCCTGCTGATTGGTAGACCCATAGATAAACTACACAGTCCTTTAGATGCTTAAGTTTTCTTAGGCTGAGTCATTTCACGTCGGTTTTATTGATACAGCCCAAATTTGCCTCAAAGGGCTTTGCAGCCTGTACAACAGACACCGTTTATCCTTAAACCCTCAATTCTGATAAATGAAAAGTTACAAAACTGATGTAAAGTTAAAATAAATCAACTTCAATGAGCGTAATAAGGCAAATAACCATCATCTGGAACTCAACAGGACTCTGATACACATGCGTTTGCTTTGAATATGTGTCATAAAGACTGATGTCAAACTAAAAACGTGGCTGAACTCTGCAAGTGAATAAACACGGGCTGCCTCTTCCTCATCGTCCGAGCTCAAACCAACACGTAGGATGGTGAAGCAGTGCTTGTGATTTATATTTTCGAATTAAACTATCTGAAGAGCCAGATGGGTGAGGGGTTTTCTTTGTGGGGAAACACAAGGAACACAGAAGAGCAGAATGTCAACTTACTCCTCTGTGACTGACGGCTCACCAAACACTCTTTGAGCCGTCCTGATACAGTAAACTCTTCCCCATCTGGAACTTCCAGCGGGTTGAAACAAAGAAGTCAAACTAATTTGCAAATATTTGACCCGAGCCTGATACAAAAACAAACCTCCAGCAGCCAGCAGACTCCACGTGGGCCTCCTCGACGCTCTTTGAGTCCGACGCATGATTCAGAACCTTATCTGACCCGCCGGTCCGCCGCTCGGATCTTAAAGAGCTGTGACCGGCCATTGGAGGCAGCTCTGAACCGTTTGTCTACGTGCCAACGCTCTGCCCAGTTGCTTTGCTTCACACACTCACTATCATTAAACTTTTGACCCCGCTGCGTCTGTCACCCTCTGACAGAACGCCGCCCTTTGAGGTCTGTGACTACCGTCGATGTAGCGGTCAGCTCTGTCACACTGAGTTTACTTGTCTTGTCTCCATTGTTTGGTTGTCCTTATCGCTCTCCGGCCCACACACCTGATGGTATAAGTCAGCCGTTGTGTACGATAAACCGCCCGGCGTTCTGTACAGTTGAGCCTCATTCGCCGTCTGATTGTTCTATCTAAGCTGCCATCGCAAAATTACACCCCATTACCCTGCAACAGCCCAAACTGCCAAATTGCTACGATCTGTTTCACAGCTCATTACCAGCCGATAATATAAGACAGTTTAATTCTCTTATTGGTGATGTTGCTCACCCTCAACGCGACCAGGCAGTGTAGAAATATAAATATCATAGTTTCTTTAAGATTTCTGTAAATGTGCCAGCGTTAGCCAGCTGGCTAATTTTCAACTGCAGTCCTTTGGCGAGATGTTTTGAAACCTATAAAGTGATAAAATGTGCATAATGAAGAGACTGCGTGACGACAGCGAAACATAAGTGCCGTAATACGGCAAGAACAAGCACCATTTTGGCACATAAAGGCGTGCAAGCGGCATAAAATCATTATGTTAATCTTGATAAAATATTAAAGGATGCAGTTACGGGTGAGTAAAACGGTAATAAACGTGCACATAACACACATCCTGAAAGAATCCGGTCGATAATCACGTGCTGTTGTAGCATGCGGGTCTGCCGTGGTTTACAGCGGCTTAGCCAGCTGATAGCCCCGATAACAACGGCGTATCCATTACTCGATGCTCCATCCAGCCACCATTACGAATTACCTGGAGGTCACGACCTCTGAGCCACTCAGCTTCCTTGCTACTATCCCCAGCCAACCACTGGCCGGCACCACTCAATACCCCAGGTTCAGTTTCCCCATCGGCATCAACCTCCACCCTCCTGTTCCCCACCACAGTCCCCATAGTAGCGTCTGGATGGAGGGTGGGGGGGTGTTGGCGCCTAAACAGCAGCAGATGTGGCTCCGCAGAGAACACCGGCCCTAATTAACTTCAATGGATTTCCTAATGCGACAGCTACCATATTTCATATACCGCGCACCCAGACCCCAGCGGACCTGACGGGGGCCAACTGATACCTTGCACCGCGGAGAGTGGCGGCGGAGGGGGTGTGCTGAGAGCGAGGGGTGAGGAGATGGGGGAGTGCGAGGCGAGGGAAGAGGTGGGGAGTAAGGGATGTCGGAAACCAGAGCAGAAGACATGACCCCTCTTACTGGGAGGAAATCAATTAATTCAAGCTTTTTATGGCGCGGCGTCTGCGATGAGGGGCTGCAGCCAAGTCAGCAATCTGAGGCAGAGCGGATAGCAAAGGCCCGTATCATTACATTATATCAAACAAAAAAAACAAAAAAAAAAAAAGGAGAAAGGGAGGAAGAGAGAAAGGTTGTGGAGGGCTGACGGGGAAGGATAGCGTAAAAGAGATAAAAAGAGGCTAACGTGGACGCTAAGGGAGATGGATGCAGAGGGAGTGAGGGAATTTATGGTCCCGGGTCTCATTGTTCCTGTACACGTGAGGGTGCACAGCTGGGGGAAAGAGGGAAATGGGGTACAGATGTACTGTATCAAACACAGAGGCCTGAACTTCAATAGATACATTACGATGCGCTCCCCTGCTGCACTCCCTTCTCCAAACATCAAAACCGCCTTCTACCTTTCTCACCCCTCCAGCTACTGCCCTCCCCCTCCCCCACTCCCCTTCTAACACACACACTTTTACCTGATAGCGCCTTCGCTCTCATAACATCCATAGCCTGCCCTGTGTTTTTTCTCCCTCTGTGGGCTGCATTCATTTCACTTTACTCACTTTATTCCCCTTCCTTTACGGGCGCAGCAGGTATCGGGCTTTGCCAGCAAGCTGTGGCCTCCTTTGAACTGTGACTAGCTTGTTTTAAAACCCACCTTAACACACACACACACACACACACACACACACACACATACACACGTACACATGTTAGCAATGTCCAGCCCTAATGACATGGGTATATTATCATGCCCCAGACGACAATACATCACAGCTGTTCACACTTGCCCCCACCTCTCATTCCACATCCCTTCAACACACACACACACACACACACACACACACACACATACAAATCATTATAAGAGGACGTATGGAGGAAGACATGGAAGCAGAGGAGGGTGGGAGAGGTTTGTGCCCCTTGAATCCAAGATTTGTCCCGTTTCAGGACTGCAAAGGGGCATCGAATGGGGGGGGGGGTGATGTGGAGCAGGGGTATCACTGGAAGTGGAACTAGCCGTGACCCTCTCCTCCTCCTCTTCCCCGCTAACTAAAGAGAGAGAGAGAGAGAGGTTCCCCAAGGAGCAGAGAGCTGAGACGCTGGATAATTCCCGGTGCTTTCCCGGTGCCTATAGAGGAAGGGGCCCCTCTGGATTTGTCAGTTGTGGCTGCAGCTGTCTCCGGGCAAAATGGACCACAGTGGACCTGACACTTGATCCCTCTTCTCTTTCTCTGCCTCTCTTTCTTGTCCTTTTATCTCTCTCTCTCTATGCACTGACTCTCTGTCTGTCTTGCTCCGTCATTCCTTTCACCGTCTCACACTTTCTGTCTGCCTGTCTCTCTCTTTGTCTCTCTGTTTTTTGGTTCTTGCTAAATTCGAAGACTTTTTCTTGCGGACGGGGCAACGCAGCTCGAGGAGGACGGCGTCGCGAGCCTGCACAGATGCAGTCGGCGCCTGCAGGAGCCACGTTAAGAGGCCCGGGTTTTTGTCACGGCTAACCCGCTCTGTGATCGCTCCATCTGAACGCCAGTGCAGCTGATCACTCAACACGTTTGTCGTCGTCATCATCATTCGCTGACTTATTATAATCATTATTGAAAGTGTGGGGTTTGTACTTGTTACTAACCCTAACCCATCCCTCTATTTTGAGCTACTCCCTGCTCTGTTTAGCTGTATTGTGATAGCTGGACAGCAGTAGGCTAGCAGGGCTGGAGGTGGCTGAAGTCCAATTCAAAACACAGAAAATCGATGCCGATGAGCTGCAGCTGTCTGAAAGCTCTTTAAACTTTAAACCCAGCAACATGCAGGATGCAAACCTGCCTCCAGTGTGAAATTCCTGCATTTCCTCATTGACTTACGACTATGTTATACTTTGTGGTTTGGAAAAGAAAACATTTCAGATGAACGCAATCCAGGCAGCGACTTAATTGGCAAAAAACATATTTTGTAAGAGAGAAGCTTCCAAACGAGCCAAAACTCTTAAATCTCACCTAAGATAACCTTCCTCTTGCACTATCCACCTCCTGACTGAGGGCAGCGCTGTGGCTTTCCGCTGTTTTTCTAAAGAATGACTGGATGCTTCTCTGCATCTTGACCTGGAAATATCAAAATCTGTGTTTTGCTAACTAGAACCTGTGACAGCAGCGGTAAAATAAAAATATAACCAGTCCAGATGTCAAAAATCTGGCGGCAGGATGCGTCTCCTCCTTTGCCTTGAGTGAAGCTTAATTGACCTATCAGTGCCTGTACCTGAGAAAAGCATCTAAAGCCCTTTCCGTCTCAAGTAATTGGCTTACTTTGTCCGTATAACACATCTGGCTCCCAGAGCCGCCCAGTCAGTCCCACAGTCTCTATAAAGTGGAACACCATCCATAAAATCTCCATTAGAGCAGGGCTGCCTGGAGGTCGCCGTGAGGAGAATCAGGGGGTCACAGCTCCACTGTAATGCCTTCACACGTGGGGTTAGAGGTGAGCGCTGTTGACATTCCTCCCATGACTGTCTGATATTAGCATGATTGATCTGCCGGAGCGACTCTCTGGGAAGTACACTCCCCACTTGGCTCCTGAACTTAAACATTTATGTTTGGTCCTGCGTCTTTCAATCTGTCTTCCTCCGTGTCGGCGCATCTCTTTCTCCCTCTCTCTCACCTTCACGTCTGGTGGATCTCCAGCGAGGCTTCGGTGTCACACGGGGATTGACCTTGGAGAAACGGTACCAGAGAGTGTTTATCTGGCTTTCCTCTTAGCTAAACCAGATAAAAGAAGAGAGTCGTGATTGATCGCCCACTCTTCGCCCGAGGTTTTCTGTTAGCAGTTCCATGTGAGCTACAGTAGAGGGCTGTGAGTTATTGCTTCGTCAAATTCCACACCTTCTGAGCGCCGTTGGCCTTGGAGGGGAGGTAAAGACTTCTGCTCCTGCACAAGTATATAAGTGATAAATTTCTTTTCCCTTTAATACATTCTGAAGTTTTACTGCCCCTTTGGACGCGATGCGCAAAGTCATGGGAAAAGACGAGCAGCCGGCGACACCCAGGAGCACGGCGTGGACTTTACCCTCCTGACCAGTCCAAACACATGGTAATAGGCTCCTGGGGACAAACTGCAAGTGCGGATGAGAGTGTTTGATGACTCCCGAACAGAGCTCTTGGCAAATACCTGCCAATAGTTTGAGGAGAGACCTTGTGTACCTGACGACGGCGGGCCGCCGCTTTCTCCTGGATGTCTGAGAAGCAGACACGAGAGAGAGAGAACAAAATGTTTCCTCGGTCTTCACGCAGAGGGCAGATAAAATGATGAGATTTTACAGTAAGGAGACAACTGAACAAAGCACACCCAGCTTTCCCGTAGGCCGGCTGGTCATTAGAGCCCACTCACAGCTTATCTCTCCCAATCAAATACACCATCCCCATAATACCCCAGGATGGACTAAATCACATGTAATTGGAGGCTTTATTTTTTCCAACTCCTTTCAGCCTGTGAGCTCTGTGAAGATAACCCTCCCCGCTGCCGCAGTCTCTGGTGTCTTTGAGTAAACCAACAAACAAACAAAGTTGGAAACAGACGGTCAGTGGCTGGGCGGGCTGGTCAGGGTTCAGTCGCCAGGGCAACGGGATCCCGGGCCGTTTGTTTTCCCCCTGGGAGGTGAGGCGGGCGAGATC
This sequence comes from Chaetodon auriga, assembly GCF_051107435.1. Classification (NCBI taxonomy): domain Eukaryota; kingdom Metazoa; phylum Chordata; class Actinopteri; order Chaetodontiformes; family Chaetodontidae; genus Chaetodon; species Chaetodon auriga. Next base: position 8,265,905 of record NC_135091.1, read on the forward strand.
AGGAGGGGTGACTTGTTGTTTATTACTATAATTTGTCTGAGTGGCTCTGGAGAGATTTCAGGGCTCTTTGAAGAGGGGCTGGATGAAGCCTGGAGCGTGGCATGCTGTGCCGGGCTTTGGGCCCAATTTCCAATTCGCCTACACCCCTGCCTCCGCCCAGCCTACCCCCTTTCTGTAATCTGCCATCCCAATCCTTTATCCTGAGCCGTGTCATCCCGGATCCTCCAGGATCTTAAGGGCCACACAAATGGAGAACTTTTCTCGGAAGTCAATCCCTCATGTATGTTTTTATAGGTTCTTACTCCGCCACATGTTAAATTACATTCACGTGCATGAGAGCGTGATATAATGACAAGAAGTTCAAACAAAATATACTTCAAAGTCACATCAAACCTCGGTGTTTGTTTTGACTCGTGCTTTATTTGATCAAAATTTAATCTGGTACTAAGAACTCGATCGGTGCAATATCTGCGTGGGCGGGCACTGAAACTCCAACTCAGTCAACACAGCTAAGCAGCTGGGGGTCAGCGTGGCTCGCCGTCGCACAGTCCCATCTGTGATTTGAACGCTCCCCCTGTTACTCTGCACATTCATGACTCTACGTTGACTCAAACGACAGAACAGGACAAGTCTTCACTGTGAGTCTTAACAGTCTGGACATTTGCCATCACCAGAACTGGACCCATGAAAGAGAGACAGCTACTGTAGCGCAAGCTGGAGCCCCTCCTTTCCGCGACGTTGAGTTGCCGAAACAACATGAATAAAAATATAACATCTCGTGGGAATCGATGCTAATGCTACATTCATGCAGCGTTAACAAAATAAGGAGGAGACGCACTTGGTGGAATCTCGGGGTGACAGTATTATTTATGTCAGAGCCTCATTAAAAGCTGCCTCGACTGCATGTGCAACCAGTGTGTGTGTGTGTGTGTGTGTGTGTGTGTGTGTGTGCTGCGTTTGTCAGTGTGTGCATGTTTTTATTGTATCCCCAGCATAGGAAGTCCTCTCACCCAGCCCTCAGCCATCATGTGCATGGCTGTCTGTCTGCTGTGTCCTGGTGGGGGGGGGGGCATTAGTCCCAGGGCAGGTTTAATTGGTGTCAAGCAGGCCTCAGTGAAAAGCCGTCAGAGACTAGAGATGCTCAGCGAGACAGGAAACCTTTTATTAGGGGACTTCCTCCAACTGCAGGACTCACTCTGTCCCTCTCCGTCCTATTGTCTCTCCCCATATCCCTCCCTCTTAAAATCTCTCATCGCCGCTCAGTTTCCATCTGCTCTCTTCCTCTCCCACTCACTCTCAGTTGGCTTCAAACATTTGCTATTTATCACTCGTCCTCCCACCCTCGACGCTCGCTCTCTCCTTCGCTCTCTCCGCGGTATTGTTTTTATGTCTGATGTCTGTCCTTGAGTGAGCGAGGGAGTTCGTCTCTGGGGGAGTCCGGTGACCACAGAGGCGCACCGAGCCAGCCAGCCTAATGATGAGAGCACTTCCTGACAGCCAGCAGACACACACATCCAAACATAACACGAGACGGATGTACGTCTGGGGATTTTTTTGTTCTTACAAATGATCCATTGTAAGCTTCATAATTACAAACAGTCATTAATTTTTATTGTTCTCTCTGCAGCGTATATCATGCGTCTGTCAGCTAAAATTTCACAGAATTAAGGAAAATTTACAAAAAAGTTTTTACATTCAGCTGAGGTGGAAAAAGAGGAAATGCACAGATTTTTTGACTAAATCTTGGCTTTAAGTATCAACATCATGCTGCCACTCATCGTTACACCCCCCCATCCCCCCAGAGAGCCCAAAGAACATAAAGGATTAAAGAGTTGGGGTGAACCACAACAACCACAACGTCCCCAACTGAGTCGGCTTTTCAACCCACCTTTGATTGTGGCCGTTCTGAAACACCTTTAAACACTTTTGGGATGACATGTCGCACCTTAAAGCTGCCCATATACTCCCCCCCACCGCACCACCTGGCGTCAGATTTGGAGCAACATCCAACTATTTCTGCAACTTTCTAAAATCGCCGATCCGACGTTGACCCACGGCAGCTATGCGGAGGTGTAAAGGGTTTGAACACCTCTCTGGAACTTGAGGCTTGAGGCCGAGTGCAGCACCACGGATGCCGTTGTCAAACAACATGGAGCTTGGCCGCCGGGAACAGATATAAACACTCGCTCTGATCGAGTGTGAGCCAACCTTTAGAGCGTCGGGACCTTTGTTGTACATCACCCTCCACTCTGCCTCTGTTATGGCTGATGAAGAGACAAAATTCACTCATTAAATAGCACATGTCGAATCACGTCCTGTTGAAAATACTTAAGATATTTCAGAAATTGGCCCTTTTCACAGCGCACATTTTTACCTGTCACAGAAGGAAAGCACAGGTGTTACTAATGATATTAACGATGGCTCTGTTCCATTCAAGTGTCTCAGAAAGCCATGACAGTGAGCGGCAGCGCGCACAAAACCAAGACCTTGATTTCATTATTCAAACCCGACGCTCATCAAAATGTTTCAAAAAGTGCCCATTTGAATTAAACCAGAGGGGATATTCCACTTTATTCATTTATTCATATTACCTGTGTGCTCTTTTCAGAACATAAACACACACAAACACATCTGCCCACGCACACACACACACAAAGATAATGGGGCAGCTGCGTTTCTCCACTGCTGCCTGCTGTGTTTTGTCAGCAAGTTTAACTGTAACCGTAACTGTAACTGTAATTACTGTTGCACAAGAGCGAGCAGACAAAGAAAACACACATATCTGCAGTGTAGACAACTTCTCTTCCTACACATGCACTTATCCTCACTGGCAGTCGTTCAGGCAAACACACAGAGGCACACCTGCCTTTCAGGTAACTGAAGATATCATATAAAACAATCATGTCCTGTCTGTTTAGGAGTTTTTCCACTTTGTTTTTTTTTTTATTTGAATATCAAGCAGCTGTGTTGTGATGTTGGCACAGAGCAAATGTTTTTTCTTTTTTTTTCACGTCTTTTAAAGTGGAACAATGCCAAATGCGCTGAAGGGAATTCTCACCAGCACGTTTGCAAGCGTAACTGAACCGGGCCCAGGAGCGCACAAACCACAACGGGAGAACATAGCATTCTGCGGCGGCGTGGGTACGTCACAGGACACTTGTGAGGTGGAAAAACCATCTTTGTAACAGGAACCAGGAAGCGAGGACAAGCAGAGACTCATCCTGACAGCTAAGCTGCAACGGTGGACGCCTAACTGCCATTGTTACGAAAGCCTGCACAAAGTTCATTTGTTTCATGACAAGACAAGCTCTCACACTCTTCCAGCGAAACTATCTGGACGATCTCTGCGTACCTGCAGGACAGGAGGTGTCTTTAAAAACAATCCAGCAGGTTTTGGCCCCTTTTCACAACAACTGCCGCGAATGCCGGTGGAAAAAAGAAAGAAAGCATCCCACCGTTTATCTTCCAGCTAGACATTCTGCAATCAGCCGTCCTGCCAATCTGTCTCTCTCTTCTCCTCTTTTTCTGTCTTTGTTCCTTTTCTCTGCTTTTCTTTTCTTTCAACTTCTCCTCCTCCTCTCCACCTCTCTTTCACTCTCTCTGAACCCCCCCCACTCCTCCCCCTTTTCTCTTTCTCTCTCTTTCATTTCATTTATTCCTGAATGCCACCCTTTTCTCTAAGTCCCCCCTTTTTTTTCCTCACTACCCCCCCCCCCCCGCACTTCTTCTCCACCCCTCTCTTGTTCGATCCCTGACTCAACTTTCACATTCCTGGAGCATTCCTGCAGGATTAGCCTTTAGCATTCTCAGGCTATGCAGAGGCCACGGCCCCCCCACTGTGACGGTGGCAGGCACTAACGGACGAAAACTGTGTGTGTGTGTGTGTGTGTGTGTGTGTGTGTGTGTGTGTGTGTCTTATCCTCTCACTCTCTTTCATCACCCTCCTCCTCCTCCTCCTCCTCCTCCTCCCTCTCGCCTGCTGCCCCAGTTCCATCGTACTCAGCTTCCATCACAGTCAGCAACCTTCAATCCTCACCTTTCATTGATCCACTGGTGAAATTCACAACTCACCCAGTAGTATTTATAGTAAAAAAATAAGCTCCACCATCACCGGCTGCAATATTAAAGTCATGTAAACATTTAAGCATCAATGATTATAATTCAATCAAACAATACACAGTATATCTCGATGCTAATACTTTCGTACTTTTACCTATTAAAACAATTTAAATGCAGGACTTTTTCTGAGTATTTCGTCAATGCAGTATTCCCACTTTTACTTAAGATCTGAACACACACGTATATAATCTTGCGTTGCATTTTATCGCATCATAAAAAGTAAAGAATAATTCTAGCTGTCAGATAAATGTAGTGAAGTAAAGACTAAAACTGAGATGTACTGGAGAATAAGAGTTAAACCAAAGACAAATACTGAAGTGAAGTACCCTGTTATTTATGTTAACATTTGCTAATATCATTACATCAATTTGACAAATTTTTACTGTGCTTATATATTTTCTACTGTGTAATAGTATAAAAACACTGTATTTTATCATCCATATCTTACTCATGTCCAATTCAAACTTTTCCGCTGAGAAAGTCTTATCTTATCTTATCTTAAGTACAATACTTGAGTAAATGCACCAGTGACCTCTCAAACTCCTGTATTCCAAACATTTTGCCACAAACCCTTCACTTCCAGACTTTTGTCAAGGATTTCTGGAATTAGATTAAAACAAACACAACAGACGAGCGAAACTGGGGAAACAATCTCATCTCATTTGCATTTCACGAGCAAAGCTGTCTCAATATTAGATTAAGAGACTTTACTTCTTGGCCCAACTCAAGGCGCACTGTCGCAAACAGTGAAGAAAAAGTGAACCGCTCATCCATCTTTCCTCTCCCTCCGTCTCTCTGATGGAGTGTGCAGCCGACTGCAGCTGCCAGCAGCAGCACCGACGAGATTAATGTTTGTTTCACTCACTCTAATGATCCCCAGCACCACGGGTGGGTTCCTGTATTGACCCATCCCAATTACTGTCAAACCGACCTGTCCGGTAGTTTCACGAGGGGAGGCGGGACTGACAAAAAGTAAATGAGTGACTGAAAAAGAACCAAAACGGTGCATGACGATGAAATGAAATATTAAAAATAGCGGCACATGCAGAGACGTGATGGAGTAAATCGATGCTGATGATTGAGACACACGCAGAGCACATCCATCGCTCCTCTCCTCTACCTCCCTTCCTTTTTTATCCGAGCCTTCGAGTTAAAAGTGAAACGCTGTGAGGTAATCGTGGCCTTCTTCCTGTTTGCTCCTCTGTGTCTGTATGGGGGCTTTGTGTTGAGTCAGTGTTAGAAGCCAAACTAGTAGCACTGGCCTACCACATGTGGAAACACTCACATCACCTCCTAGGACAAAAAAAACTTGGCAGCGACAGACGGGAGGAGGGGTGAGGGCGAGAGGAATAGAGAATAAGTGTGTGTGTGTGTGTGTGTGTGTGTGTGTGTGTGTGTGTGTGTGTGCGTGGGTGAGAGAGAGACCCTTTTTGCTCATAAGTATCACCTTACTTCAGCCAAAATAAAAGTGTGATCAGAGCCAAAGACGCACCTCCAAAACCTCTCAGCTGTTTCCCCCTTCTCTCCTGCCAACATGACTCACTTTTATCCGCACCTCCCCTCCCTCCCTTCCCTTTCTCTCCCCCTTTTTGTCATACCCTCAGTCTCACTCAGTTGCCTATCCAAGAATTTCTGCACATAATCAAACACCGGATTCCTCCTGCCTTTCGAAATGTTCCTCTCAGGCAGTCAAAGTATTCGTGCATGCATCTGTTCTGCGTTCAGCTCTCTCTACGCTGCGAATCTCAACTCTTTTCACTCTCTCCGCTGCTAATTTCCCTCCTTATCCGTCCCCATATCTACAGTAAATCCCCCTCTGCTGGCTCGTATTGCAGCTCTTTCTGTGAATGTACAGTACAGTATTCTGTTCCTCCACATCAAGCTGATTGCTTTCTGTCAGGCTGTACCACTGTAGGGGCCCCATGGGGGCCCGGTCCCTCACATCTAAACATCTGTCCATCCCATTACCGTAGCTGCTGCCGAACCTGAGCCCCTTTTACTCATGCTGACAGCAACGCTGGCGAGAACGGGAATGATATCCAAGGGAATGCCGGCGTTCCCGGGTGTCTCCTCAAAGCTCCTGATTATGTGAGCCAGCTGGTTGAGAGATGCGAGCAGTCGCCGGGCGGCGTTCCGCAGGGCATCCGATAGGGCCCCGGATGTTTTCAAAGTATGGGTATGGTTAGGAGCATGTACAGGGATCAGTGTGAGGATGGGAATGCATGCCCTGCGCCGGGCATCAGTCGGCTGGGTCGTTTGGCTGGAATGCGACTCAGGAAACCCATAATGGGGCTTACTGTATGTGCTGTCTAGATGACTGTTGTCTTTTAGCACCGTGAGGTACAGAGGAAACGGATATGGCCGGGGTGGTAGTAGTGATGATGATGATGATGATGATGATGACGAGGACAGAAAAAACAACAAGCACCTTTTAACTAACAAGTAGGAAGCGGAAAGAAACGAGCTTACACAGCTGAACAACCCTGGCTCCCGTGTTCACATGCTACTGCAGCAGCAGCACGTTTTCAGGGAGATTCATATCAATGAGGACACAAAGACGACACACTGAGCACATCCGTCAAACATTTACTGAGAACAGGCTTTAATTTTTTTCTCTTGTGATCTTGTAATTTTCTAAAACTGTAGAAACCGAAGCATTTTTTATGTGCTCGCAGCGTTTAGCATCGCACTCCTCAAAACACTGTCGGACTCATGATGCAACGTTGCCAAAGCTTTGTTTTCCACGCGCTCTTCTCCCTTGTCAAACCTGCCGCCTTCATCACCCACAATGCAACTCGACCACCAACAGAGATTTGGGTGTGTCGCGCTATTAGAGGATAAAGTAGCCTTGAGGGAGCAAATATGAGGAGCAGTTTACAGGCGTCTAATAAGCTCACTTCTTTCAAACTTCTCATCGACATGTTTTTCATTTTCAAACTTGTTTTCAAACCCAACCGACGGCGCCTCAAGTGACATCAAATGAGGCGAGTTTTCAGATTTCCTGTTATTAATATTTAACCAAAATCAAACACTGTCTCTCAACTGAACCTTAGCAGGACTCTGGCTGCAAACGTTCTGCTTTATACACCCACCATCCACCCTAAATAACAAGGGTGCTTCACTTGGATTTTATATTTCATGCTGCTTAACTACTCCACATCATTTCAGAGGGACACCGTTGCCAGGAAACATGATGTCAAACCCACATTTCTGGAGACGAAATAGTAGCTGAAAGATTGGAGGAGTGAAGTGAAAAAGTCCATCTTTACAATCCTCTTCCAGCCTCTGAGGCGTGAAAATACAGCAGCTTACGAACAGAAGCAGAGCCGTATTTTCAGGTGGCATTGATGGAGGACGAGCTGCCTCCGCTCTGCAGGGACAGTCAATAGCAATTCCAGGGTGAAACTGGAATTCGTGGACGAACAAGCGACGGAGACAGTTCAGAGATGGATGACAGCACATCCATCATGACCAGCCATAGTTACCAAACCAGAACCTTTCCCTGAATAATCACTCAGAACGGGGCTTGTTTCGGCCGTGTCTGTATACTTAATTGTGATGTGTTTGACAAATTTCTGTTTTCCAGCTTTGTCAGCGTCTCGGCGAGCAGGTAACGCCAGACTGGAGCTGATCCTCTGCAATTTGTCCTTCAGATGGACTAAACATAATCCTTCCCCGCGTCGTGACTTTGACCTCCTGCGTGGCCAGATCAGATAAGAGCTGCAGGTAAACACAAACACTGTGAGAGGAGGGAAAACAAAGCGCTGATGATAAATGACGCACACACGCTTGGACACACACACCTGCAATCTGGCAGCCTAAATGCGGAGACAAAAAACCTGCAAGGATCCTCTCGCACGCACACACACACACACACAAGAGCAGCAGTGACCTATCACCTTTGATTGTAGCACGCTGAGTAATGAGGGGTCATTTGCTTCAGTTAAATATGTTTAGGTTGTAGTGGGGTTATGACCAGAGGCATAACCACATGCAGACGCACTCAGACACACAAAGAGGCGCACACATACACAGATGCTCCCTTACATGCACATAAATAGACGCACAAAAGCATTTACACTCTCCTATTGATCTGCTGACACACACGTGCAGATGCGCACACGCACGCATGCAAATCTGCAGATGCCTTTTGCATGTGCGCGCGCACACACAGGCCCCTCCACACACACTACGCACTTGTCTTGTGTAAGTGAGATGTCTTCTGTTACAACAATGTGTGCAGTGTGTGCTGCTTGCCTTTTCTTCCCTTGGCAGAGTTACCCAATCCCCTGACACGCATTCTGCATGGATGACGGCGAGCTCTTCTCATGACGCCGCTGGAGCCACCCGTTTAGTTCCGCCTCGGCTCTGTACACGCACAGTTCACAGGGTCAGAGGGCCGAGGGGTGCCACTGTGTGCGAGCGGTTATGAAAAACCCACGGCGTCGAGCCTCTAATGAACAGCTTTGATCTGCTCGGATCGTCCTCGTCTGCAGATGTAACGTCTGACCGGGCCTCTCGTATTTCGGGTCCCAGCACAGTGCCATACAGTGTGGGCTCGGAGAAATATCACTGACCCTGGGTGCGACCTCTGAAGACCGGATCGCAGGAATTCAAACCACTGAAAGCCCCAGCGAACCTTGTGTCGACCTTGCTGGAAATCAGCAGATAGAGTGGAACTGTGTGTGTTCATGTTGATGGGAGTGTTTGCGTTTGTGTGTGCTCGCCTGTGGCTATGCCCTCACCTCCGCTGACCCCCGAGAAAGAGCTCAAAGGCGCAGAGGGGACGCTCTCTGACCTCCAACAGAATCCTGGCCAAATTAGAAAACTCCACTCATTTATTATTGCAGGTCGCGACACTCACCGGACGACACCAGAGCGCCCTCCAGAATCAACGGTCGAGACCTGCCGCTTTGCAAATAGGTGATTATTTATTTCAGTGTTATTGTAAATGCAATGGCAGCTAATAAAGTTTACAGAATAACTTCATGCTCAATCTTTTTGTCACTTTGTTTATTTTTCCACAACGAACAAATACAACAGGATAGTTTCATGTGAAATATTCCACGATTCCCTGAAAATCAAGCATTTTTCAAGGAGTATATTCCATTTAAGCATAATTCCTAACCTTGAAAACCAAAGGGTTAAAAGTAAGCATCTTCCAGACTTTCAAGACTTTGCATGAACCTGTTATTTAACAGGTTTATTCTGTTAGCGCGCTGTTTTCGTCAGAGCACGGCGAGGGAAAGTTACAGCATCAGTTTGATGACCTTAAAAGGGTGAGTCAGCAGATCAGACCGGTCGATTGTGACACAAGCAAGCTCGGCGCTCGCATGTGGCGACCTATCTCGCCGGGCCTAAACTTTGAAGGGCTTTACGGCTTGATATCGTGGGAGAGTGAATTGAAACATTTGAATGGGAGCCAAATGAAAGCTCAGCCCTTTGTCCATAATTGGTGGCTTTTTGCGCAAGCTTCTGCATGCAGCGCCTTAGCCAGCAACACCCCAGAGCCTCTCCCCCAGCTGATTCCCAGAGAAAACAAGCTGCCGGCCTGTGAGACTTTCAATTAAGACACACTGAGCTGGTTATACTGAGCCTGAGGTCTGGCATGCACCTCCGATACGCTCTCACTTTTTATGATGCTCTCAAATCTATAAACTCACTTATTATTTCATCATATTGCAGAGGCCCTAAAACAGAGGTTTGTTGTTGGCTTATTAAGGTGTGTGTGTGTGTGTGTGTGTGTGTGTGTGTGTGTGTGTGCGGACCCTGCCATGTTAGGACTCAAAATGCAAGTCCCTGTAATGTAAATCCTTAAATTTTAGGGTGAAGCCTTGGGTTAAGGGCAGGAAATGAATGTAAGTCTATGTAATGTCCTCTGAAGTGATGGAAACACGAGTGTGTGTGTGTGTGTGTGTGTGTGTGTGTGTGTGTGTGTGTGTGTGTGTGTGTGTGTTTGGGAGTCTAAACTAAGATGGTGCGAAAATGTGGAAATGAATAATTGCTTTTGTTTATCTCTCTTTCATCCCACAGCGAGCGTGTGTGTGTGCGTACGGTGGGTGTGTCCTGCTCAAAGCACACAAGTGAATGCATGCTTGTGCCGTCAGGAACAGTGTGTGCGCGCTGCAGACTGGGGTTTGGCACGGGTGCCTGGGAGGCTGGCAAACAGCGGACGAAACTGGCACATGGTCATGTTGTGTCGCTGCATGTTGCGTGAAAACACAGAGAAACGCTTCGAGAGTCACAACACACTGAGAAGAGAGAGAAGGAGCACGTGAGAACGGCACAAAAGGAGCTTTCACACATTCAGGCTTTCAGTTTGCTGTTAGCGGAACATCGGGAGCTGATGCAACAGTACATCTTAACAGCAATTTGATTGCTCAAGACATAGTAAGATTACTTCTTAAGTCCCACTCTGCCTGTTCTACCGTACATGTAAAAGCTTTACATGTCTGCTGTTGGGCTGTCACTGCGCCTTTTCCTTCAGTAGAACGAGAACAATTTTACCATGAGGGTGGTGGATTTGACCGAGTGATCAGGACGCTCCCTCTGCAAAGACGCGTTGCTCTTGAGTTTCGTTGAAAAATTGAAAAAAAAAAGCAACTTTCACAATGCCACAGTTGACTTGTTTGGCACCAGAGATACATGAAACAGAGGAAATGCAAACACCTGTTAAGACCCAACCCTGACCTGACCTCCTGACACTTGGCTGATCTGCACGGTTTGATGTCACGAGCGAGAAAATACGGCTGTGTGCATAATAAAGACCGTCTGCTATTCCATTTGAGTGTCTGAGCGGGGATGTCATGAACAACATAACATAGAAATTATACAATCATTTCAGCTGAAAACCTTGCAAAGTATTGTTTTACGCTGGATAAAGGCTAAACTCTTAGTTGCGTAACCCTTAATCTGTCAGTGATGATGCAAAATGATGATGATTAATCGGCGTCTGAAATGTCAGTTCAGCCCTGACACTGACAGAAAGCATAGAGCAGAATAGAACAGAGCAGAATAGAACAGAGCAGAATAGAACAGAACAGAATAGAATAGAACAACCCAGAATAGAACTGAACTGAGCTGAATAGAGCAGAAAGCAACACAATGGGTGACAAAGCATGGTTGGTCTCATATAGCTCATGTATGATTGTAAACAGTAATGGATAGTAGGAGATTCTGGGTAGCCCCCCTCCTACACATCCTGCCCCCTTTAGCCTCCCATGTGCTCCACAGCACCTCCACTTCCTTCCAGGGTTACAGCCCAGGCCTTGGCCTTTCACCAGGTGGCTCCTGTCGGTCCACCAGCCCCACACATCCCGACCCCGTCTGGGACACAAGATCACCTAACTTAAAACTGTCTGCAGTTACCCCCCCCCCCCCCCCCCCCCCCCCCCCCCCGCCGCCCCCACACACGCTCAGAGAGACCCTCCGATGACTGATCAATGATCATCCTGTAGCTTCTGTGCAAGTAAATTAAGCGTAGTGTTCCAGTCAGCGGAGTGTGACTGACGCCCCACCTGATGCTGAAGCGTCTCCTTGCACCACACCCTTTCAGCACCGTGTAGGAAAAAACAAAACATGAATGATTTTTGAGCCATTCTTGGCCTGCACTCCGCATGTTTCCATTACACATCCAGCAGCTCTGCCTTCCTGCCGGTGTGTTATCATCTCCACTCACTTCCACTCTCCGTACAATCCCGCTGAGTCTTCATGGCTGTTTATATGTTTTTGTACACAACAAGGAGACGACTGTGCTAATGTTTGTGTTGCGTTTTATCTCCTTGATTTCTGCTTAATCACAGGTTCAAGGATTTTTTTCCCCCCCTCTGTTTATCTTGTTTGAGCTTTTGTTTGCCTGCGTGTGTGTACGCATGTGTGTGTGTGCGTGTGTGTGTGTGTGTTATTAAAAGGGAAAAAGCATGGCGGATGTACAATGAGGACTCCTGGTCCAGACACCTCAGTAACAATCAGAGGGTCTCCGCTCAGTTTCCTGTTTGACTTTTTATTGGCTGTGCAGTCATCACCGCTGCGACACAGACAGGAAGTGCTGCACCACTGCATGATGGACAAATGGACAGGAAGATTAAAAACGCGAGCAGAGAATGTGCGGATACACTCCCTGATCTATTTCAGGCTTTGAAAATACACACACAGAGACATGAACGCAGACACACGAAGGATGCTTTGCTTCCTGCCTCTCGGCCTCCAGTGAGTCAGACATTTTTACTCTCGCTGGGTTTTGTTTCGCATACCTTTCCCTTCCTTTTCAAACAGCCTCCAGCCTGTTCTGTGGTTACATGACACGTGAAAAAGCCACCGGTGTATATACAGTGGAGTGTGAGGCTGCCACTTTGACAAAATGCAGTGTTTACATATGTCCACACCTCTCAGAGCCAATCTGACACTTCCAGTGAGACGATGTGACTTTTGCATGCACACTGCACGTTCTCTCTCATACACATAAAAAATGTGGTTCATCATCATATATTAAGACATCCTAAGGAGTTTTGCCTCGACAGCAGATGCAATGCTGCAGATTGCCTTCGTCACGTTAGCTAATGTTAGCTAACTTAAGCCGGATATTGCTGTGTAAGTGACAGTCCTGAGCTAGCTCACTGACTCTCTGTGCTATGATATGTTTTCGCATGTCACAGCTACAGAAGAAGTGAACCGATTTATCACCCGAATTGGTTGCAGTTTGAGCGGTCGAGACGCCTAACTGATTTCCTGAAAGACGTTCTGGTTCTCAGACAATCAGTGAGATTTGTCTCGTAGTTTGAGCTGTTCTGCGGTCTGATTTCCTCGGCGGCTGCTGCGATTAAAACTGTGAACCTCACTGCAGAACAGACAAACAGACCACATTGTCTGCATCATCCAAGCATCTGGAGCCGCTCATTTTTCTTTTTTTCTTGCCTTCTCTCTTATTTTCAGCAGCTTTGAGGACGCACTTTGAATAAAATTCGTCAATGGAAACGTCAATGGACGAAACTGACCGGGGGTTCCATGCGTACGTTCAGCGTGAGCAGCAACATCATGGCCGCTCAATTGATTCGTTGAGCATGTTAGCGTGTGTACAGAGAGGTCGATCAAAGTGTGTAGCACGAGTGCAGTTCATGGTGTCGTCAAAGGCTTTACAGACATTTCTAATTTATTGATCGTCTCTGGGGAAAATGTTCATTGTGCAGTGGGAGATGTTCTGCGTCGCAGCACCACAGTTTGCCTGCATTGGCTGACTAAGCCTGACTGACCGCAGAGTATCTCGCTCTGTCAGGACTCAGACTGTTGACACCTGAGAGACTTGAGTGAATCTTGGGGATTGCAAACAAATTCAATGTAACACGATCCTGTAATTACCACTTGTGACCACAGAGGCCGCTGTCCTGCAAAGTAACACAGGCGCCCAGGCACCAGCTGACCATCGGTGGAAGGGATGTCGGTGGAGATTGTAATTCATCGAGCGGCAGAGTTGCTCTATACTCAGCACCACATCACTGGTTACAGTCTTGATTTTTAGAGGCGTGTCTGCTCCTCCTCTTCCATGCCCACTTCCCATCTCCCAGCCCTGTTCCCAGCTGAGTTCCCAGTAATCAGCGCTCCTTTGATGGGGAAGCATTGCAGGGAGAGGCACAAGGGATTATGACTGAAACAGCCGGAGCTTTGGTTACAGCCTCTATGTTTTCTAAGCCAGCACAACGGCAATCTGGGAATTTTCCACTGAATCATAGAAAAGGAGATGGTGGGGAACATGGCTCGCACACGTAATCACAGAAAAATGTACATAGTGCATTTGCGCACTTTGATGTGCGACGAAAGGCATGCATGAGGGCCCCCCCACCCCCCCGACACACACACACACATACACACACCACCAAAAATACAGCAACAATGACACACAATAAGCATCTGAATGAGGCTTGTTTGAGTTCACTTTCTGCATTCGGTTAATACATCTGTTTCAATATCAAGGAGGACTTATGGAAGTTGTGGTGAACATTTTGATCACCCCCCCCCCCCCCCCCCCCCCCCCAAACAAGGGCCACACATGCTTAAACACAAGCTCAAGAAGCACTTTAAACCCTGACACAACAGAGACTTCACTGCAATTTCGGTACAAAGGGGATTTTTAAAAACAGCCATGAAAGACGTGATTCAACCTCGCTAATTAAGATGCACACTCATGGAAAATGTGTTTTGTGTAATCACCAGCTCTCCTCTCTGGATGAGCTCATTGTCATTTATGTCATGCTGCTACGTTATATTATCGAATTGTAAACACAAACATCTCCCCTTCATCCCTCTCGTTTCGTTTCATCCTTATTTTATTATTATGTTCTCTTCCTGTTTCCATCAAAGCTCCTATTAAGAAACATCCCCACTAGGGAGGAGTTATAATAGACCACTTTACTGCATATTCATTTTAAGATCTTTAATTCCCCAGAAGAGCACATCTCTCATATTACTGTGTTGGTGTGAGCTGGGTATTCCATTACATCATGACCTTCTTTCAGGGCCTCATTAGCCTGCTCGTTATCTCATTAGCAAATTGAGTGGACCTCGTTAGCACCTGCGAGCTCTGCCAGGAAGGTGCTGGTTAGCAGTGCGCTGTTTGTTAATGAGATGGATTTATCAGATACGTGAGCGCCCCACTTTCGTTTTTGATGCATTTCAGGTGGATTTTTGCTCTCAAGGAAAACCATCTGAGCGAGGGCCTGGCTGGAAAATCATTTTATCGCCACAAACGACATCATCGCTGGTGAGTGTGTGTGCATCATCCTACCAACTTAAATCCAGGCCTTGCAGCCATAAATTTTTGACCACAAGCCTGAGTCACCCGCTGCACGCTGCTGCTCAGATGGTTGAGAGGAATGTTTAAGTTAATAGATAGCAGCCTCCTCCTCTGTGCTGGCAACAACAAACACAAAAAGAAATGTGGAATAGCAGGAAGAGAGGTTTCCCCCTTCAAAAAGGATGAAAAACAACAGACACCAACAAATAACAGCTCTGCGTTTCCTTTTAAAGAGCTTGTTTGAATTACTCCTTTATTTGTGTTAAGTGCCTGTGCGTTTCTGGAAGTGGACAGCCTGAGGAGAGAGGGGCGGGGGTGGGAAGTGGAGGGTGTCCGCTGGGTTAATTTGGCCCTATTTTGTTGGTGGTCATGCCGACGCTGCGTATCGCCCAGAGGGACGTGCTGTTATGGGTGGGGGGGTGACTTCTTTTTTTTTTTTTTTCCAGAGGGGACACAAATGCAAAGAGGAAACACTGGTAGCACTTATGAAAAGCCAAATAAACAATTTGGGTCCAAATGATTCACAGGTGCGGGCAGTCAGGACTGCGGCAGGGCCCTACGGTGGCACCCCTCCCGCCACGGCGGTGGCACGGCCCTCAGTAAGAGCGTGATTATGTAACCGCTTCAGCTGTCGGTGGAGCTCAAACCAAACCGCAGAGGGAGGGAAGATGGGCGCTGTTGACTTTTCGGTGCTGCTGTTCAGAATTTGTCTCCCGATAGCCCCCGATGTGTGCGCGCATGTGCGGCATTCTTGGGCTCCCTTATGTTCAGACTTCTCACATTCCCTGTGTGTGTTATGGATCTGCTATGAGTATTCTGTCTTTGACAACTGGTTAGTGGGTACTTCACAACGCATCGTCTTTCTGTAAAGCCGCTCTCAGACGGTGTTGCGGTTATGGGTGCAACCAAGCTAATAAGCGATAATAGCGTTGTTCTTTGTCGACTCTCTGGCCCTCACCTCAGTGAAGACACATAGCTATTGATTGCTGGAAATTGCAGGCCAAATTTCTCCAAAGTAAAACTGAATGCAGAATGTTTTCAGGGATTAATTTCACCTCTTCAAGCATATCTTGATTACGCCGGACTTTATCGATTTGGCCACAAAATGCCCCTGTTTCTGATAAGATAAGATTGGCCACGGTGGCTGTTTTGACAGAAAAAAAACTTTATAATTAGGAGAGAGTGCTTGTTATAACAGTGTGCTTTTAAATTTAAATGCATTTTTCCTGCTTGACTGAAAACTAAAATTGCATCAACATAAGGAGTCTCAATGCACTTACGCAGGTTAAACCTCAGTGAGCACAAAACAACTCAATAATCTTTGAAACAGGCGCCGAACACAAACACACAATGCAGCTTTTGGAACAACATTCCTCTCAGTGATGGCCACAGCAGTCAGAACCTTAACTTGATTAGCGGGATAAACATCAGCTCAAAAGCATTAGTGCGGTATGGTAAAGGGGTGACCTCACTGATAATGCACACACACTTAGCAAGCACTAAAACTAAGCTTGGCATGGGCAGCTGCCAAGGCCAATCAAAGCCCTCTGTACATCCTGTGCGCAGCTGTCTCGTCCAATCATAGCCGCACGTGTGTCATCTGCCTTTCAGTTGGAAATGAGGTTCAGAATAGAACTGTGTGAACCCAGCGGCGTCCCTCTTTGCGGCTGCATGCGTCCTCTCGCCGCGGGGACAGGAAGGCTTGCATTTATTAAACCTGAAAGATTCAGAGTTTAAGAGAAATGTGGCCAGTAAATTTCAAAAGTACAAAAGCTTCAAAAACTGCAGCACATCTAAGAGCAGCTTTCCAACACAAGCCTGAGCTAAGTGTGTTTCAGCTAAAAACAAACCCAGCTGCTACTTTTAATTATCATGAAAAGTTTGGATCTACCCATTTCTCTCTTCCTCTGTGATCCCTCTAATAACAGGTTGGTCTAGTCACCTTCCCAGCGGGCGGTGGAGTCTGGGACTCCCACTATTTTACCCACCATTACATTCCCTAATAAGCCATCAAAGTCCGATCAGCGCACACAAAAAGCCAGGCAGACTCAGGTGACCTGGGGTGACCTCTGCGCAGGTCAGTTCCTGTGCCCAGGGGCGCCACGGGGCTCGCGATGAGCCAAAGGTCGCGACGAGGGGGGGGGGGGGGAGGGTGCGATGGGAAAAGGGATTTTAAGAAAAGATGGAAGTCGCCCCCTCCAACATGCACACACAACTCGGTCCAGATTATCTAAGGATAACCAACTGAGGTGTAAGTGTTCTCCGGAGGGGGGAGGGACAGAGAGAAGGCCTGTTTCCTTCGCTTCTGAGCACAAAGTGTGTCTGTGGTGAGGTCAGCTGGTGACAGCTGAACGCTCCCGATCTGTGCACCTCAGCCAGCCTCTGCTTCACATGCGTACTGAAAAGGCTGATTCATGCATTCATCCTGGTCGCAAAACGATTCACGGCTCGCACACACACGCAGACACACACAGACGCTACACAAACACATTTGGACCCCTAGCAGGGGCTGAGGGGTCTTAACACAATCACCTTTTCTTCTTTGTTGGAAGGCAGGAAAAACAGTGGTGCGACACGGCGGCTTCTCTGCCCATGTGGAAAGACTCATGGGAGATTATCGCAGCGCAGCCTGGGCCGGGCCGAACAAGGGCCCAGCTGTTGAACAGGAAGTCACCTCCGGCACGGCTCTGGCCGGCAGTCGGTTGAGGGAGGAAAGTCAAAACTGACACTGATACAACAAAGTCTCAAGAAAGCTCCCAGTGTGCTCAAACTGTGTGTGTAAATCTGAAAGTGGCGGAGAGACGGTGAACAGTCGGAGACGGAGATGGAGAGAGAGACATGCAGAATTTAAGAGAGAGGGAGAGAGAGTGGAGTGTATGAAGGGGAGGATGTGTTTAAGATTGATTAAGAACATTTCTCAGGTGGAATAAATCCTGTGGAGTTCCTGCGAAGTTGAAGTGGACTTATGACTTTCCAAGGAGGTGTTTAATACTGAACGGAAATCTTAGCCTGAAGGGAAATCAAGTTGCTGAGAAAGTCAAAGAAAGTGTCCCACAGCTGCAGCCCCATCAGCGGGAACTGAACTGCTTTCCCCTGCACAATGGCCATCTGATGGAGCAACCGCAAAGAAATGTTGTAAACAATCTTTCAAATGACATTTACTACCAAGATTGTGCCACAGTCTGCGCACAGCTGAGCCATACGGCCTCTTTTGACGTCTGGAGCTTTGATGCGGCTTCAGATGTGCCGCCTACGCAACTGCACAGCCGAGGAAAGAGGGCGAGAGAAATTTGTAGAAAGGAAAAAAAAAAAAGCGGAGGGGACAGAGATGCATAGAGAAAAAACAACCTCGCTGCCAGAGAGAAACACACTCAGTCACTCAGTCATTAGCATTGCAGATGCTAGCGATAGGAAGTGTGAATGGGCCTCATGCATACGGCCTGAATCCGAGCATTGTCCGAGGCCTGCGCAGTAGCCGTACTGTACGGCAGAGTGTGGGAGTGGAGTTGGGATCCAGTGTTCGGCAGCGGGCGGAATCCACTGTGGATATGTGTGGGATTCAAGGCTTTCCTCTTATCACAGCCAAATGTCAAAGTGAGGATGTAGCGGCGCGGAAACAGAATAAAGCATAGCAGGAATACTTCTCAGGCTGTGTCAGCGGCATACTTCACATTCAGCGGCAGACTCAAGTGAGGCACTCTCTTATTTCAGCTTCCAGACCTCCAGCTGATACGCCGATATAATGGGAATATGGAGATATGCCGGGGATGAAAGCACGTCCTCACATGCCGTTTCTATTCCTATACGCAAACGTGCACACAGTTGCATAACTGATCCCCTCTTATCCGACGCCGATTTGCAAAGCAGATACCGCTGATGTCTACAGTCGAATCAGCTGCACAGTTTAGACGAGATGATCAAGTCTGATAAGTGGGTAAAAAGGTGAAGAAATCCCCTGAGAGCCGTTGACAGCACAGGCCGCCTTTGTAGTTTTGAGTTATCTCCTGTAACCTCCGCGATATCTCATCCGACATGATCAAATGCAGCCTTACAAAGTTAGCTCTGCCCCAACCACAGCCTGCACTCCCTCATGACCCTCATTAACCAACCAC
This sequence comes from Chaetodon auriga, assembly GCF_051107435.1. Taxonomy (NCBI): domain Eukaryota; kingdom Metazoa; phylum Chordata; class Actinopteri; order Chaetodontiformes; family Chaetodontidae; genus Chaetodon; species Chaetodon auriga. The sequence goes on from NC_135091.1 coordinate 8,284,922, forward strand.
GTCTGGCCACCGCACGGTCCGTCGGTTCTGTTTGAAGTGTGTGTGTGTGTGTGTATGTGTGTCACCGTCCCTCCTCCAGCTCTGTGACAGATGACCCGACGACCTTGTCCTTCAGAGGCCGGAGGATCGATACATACAAGGGCTCCTCCTCGCTGTCATCAAACAAATCCGCGTGTGTGATTGCGTGTGCGTGTTTGTGCGCTAATCCTACCTGCAGCCAGCGTAGTTCTGAATCGGGCGACAGAGGATCAATATAATGGGAGCTTGTAGCAGATGATTAGCATTAAACATGCCTATTGATCAGGAGCGTTTGTGCTGAATATTCCCTGATGTACACCGCTGGGTGTTTAAGCACACGGCACACGAATCTATAGACCCACAGTAAACATCGTTTAACAAATGAGAGTGTGGACGTTTACAATGCGGCCATTCAGCTGCTGCTTCCTCACAAAGTCACTTAAAATCAGTGAGCAGTGAGGCTACATGCCTTTCTCAGAGGCACTTAAGTAATGATAATACATCATTTGCTAATCTTTTCTGACATATGAAAACAGCACAAAGACAGTATATTTGATGTTTGACCTCATCAGCTTCATTGATTTTTGTAAATATCTGCTTATTCTGGAGGGGATGCGGTAACACGTTTCAAAGGCGTTGAGACAGGAGACTGGGAAAGTTGTGGAAAAGCACCTGATGGTGACAGGTGATAGTGTCATGATTGGGTATGAAAGGGGAATCATTGAAAGGCTCAGGATGGAGCGAGGTTCACCACTTTGTGAACACACGATTGAAAGGATATTACTACACGGGCTCAGGAACACTTTGTCAAACTGTTGTCGATAAGCACAGTTCATTTATTTACATTATTTACATTTCAGCGTCTGAGCTTTTTTTTGGGGATCGGGGTAAGTCAGGCGAATCGTTTAAGGCTTTATCCACAGAAAACACCCACATTTCTAAACCTTGATTTGATGTTCTAATAAATCGAGAAGCTACAGGATGGAGGACACTGTTGAGCACCATCTTTAATGCCTCTAACAATAGCACAGAAAACACTGCTGGAAGTAGAACAAAAAGAAAAAACATGAGGGAAAGCACAAATGAGCTGCTGATGATGCATCTGCCTGTGATCTTTTTTTTTAATCTGGTGTTCTGCGGGAGTTTTGTATTATTGAACTGTCTGGTTTTCATAATGCAAATCAAATAAAATGAAGGCCTACATATAAGGCCTATTCATAACTATATTTAGCACCAGAGCGCCTTCCCAATGCGAACAGCGATGAGCGATGCCAAAGCAATATGTAATAGAAACCGTCGAGCTTTTTCCTGTAATATATCAAATGATAGGAGGATACGAGACGTGATTACTCACAGCTTGTATTTTTCTAATTCTGAAAAAGAGAGCTCGGTATTGATGTGTTTGGGAAACGCTGAGCACCGCAGTGACAGTAAAAATGTCATCTCCACCTTTAAGAATGGCTCACACTGTAACTTTCTTTTTACGTCCATTTACCTCAAATATGCAGCCTAAATTGGACAGTCGCAGCAGCTCCCTGGGAGTATGGTCGGCCCGCATAACTTGAGGTGAAGGCGTGTGTATTTTCCATCCTCGCACAGCGTGGAGGGAGATTCGCCTTCACGTCTCACGGCAATCTGTCAGCCACAAGCAGCACGCTGACACACCAAAACAGGGGCTCCATTCTCCTCAAATGTTTCTCAACCTAGATGAGTCACAGAGTAACTGGCACTGCTTGAAACAAGCACGTCGGCCCTTCGGTTCCCTGTGGCCGGGGCTGAGGGGATAATAAGAGAGCTGGTAGGAATCAGGGGCCTTTCTAATCCTAACCTCCACATAGACAGCACTATTATCAGCCTTGTGTTTAAGTCAGATTACATGCTACAATTAAAGGAGGCATCGGCGGGCTCCTTTATGGGAACCGCTGCAGCGAGCCAAGGGCAAGGGTTTGGAGAGTTACGTAGAAAAGGCCTTGTTTGTGGAGCGCAGAAGCCAACAAACTGCCCTGGTGGTAGCAGTGGAACGGTTGAGTCATGAGCTTATGCTAAACATGGGTGGAGATGCATAAACATGGACTGTACACAGAGGAATATATTCATATACAACAGGGGGGGAAAAAAATTAGAGAAAGTATTCATACACAATTTAAATAAATAGGCAGACAGTGGACTGAGTCATACCAGAAGCACGCTCCAGCCTTTTCTGTGCTTTTCACGTCTGCTGCGTGTTTGCTGCAGCTTGTGCATTTCGGGGAAACGAGCCAGTTATCAATCACGCTGTTAAGTGTTGCCCGGCAATCAACGGCTGAGCAAATTAGAGAGAGGGAGCAGATCACGGGTACGAGGAGCCCTGTTAGCCAGCAGACGTCCTCGTCGGATTCCACCTACTTCAACACACGACGTGCACGCCACACGCGCGCGCTCACGCCCGCGCCCCGTGATTACGCATGCAAACAAAAGTCACACTTCATCTGTTGTAAAGCAGATGACAGCTGGATCAAAACGAAGTCAATAGCAAACGAATCGATGAATAAACAAATGTGTAAATGAAGAAGCAAACAGACAAGTGAATGCATAATCGTGAAAGGCCTTCTGTGCGCTCCACACAGCGGCGGGTGTGTGTGGTACTGACGAGAGGCCAATGGGGAAATCAGTGGAGACGCTTTAAATGCCTTAATGCAGTCAAATTGTTTTCAGATTTCGCATTGATGGACAGTTTCCTTTCAACCATTTAACCACCTCCCCACACACACACACACACACACACACACACACACACACCCCTCCGCAGCACCGGTCAGTTGCTCTAAGTCTGGACATCGTTACGACGCTCTTTGCTCGACCCCCTGCCCTCTGACCTGTGATCCTGAAGTGCTGTTGCGTCGTGAGCCGCAGAGGTGGGCAGGATGGAGGACTAATGTGGGACAGGAAGTCGTGGCCGGAAGAGAAGGAGAGGGCTTGGTGGAGGCTGATTGATAGATACCCAAATAAACCAATATAGATCAAAGGCGTAGATAAGCCTGGAAGAAGCGCTGAAAGCCTTCATATCTGCGCCTGTTCCTCTCCCTCGCTCTCTCACGGCCCAGCAGAGACAGAAATCATGAGGTGTGAGGGATATTTGAAACACCAGTGGCATCCGGTTTCTGCCCGGACTTGTGCTTTACACCTGATTAGTTGCAGGAGGCGAACAGATGAGTACAGATGAACTGAGATGGAAGACAAATGGGATGGGAAGAGAGGACCTGCCAGTCTTAAACAAAGCTAATGCCTCTTATCGCCCGTCACATCTTATCTTACTGGAGCTAATCTCCAATCATCTAAATACTCTGGGATTACTCCATCCACTCGAGAGACCACGCCTCCACCCTTATCTGTGAGTGTAAGGCTGAAAAAGACAAAGGAGGGCACTCATCATAACTCGACTTTTGACTTCACATTGTCTGATTTGACACTTCGTGTCGCTTCCCAACATTTTTCATCACATTGTTCTGAGCAGCCAAACACTGAGCAAACTGGCTTTTATCTATTCTCTCACTGGTCTGTAGAAAACCCCCAACACAGCGGAGGGGCTGAGGCATGTCCGGACAAGTATCAGGGTTCAGGGTGACGGGGGTTTGGAAAACTGAGAGACTGAAGGAGAGAACTGAGGGCAGACTGAGGAACAAGTGGCCGGATGCAAACACACCATCTAACTGTGACTGTCATCAATGATTAATCTGTGGATTATTCCTCAATAAATCGTCATCAAAGCTGCCCAGAGTCCAAAGTGATGTGTACAAATGTCTTGTGTTGTCTGATCAACAGTCCAAAATATCCTTGATATTACATTTGCAGTGATATAAAGCAGAGAAAAGCAGCTAATCCTCACAGCGGAGAATGAAGTATTCAACATCCCATCGTGCAGCCACAGCACTACTGTGACAGTTAGTCCCAGAATATGATACAACAAAGTCATGTCCATCTTGTTGTAACAGGTTATGTAATACGTTATCCTCTAATATTATCCTCTTTCAGGGTCGTTCACACCGTCCTTGCTCGGCTGTCATGGAATTGCACATTTCCATTTTTCGGAGGATTTCAAGGACTTTTCCCACATTGGCTCAAAAGCTGAGACTGAAGGTTCAGTCGTGACCTTGGAAACAGTAGATAGCAAAACAATTTCACTACAACGTCCATTTTGTAGCTGATCTAGAGCTTCTTTTTGTTTTTCTAATCAAAAACTTGTAAGTTTCATGTCGTTGGCGTTCGATGCCTCGTGGGAGAACACTGACTATCATCACCGCTTTCAAAAGCCGTGTGTCCTGTCATTGTTTGGTTAAATCAATTGTTTTCTACATGAATGTTCTCTATACACAAAACAGTTAAAACGAGTCTACAGTCCACAACAGGAACATCCTCATTCCTCTTTAGCTTCATTACAATGAACACCAAAATAATCAGCCGTTTGATTCTAGTCTCTGACTCAGACGGGCTGAGTCATGGTGAAATACCTGCTGAATAAACAGCCATGACCACAGTCTCTTTGAACATGAACGCGGCTGTTTATGTGGTGAAGTTAGTAATTAATCACAGTTAAACACGAACGTTATTGATTGATTCCTGCCTCATTAACGGGGCTGATATCCTCCTGGATGCTCTGGACGTTTACTCCGTTTTGACCGAGCGTGTTTTCTAACCCTTCATTTAATTTTTATTCTTCCTGTTCTTTACTTTTTTCGTCTACCTTTTCCTCTTGTCCTGCCAATAAACACCAGACTTCAGGCAACACACTTCTCCGTCAAGAGGGTTTTCCAAGAACACTAACACGCTGTGACCCAGGAAGCACACGCAAGCCTTCCAACCCCTCTAGCACACACACAGCAACATCTGCCTATGATGAAGTGGTCAGCGCTCTAGTAAAATTGGATGAGGCTTTAAAGACATTCCTCCAATTTACGACGGGGTGAGAGAGAGATAGTTGAAGGTAATGAGGAGGCGAACAGCTCGAGCGTCACCGACGCTGCACAGCCTCCCTGATCCCACTGCAGCTTTCTGCCAGGCCAAACAAACAAACAAACAAACAACAGTGCAAACAATGCAGAGGTAATTGACAATCCTGATGAGGTGGAACACAACCCCCTGCACGACTATATATATGTTTGTTTATGTCACTCAGTCACTGCGAGGCTCACTAGGTGCTCACTATTCTAATTCAGCCGGAGGATGTTGTCTCAGCTACAGGAAGTGACGACGAGATAAGTTAATGTGTGATTAGCCCGGCATCCACACTACTGCGATATCAGGTGACCCTTTTCTGGAACATCAGCCTGTACATATCAATGAGCCTTGACTGCCAGCGGTCAGTTCAACATGGATAATGACTTACAGGTGCTGCTGACCTTGTTGTCTATGTTTGCATCTGTTGTGCAGTTAAATTTGTATCATGCAACTCCTGCTTACATGCGCAGGAGGTAAACACCAATCAGCAGCACGTGCACGCCCAGTGTACATGAGTGATGTGATCCGTGTTGTCAGGCGTCTTTATCTCCGATACAATGCTAAACACTCATATAGATGGAGATCATTGAAAACGTAGTCTTGGTTCTGGCCAGCCATTCATTGACATGCACTGCAATGATAGTGCGACATTAATGCACTCCCTGAATCCTGTCGAGTTTTTAAAAGCAGCACCGTCACCGGACTGGACTGATCAGAAAGTGGAGGATGAGGAGCAGACAGTACGATATTTTTGGGAGGAAATGGATAGTAAACCATAGTGAACAAAGGAGATAACGTGCGTGCTTTGACGTCAAACAAAGGATATAACGGTGCACACTCTGTCATCACAAGCCCAAAACTCCTGTCTACACTGCAAACGGAGCCTCTGAATATTTTCACCCTAGAAGAACTTTTCACTGACCTAAAACTATATTTGTGTGAGGACGAAAGGCCAAAATGCATAAAAAAGGCAACACCTGTGTACGTGCGTTGGCTCCCTCTCTATGACAGCCGGCTCAGACTTTGCCATCTAACATGGTCGGACAAAACATCGAATGAACTATTCTTTCTGAACTGTTTCCGACTCTACACAGGAACAGGTCAGTAAGACTCAAACGGTCGAATGAAAACAGACATAATCTGCCTTACTTTTCGCCGTGCATCCTAAATAAGGATCCTCAACACATCAGCTGTTTAACATGAGTATCGATCATGCTCAATCAATAAAACAGATGTCAATAAAGGTCTGATTTGCATACACACTGCCCAAACGAGATCGATGCCACAGTGAGGCATTCATGTCCAAATGGAAATCTTTTGAACAAGCGTGTTGTAGCTCACTGGAAAATTGTCAAAGAAATGGAAGTGAAAGGACTGACGGACATGGAGGCTGGCTGACAGACAGACTGACAGCTCTCTGCTGTGCCACATTCCTCCTGTGTTGAGTCACGGCATGCTGCAGATCAGACACCACTTTCTCAGCAGACTCTCAGTGACTGGGTAATCTGGAGTGTCACACACACCCTCTCCAATCCCGGGCCAAGCTATCCAAACAGCGCCGGCGAGCAGGGGGAGGAAATTGAATTTCCCCCCTCAAAGACAGGCCTCCAAATCCCCATCAACAGGAGCTTAGAGAGCCTGCAGTCCATCAAGTTTCATCTGCCACGGTGGTCCGGCCAATCAGGTTCCTCCTTTTGCACACAACGCGTTGGCATGCATGAGCACACACATAAACATGTCAGGTTGCATGCAGAAAAATTGACGCTCACGCACTCGCACAAGCTCACGCGCACAAACAGATAAGCACGCACACAATCAAACGAATGCAAACATACACACAAACACACACGCACGCACACACACAGTCGTACCCCTCCTCTCAGCGCCCGCCTTAGCATCAACAATCAACAATCTGAGGCATTGTGGAGCCTGTGATCCTGCAACCTTTAACCTCTGGAGTTAACCCCAGAGCGACCAGTGCTGAGAGGTGAACCAGGCGGCTCATTGAAAGGCGCTGAAGTTCCCATGAGAACGAGCGCAGGGGAAGCTCAGAGATCCAAGACCCTGATGATGATTGCGACGAAGGGTTTGAAGCGGACCGCGACGTTCCGACATGCTAGTGAGATTTTTTATCTGTGTGCAAGTTCAGAATGTAAAAGTCAGCAAAGTTAAATACCTCTGTTGATATAACTGAGTGGTTCTTCCACAGAAGCAACAGATTGTGGTTTTTAATAATGGAATCACTTTGAAGGAATCACCCTGGTACACTCATACCTTTCATGTTATGTCTCTGGTGCATCACAGACATCCATCTCCTGACTGTCTTAAGCAAAAACCAAACAGATACTGATGTAACCTGAGAACAAAATTCAACCAAAACTCCAGATTTAACCCCTCCTTCATTACTGTGTTGACAGTCTAACACACAACAGCTGCTCCCACCAGCACCGTCTCACCAGAGCACTATCCCAGCTGCAACACCTCTCCCTGGGCATCCAGGTCAGCGGCCCCAGTCCCTCCCCCAGGGCCAAGGGTCTTGCATTTAAGGGACCAAAATACCCTTTCAATAAATGGAAACAGGTCATGAGGTATTGCTGAGTGCCACTGGTGGCTGACGAGGTTTTTTCTTTTCCAGTGTCTCATGGTTGGTATTGAGCATGGTATTGGTTGGTATTGGTTTGCATTTGTTATGGATGCTTAGGAAAAAGGCTTTTCAAGGAACTTCTCCATGTCTGAAGACAATGGCAACCTAGAGTGCAGCACTCAGATCTTTAACTGAATCTGAATGGTGGCATTGAAGATGCGACCTTCTTCTTCTTTTTTATGATTAAAAAAAGCCATGAAGTAACTGCAAACATACAGCCAAACATAAGTAACTTAGTGCTTTAGTACAATTTAGCAGTGCTGGGGAACGGACCCTCCCAGCTTCATGTCAGGTGATCCCGACAGCCTAACTGGATGGTTGAAGGGTCCAGTGATGATGCTTCGATAATGATGATGAGATGATGGCGACCCATGAACTGACAGAATTGTGATGAATGTAATTTCTGCCACTAGGTGTCTCTCAATCAAAACAATAACAAAAGACGTACTTTGATGACGTTGTGAAGTAACTGAAAATCTATCTGACATGACTCAGGCAGACATGTTCACGGATGAGGTCATGTATTCAAGTTTTACCTGCGACTTCCTTCCTCACTTTCTGATGTATCATCTGACGTTTCCCATCTTTCCCCACAAGTTATACTGACAGGCGACCAAAGGCAACGAACCATTACCTTGAATAAAATTACTGTTTTCTGTGGGTTTGAACATGAAAGATTTGGGATAATCCTAGTGCACACCTCAACACAGATCTAGTCGTTTTTAGACATTTTCATGCGAAAGCATTACATATTATATCTTTAAAAGATGAGCAACTAACCAACTCTACAGCTTCTGTTGAAGTTTGTGTTGTTTACTTGTGATTTATTACAGGTTTGATTGCTGCATTGCTGTGATTAATTTAATGACTAATCTGCAGCTGCAAGCAATGAAAACTAGTCTCTCAAAGGAGGACAGTGGCACATTATATGAATCACTTTGCAGACAGTGTTGCTTGTGATTTACTGCTTCTAGAAAACTTAATAACTGCTTAGTACTTGTATATATTGTACAAGTAATAGTATAACTAAATAAAGGGTTGACCATAAACAGGTTATGATGTTATTTGAATACATTAAACAACTGTCCTAAACGAAAAGACATGCATCCTTCCTAGTCTTGCTCTTAGTTAAACCAAAGCTTGACTGTCTTTCAGTGACTAACTATGGGACACTTGTCTATTCATCTGTTTAGGAAGCATCTTTGATCGAGGGATGGCGGTTAACTGAGCACTTGCATAAGAGGACACCAGTGAGCACAGCTGACACTGGGTCAGTCGGCGCAGTTATCTACTGTTTATATGAGAGATCTCACAGTTTTGGTAGCAGCAGTGTTGCTGACGCTGACCACGTCAACACCTCACAGAGGCATTTGACTGCACACATGGATTTGTACAACCAAAGCACATGCACACACACACACACACACACACACACACGCTGCAGAGCCGTAAAAATCAGAGTTGGGACACAAGGCCTCACCTTTTTGATCATGTGTTATGCAATCATACACGGCACGCACAGGGACAGGGACACACTTTCTAGCAGCGGTCTATATCCTGTGAGGCGGTGCTCCAGAGACCTCTAAACAATGTATCCTTTAGATAAGGATCTGATCAGTGTGTGTGTATGTGTGTGCGTGCGTGCCGAATGCTGGCTATAATCGCCAGTATTCATCCTGCACCGGGCTCCCAGCGTTTCTACAGCTGTCGCCTCTTGTACTCACTGACCTCCACCAACAGGTCCCGAGGCCATCAGTCCTTATGGCAGCCACTCAAGCCCTCCACTGTATGAGCGGAGCTGCAGAGCTGCAGAGGACAGGCTCTCCAGTAAACTTGGAGGACCCTTGTGCTGCATGCAAACATTTTCACAGTCGACTTATATCGACATACACAGAGACAGGATTAGATAAAGCGGGTTTCTTTAGATTTAGAGCTGAATCAAGCTCTGAAATGACGAGTCAATTAAGCAATTAGTTGATCAGCAGAATGGTAAGTAACTATTTTGATGTAGCTATTAGCTTGTATGATTTATAAAGCGAAAGAGGGCTTCTCAAATATCAGTGTTTGCTGCTTTTAATCATTTTATATGATTTCAACTTGCTTATATTTGGGTTTGGGCATTTGCAGCACATCTTGCTAGAATCAATAAACTCATACACCAATCTAATAACTGATAAAGAATATATATATTAATGAAAATGAATCAGAACTGATTCCTTTATTATCACATTCTTTGAGACTTTGATTGTTTTGGTTTAACTGCAACTTCAGATAAGAACTGAAAAAGACATACAACAGTTTTCTTCTGTCCTAAATTTCATTAAGACAAAAAGCCTTTTTCAGCCGTCCTCTGAGTTCTTCCATTGAAAATGTTTCCCCAACATAATCATGCAATCTTCCATAATTATTTGTAATCAAATCATCTATTTGGTTAGAAAATCTGAAAATATTTACTTTTGAGTATTTAGATTATGTAGTACCGTGACAAGTATTTGCTTGTGACACGCACAGACTTTCACAGACAAACACTCACACAGTCCTGCCTCCAGTGGACTAAATACCCACTTCCCTTCCACACACTCACAAGTCCTCATTCGTTCCATAATGGGCATTAGGCAGTCTGCAGTCTTCCGGGGGGCCTCAGATAGATAGACCCTCTCTCTGTGGACCCCTCACCCAGTCACATGAGCCTCATGAGTGTGCACATCTCCCCCCCCAGAACAAGGCACACACAGACACAGTGTGATATCCATCACCGGTGGCATTCATATTTCTCAGCTTCAAGTTCGCAATGAGTGCAAATGTTCACTATTGGAATCATGTGCAGAGAGATAAGTGCCCGAGTCAAAAGGCACAATGGGAAATGATGGGGGCTCTTGTCCAGTCCCTCTTCGGTTCCTGCAGGGGTCAACTTAAGTAGAGGGAAAACCATCACAGGAAAGAGTCATCAACATCAGCACAGATGCTCTTCTGTTCTCCCTCTCTTCGCTCCCCCTCTAGGTCTCTCTCCCATGTAGATATGCAGACACACTGCTCTGTCAATCCGTGATGGATGTCCACTTCACAAATGTGAGGATATGAAGTCTGGGGATTCCCGTTTCCCAGAGGCCTTTGGGTGGCTTTGGCGGGAGACGGGGACCTCTGTTACGTAAACAAAGCAGGCCGCACTTCCTGCTTGGCCAGAGAGAGAAGAGAGGGAGAGCGAGCGAGTGATGCTTTACCTCATTTCTGAGACAAAACACGGATCATGGAGGAGGACACGGGAAGAGCAGGGGCAGGAGGAGCGGGGGTGGCAGAGGAAGGGCCCTTTCCCTCTCAGCTGCGCCTCCACTTCCTGTGTGGAGAGGAAGTCCCTTGTTGGGCGCATAGTGATCTCATCCTCGGTTGCGAGGAGCTTCCGTCCTGGCGAGCAACGGCGCTTTGAACCGGCAGCCATAGGAGGCAAATGGCGGAGTAAGGCGCACACAGACACACACACACACGCCTGTCCTGATTATCGCAGTGGAAAACACACACACGCCTACACAGCCGGTCCGACAGGAAACACTGCTGCTCGGAACAAACAAGCACTTCCTGTGGGTACTGGAGCCTGTTCACAGAGAGGGCCCAATCAAAATCCAATGTCCTGTCCACTGCATCATTATCACCATCATTCAGGAGACATTACTGCCCATTTGCTAATAGCCACAAGGCCTTATTTATGCTTACAGCCCCCCTTAACCCCAAACACCCACTGCAACCCCCTCACTGAGGACCCAAGCTTGGACATGTTTCTGTGTGCGGAAGTCCGCTTTTCCTTTAAAAGTTGGCCACTAATTGAAATACATTAGGCTTAAATTGCCTCTTTTTTCCTTTCACCCATCATGTTGACAGACGACCCAATATTTAAGTTTGCCTCGCTAATTTGTTGTAGAAATACCAAGCCAGCGAGGCAATGTGGCTCAAGGGGTTGTTGGTCTGTTGGTTTACAGTACCATTACATTGAGAGATGGCAGGAACAGAACAGCCATTATGTTCCCAGTTCACAGTGCGGTCAGCACTGAGCTCCATAGGATCTGATGATGGTCACATACTGGGGCCAGACATTTATAGGTGTTCTGCTTTAACTGCAATAGTTAAAGTCTCTGCTGCATGCTGAAGTGTCAACTATTGCCCCAAGAACGACACTACATGATGGATATATATGCATATAAGGTTACTTTCATTTAATAAGAGCAGCTGGGGTGAAATCAAACACTGCTGTTTGTGCCTGTGATGTCATATAATGGTTTTAATGCGCCATTAAAAAAACAAAAAAAACAAAAAAAACACGAAGAGTTAAAAGTTTTAAAAAAAGAGTTCATTCAAACTTAACTGCAACTGCAACAGTGAGAAATAAGCCCCAGTGTTTCGCTAGTTGCACGCTTTTAATATGAAGCAGCAGCGTTAGCAGCAGCGTTAGCAGCAGCAGAAGGAAGTGCATCTTAGCTGAATACAGGTCTAACTCGATGTAAAGCCAGTGAACAGTAAACAGTCAGGGTGTGTGCACTGGGTTACATGTCTATCACAGTCCGTTCTTGTGCATTCCTTGTGTTTACGTTGGCAATGAGCCCTGAGTGTCAATGGCGGACTCCGCCACTGGCAATAAAAAATATAGAGAGATTACTACTGAATGTAAATGCATTAAATGGCAAGTGCAGAAAAAAAAATGCCATAAACTCCTTGTTGGATGGTCGAACAGTTTTGGGACCCCTCCCCCGAGACATTTCTGACCTCTTATTCGAGGAATCTGCGTCCGATCATTTCTGTAACTTTCCAAAACCGCCAATCCGACATTCACACCCACTTCACATTATATAACCTTTCGAGACCTGGTCCCCACACTGTGTGAGTTTATTGCCATTTTGGGAGACTACATGTGGAAGCCAATGGATAAAATAAAGAATCAGCACTTTAATCCCAGTGAAGCCGATTCCATTCAGTAGCATTGACAGCACAAGGCACAGTGTCCATTAAACAAATCCCAGTACAAACTCTGACACAACCACACTCTTTCCAAATCACTGACTCACTTTTCAAACAAATGATACCTGTGATAACACCTCGCTGTTTGCCTCCCAACCCCCCTTCTTCGCTCTGCCTTTCTTTTCTCTTTGTGTGTGTATGTTTGGACCAGGAAGCAGCCTTCTTATCAGAACACACAACCCCAGTGGACAGGAGGGTAGCCTGTGGAAGCTCAACTCTGGGTAAACTTTGCCTTAACTTTGAAGCCGGCCGTGTGAGTGCTTGTCCTCGGGGCTGCGCCGAGCACTCAGCACCGGTGGCTCTCCAAAGAGGAGGTCAATGGGACAGGTAAACAGGAAGTGCCAGTGCGGTGATTGACAGCCTGTTTAGACACAAAGAGATGGATGCTTGGAGAACGCTGACTCACTGACAAATCACTCACTCACCGGATTTTGAATATAGATGCTGCAGGGCATGGGGGTGGCTTTGTCTCTCCTATTCACCTCTAATAATTTATCTCCCGTTTTGGCTTTTGTGCATTTTATATTGCAACATTCCTTCTTGTTTTCATACATTTATCATTTTTTATGTAGCTTTTTTAATGCAGTGAGTGAAGAGACTGTCTGGCATGGCTTTTTATGGCAACTGCAGGACACACACGCGTGCTATTTTTCAAGCACAAGATAGTGCTCAGCATGAGTGCCACGCCCTTTCTGGAAGTGCCAACCGATTGGCTTTTTATATTTGGCCAAAAAGCCTGCGTGCAAATCAATATTTCATCTGGCCAAAGCCATTACTGATGCTCAAATGGGAGATGTGACAGGCAGAAAAAAGGCAAACATGTTTTTACACCGTCTGGACTTGGTTTCCCAGGGGGAGCTGTTTGTTTGTGACACAGCACTGCTTCGCTTTCCGACCCAGCAGAGGAGGAAGTCGCTCTCTTTTTCCCACAATTCGGAGTCAAATATTCTAAATAAGGTCACAATCCTGAACTTGTGGCCTCCATCTCCATCTCCTCAGCGAAGGTCATCACTCTTATTGTCTTCACACAGCATTCAGGCAGTGTGTTATTACATATACATACATATATATAGATATATATTTGTGTGGTTTACTCCCACCTCCATCGTTCCCATGCAGCGACGCTGAGGGTGCTCGCAGGCCAGCAGCAGCCTGGGTGGCAGACTGAGGTCTGGGGCTGCAGCTTGCTCAAGCTAATCACGTTGATTATTGCGATTACAGACCATTTCCCCCCCCTTGTGTCACGCTGCAACTTACTGACCTGGATCTGACAGAAAGTCCCGGTTGCCATTGGCGATCTGTCTTCCTGTTCTCCTCCATCCAAGTCCTCACCACCTACCCCCCCAACCCAAAACGCCCCCTCCCTCCGTTCCTCCACTCAAACACAATCGGTCCCTGAAGTAACTGCGAGACTGTTTCCTCATCCCGCTGCCAAGCAAGTCATGACCAAGAGGTTTACTAGAAACACACACACACACACACACACACACACACACACACACACACGCTAATTTTCTGTCTACATTTCCCTTTTAGCCAGCTTCCTCTTTTTCATTAAAGGCTGGCAGTGGGATAAAGTTTTCCCTGCTACTGTGTGGCCAGCAGGCATGCAGATGTTTTTACCCTGCTTCTTGCCCATATGTTTATCAGATCCCCGTGCTGTTTCATAATCTACATTAGAAGCACTGAGCAGATAACAAAGCCTTTGATTTGGGCCTGATTTCCCCTTATCCCCCATGTTAAATTTAGCACAGTGATTACTGAGTGCGATTATGGGTCTCTGCGGCCTTATGTAAATCATATGGGACCCACACACACTGAGGTCCTGCTCAGACGAGGGGATGTTGCGCGATGAGGGCAAACAGAAAAGTAATGTTCAAGAACGCAGGAACGTACTTTGCGTTACCTCAGCTCACCTTGCACTCAGGGGTCCTCGGGCTGGAAAAGTGTGTCTGTGATACTTCTTATCAGAGCTGTGTCACACACGCTTTTCCTGCCTGGTAACACTTTCTAAAGCTTAACTCCCCTGTGTGGCATATTCTAGTCGATTTGACCTCATATGTTTGCAACCGAGCCACAGAATATCATAGTGTTCCTGCGGCACAGCCCTATCAGGCCTCTTTGTCAACGACGCTCAGATAAGAACACCCTAATGACAATGAGGAACATTTTACGGTGCCTTCTGACAGACAAAACAGCAAACAGAGTGAGAAGAATGGGGCTTGTCAGCCTTTAAGCTCATGGCTGTTTTTTTCAAACATTCCTCCATACGTTGGGTGTCTAACGACCCAGCACTTAAATAATGCAGATGTGCACATTTGTCACCACGTTGGTAGTTTTAGTACGTGATCTGTGTTATTAGGGAAAGCAGAAAATGGCTCAGCTTTGATCAATTTCCATGACTGCTGGCCATCTGATATAAGTAGCTGCGTTAACTGACAGAACTTACCATAAACATAACTCCCATCAATTACATCGACAACAGTAAGGAAGCCTGCGATGTCCATGAATGCCCTGCAAGGTGCAGACATCCAGTGGAAATGAGATGAACTGTGTCACAATATGCACCTGTGAAAGAGCTGTAATCATGTGTGTGATTACTCTGCCGATGAAGGTTGCAACAGACCCCAGTCATCGCTGCTGCACTGCTGCATTTTTCCAGCTGCCAAATATCTTAGTGTCATGATCACTTTCGTTTCTGGCGTGATTGCGTCAGGTGGTGAACGCGTGAGACCGACTGCAAACGTTATCCCTGCACCATCTAATCTGCAGCATCTCATTAACGCACTGTCACTCAGTGTTTGGAGAACATCTCCTTCCTCTTTCCACCATTTTCTCCTCTGCTTAAGAAACTCTTAAGCCTCTTAAAAGGGCTCCTCCCTGCTCACAGTCTTTCACCTGAGGAACTAGTTTTAACTGTAAATTCTAATTCTCAGACTTTTCTTAGAAATTCGTCACTAAGAGCAGCTCTTTGCAGGAGGAATCCTTATGAATATGCCCCTGGAGGTGTGCATTTAAGGGGTAAACTGTATTTACTCAGGGAGAGTTTGCTCAAGATGTTTTTTTTTTTCTTCACATTCAGTCAGTTGCACATGTTACCACCTCAGGGCTGAACTGCATGATCCCAATCGTCCACCTGAGTAGATCCACTGATCTCCATCAGAGTCTTGAGTTGTGACACCTCTGCAGCATGAGCAGAGGAAAAGGAATGATCTTGGATCTATAGCCAGACAAGATCATTGATATTGGGTGTCCCAAGCCAACATAAGTCCAGTGAATGATGATGGCAGTTCAAGCTGTATTATTATTTCTTTATTGACAGTGGACGAAATGATCTATGTGCAACGTGAGTGATGAACTCAGTCGGCAGCTCCCCTCAGCTCTACCGAGCGTTCGCTGAGCTCATTGTTTTGGTTTTGCGGCTCGCAACTTTTTCTGTTTTGTTGAAGTCCGACTCTCTGATCAGTTTCCACTTGAGAGGACGGCCACCACCTGCCCAGCATCACAAGGCAACGTTCAAGAGCTGGTGTTGAGCAGTTACAAGCTGAGGAGCAAGACATTTTCGGAGTTGACAGTGAAAACAAAGTTGGGAGGAGAGGGAATACTCAACTTGCACGTGCTGGATGTGTACATAGGCAAATGTTTGCCACCACATGTGTTACATGAACTTTCTAGCCTTGAACATGTCAGTGTTTTTCACTTGTTTCTGCCCTTCGGGTGGCAAAAAATCAATTAATGGTGCTTTAAAAGAAGGAAAGATTATGGTTAAAATGCATAAAGTATGGTTTTGGTGTTGTTAAAGTTAGGAGGCTAAAACACTCAGGTAAGATCGTGGTTACGGTTAAGCAAAAGCAAACATCAATGGCAGGTCTGTGATGTAACTCCACACCCCTGACCTCCCCACCGTTTCTTGTCACTTTGCACAAATTTGAAAGCACCGTTGACATGTTGAAGGTTTTCACCCCACACAAGCATGTTTGGATCATCTCCAAGAGGCCTCCTTCCAACACAGAAATGCTCCACTGATCCAGTCTGGGTCCAGGTACAGTCCTCCACAAATAGATGCCACCATTCATTTCCTGCAGAACTGGAGACAAATTATGCATGTTCTCCCTCACGAGCGAGAGAATGAATCAAAGCGGGTTAATCAAGTACCACATGCTCGTGCTGAGAGAGGAGGGCACAGACATTTCGTCGTGAGGAAGAAGAGGGAGGAGGGCAGCAGCCATTGAAGAAAGAAACCCCCGGAGGAAGCGCTGGCGTGACCTCACACCAGAGGAATGTAAGATGTGGCTTAATTGATTAGAGGACCACATGATGGAGGTCTTGCGAGAGAGGGTGGGAGGAGGAGGTCTGCAAAGCAAGTTTTTTTTCTGGGTGGGGGAGGGAGGGTGTTGACCTTGTGGAGGGCACAAAGGTCACAGGCCTGTAGGCTACTGGTGCCTGTCAGGAATTCATCCACAAAGACCCTCCATTCTAATAGATTCACATCAATTGACAGCTAAGCATGATCAATGATGACACGACAGGGTGATGTGCTGGGCCAAGGGTGGCTGCAGGAACACTGCGTCCCTGTGGTCCCATCATTGTTCGCCCCGTTCCCTCTTATTCACGTCGTCTTTCCTCCAGCCTGTTTTTGCCCCTCTTCTTCTTTTTCGCTATTTGTCCTTTTCTGTGCACGCGTCCTGCAGCAAGGTGGGTTTAGACAGCAGCAGGTGACATGTCACGCACACACAAACACACACAGCCTGAACAGATGGAGCAGCATGGTGTGTCTGGCAGATTACCTTGTTGGTGGTCAGACTGAACCCGAACCCCACTGCTCAGCTCCCGTCAACACCACCAACCGTCCTTTGTGGCGACTACATGCACGCGCACACACCGGCGCGCTCAGGCGGAGGCGCAACGGCGAGCTACATACTAAGCATCTTCCCCTTTGCGGGAGTTATTTATATCCCTCCTTTCAGTTTGACCTCCAAAAACATCAGAACGCATCTTCAAAACGAAAGCGTCTAAATATAAAGTGCTTTGCATAAGTTGTCACACAAGAGATCTGCTTTAATTTGGGTGTTTGATGCCGCCGGGACTTGACTTTTCTTGCTTAGAACAATACTTTTCCGCTGTGGTACTTCTCGTGGCAGGCTGTCCGATTTCTTAGAGCAATCTTGACAATAGGCTCAAGGGAGAACGATACGAGAGGGAGGGAGGAAGGAGAAAGAGAGGGAGGCTGCCACAGGCCTGTCAATACTCCAATCAAAGCCAATTCTCCAGAGACGGTCAGGGGGACGAGGGAGCATCGCTATGACAACACCCGAACCCCCAAAATCAGGACTTCAAAGGTGGGGAGGCGTCCCATTGAGTGAGTGGGAGACCACCTCCTGCAGTCATTTACATCTCATTAGGACATAACTGCCTTTTAACAGCGAGGCGTTTAAACACACACACACACACACACACACACACACACACACACACACACACACACACACACACACACACACACTCCATAATGTGCACAAGCACTGGTATGTGTTGCAGCTCCCATGAAGAGATGAATCCAAAGCAGACATTCACGTCCAATTTTATTACATACATTTGACACGAGTCATTAACTCAGGTAACCATGCAAACAACTCCTTGGTCCAATTTATTAAACGTGTTATGTTTCGTGTCTTCTATCCAGGTTATATCTTCCTCAAGCCGCATTCAGAGCAACTAACACGTCACTACAAATACAGAAACATCTGATCAGCTGACACGTGTGGCTTGACTAGTAACCAACAGGTGTCGCGTCGTTAACACGCTTCTCGTTCTTTCCATATTAGGTAAGCACAGATTTATCCAAGGTTAGTTAATGCAAAACAGGAAGCATGCACACACACTCTCACACACACGCACACACTTGAAGGGATTGTGTGTGAGATGTCTCACTTTGTTCCGCACATGGAAACACTTTCACCTCCTTTGATCGCTGCAGAACTTCATCACAAATGTGATTTTGTATCTGTTGGAAATTGGCTCTTCGTGTATCAATGACATTAAAGTTGAATCTAATGTCTATTCCACCTTCTCCTTATACTAAGCTACTGTATCTATACCACTAGCTATACAAATACTTTTGATACTAGCACTACTACTGCAACAACTACTACAAATAGTATTAGCACCACTGCTACAAATCATCTCTACTTCTTGAACCACTACAACATCTACACAGCTGTCCCTCCTCACACACATCTACACACCTTAGACACACACGGTTACACGCTTAGAAACAAACACCGCGCCAAGAATTTGGGTCACGTAGGCACTGTCAACAGACGTGACACATCGTGAGGGCTAAAATTATGAGCTGACCTGGAGCCCTGAATACCACAGGAGGGTCCGGCACAGCAGGAAAGAATCACTCATCACAGAGACAAATGGATCCTTTGCCCACTGATGGCTAAATGCTGTCAGGACAGCCATTTCTCTGGACCACTGACTTCCTGTTTAGACCAGGGTTCAGCAAATCGCCAGTGATATCATTAAAACAGCGCCAACGACAGCACTTCCTGTCAACACAAACATTCACCTCAAATTTATGGCCTCGGTTTCCTTTTTCTCACCTCGCAGGCAAATAATTACTGTTGCTGCTTTGAATGAACTTCTCCTCTCTTCTCTTCCCGACCCCTTCCTAATTCTCGTAACTCATGCTAATCTGACTGCAGCCGACTGACAGGACGGAGCATGTTTGCAGGAAGTCAAACGCTCCATTTTCTTTCTCCTCCAAACTGCACATTGATGATGTCAGGGGTGATATATCAACCAAGAGGCTGGGAACCCAACCCTCGGGGAAGAATGTATTCAGACGCACACCTACATGCACGCAGAAATGCACACACATTAGCACACACTGAGGGCCTTTCCTGCCGGAGGTGTTGAAATGCTTGTAAGTCTTGAAATGCCAGTTGAGACGCTGAGCTCCCCTTTCACACACCGTGCAGCCAGAGACAAGAGAGCTGACAAATGGATGCGTTGAAACATATTAACCATCTCCCTTTGTGGGCAGACAAACATTTAATCTGGCTAATGACCCCTGAGGATCAAAACAAATGCAGGGAGATAAAGACGGGCAGAGGAAGGAGGAGGGGAATGCTAAAAAGAGCTCAATGACCTCCAGGAGGGCTCTGCAGGGTTCACCCGGGCCAAGGGCTTCTCTGGCTATGTGGGCTATGTGTGTATGAACATATGTAGATTAAAGAGTAAGTCAACAACGAATTAAATACCTGCTCTTACACATCAGGCTGGTGTTTAGGAGCACGCGGTACTCGCACATGTTCTCATGAGTCTGTGTGTATGTGTGGGGTGAACACAAATCCAAACAAAAGCTTCTGGTATCGCAGTCTCCATCAGTGTTCATCACAATAAACAAGTCACTTAGCGTGACGCGGTCTCAATAGGTTTCTTCCCCTCAAACCCACATCGACTCTCTATCTGCAGCCAGTGATCGCGCCGGCAATGTTATGATTATACAAAACACGCCGCTTTATCTGCTATCTGTCGTTATATCAAAACTAACCAACAGCTGCTCTAACCAGTCAGAGGAGGTCTACCTTTTTACCTTTCAACATCCAACACGTTCACATTGTCTGTGGCGAAACGCTCAGGCACACAGAGCGAGCCTGTTGCAAAAACTCGATTTGTTTGAGAAAGAAAGCTGTTACTCGTATGACCTGCACAAAGTGACAACGACGGGGACTCAACCAACCTGTTTTTTCTACGCTTGTGAGTCTATAATCGAAGTCTTCACCAGACCCTTAGTCAAAATAATCTACCTTCAGTTAAAGCAGCATTCTTTTGGCTGCTCCGGGGCACCGGAAACAAGCTGAGAACACAACACTGAAATATTATTTTAAGTTGATACATCAAACGTGCTACTAAACAGCTGCTTATTTACACATCCAGCAGATGTGGAGCTCCATAACTACCCAGTTAAAACACAGAACCTGCATCCTTTCCAATGGCCACAAAAAGAAGTGCAACTGCATGAGAAAATGAGCCGACTTCTCACTTGATTTATTACCTCAGTAAACATTTTCCTAATGAGTTTCTGATCTCAGTCACTAGTTTCAAGTCTTTTACAATACAGCATGGTGTCCATTTTGTAAATCATGGTCTCATTTAGGGTAAATTAGATGATACAGCAGAGTTGCTACCACAGCGTGTCCTCAGGTTCTCAGTCAGATCCAATCAGGATAGAGGTGCTGCAATGCATATCCTCCGCAGCTCCACCCTCCAAACCAACAACAGCCATAATGCCAAACTCATGGCTTCGAAGCAGTTGTCTGCAAACCAATGGGTGAAATCATGGTGGGTTTACACTTGTACACTTCACACTTTGGAGCTGTGTTTCTGGAGACCTCCATGTCCAATATTCAGTCTCTGTTAGCTCTATTTTTGGTCTCCACCAACTCCTGAGGAAAACATCTGCTTCTTTAGCTGCTTAATGCTCTGCTATGTTCACCAGTTAGTCACTACAGTGGGCTGTCGGAGCTTTGGTTGAAAACAGCTGGCCACTGTGTCTGGAAATGATGCTATGAGAACCAAAGAAGAAAGAGGCCAAGGCAGGTACTGCTGAGTTCTTTTAGCTTTAAGAATACTGATCATAGCAGCGTTAAGTTAGTCTCAACCAACCCATTTACTAACACAAGCTGCAGACCAGCACAGTTCAGCCAAATAAGTGTCACAGAAAGTTGACAATATCATGAAAAACAGGACCAACAGTCCTTCAATTGCTTGTTTCATACAATGTCACATGTGGTGCTGTGAGAATATGTTGACTGACTGTAGACCAGGCGACAGACAGACAGATCTTTAGTGGCTGGAACAATGGAGCATATGGCTGGATAGTTGAATGGCTAGCTATAGATAGATAGATAGATAGATAGATAGATAGATAGATAGATAGATAGATAGATAGAGATAGTCAATCACTTAAGTATGTCTTTGCTCATTTCAGAGTCTGTGGCTCTCCAGTCTGTGTGACTGACCTCCACATCAGCATCAGTTAAATAAGGCTTCCTTCCCCTGATTCATGACTCTACAAACTCACCAAAGCCTCCATTTTTTTCCACAAAGAGCAACAATAGGCCTGTAAAACTGTCACAGCAAACCTAAATTTACGTACAACACTTTAAACAGTCGGACTAAACGTTTCTGCCGGCCGAGACAGGAGCGTTTTTTTTAAAATGGGTGGAGTGAAGGGGCGGTGGGTTTCACTGTGACTGCGGGTGAGCTGGCGGAGGAGCTTTCTCTTCCACTGTGAAACAGATCAAACCAAATGGATCGTGTTGCTGGTGCCCATGCTGTTAATCCATCACTGATATTGATTTCCAGTTGATCGTCAGGCCTCCTAATGATGTTCACCTTCAGGGCCAAGCTCATTGATTCACGGTCACTTGATCCATAACTGGTAAAGCGATCCATGCAACAACAGTGATGCACGATTACCTCCCATTTCACGCTCTAATGGGAACTGGTGAAGGCTGCAACTGATCAATCCAATGAATAAATAAACACAAATCACTAATATGGGACACTAGACTCAGAGTGAAAATCTAAGGATTATTCATTGTCAGAACACATTTTAAATCCTCTCTTATAATTATCTGTTTCTAATCTATACTTCCACAGAGATGTGCATATCGCTTTCCATCTCCAAGAAAGCTCCCACGCACAGAGGATGCCTGGTTACCGTCTGCATGAAATCTCTGAACGCATTCTTTACCTGGTCCACTGGTAGGTGAGAGCATTTCTTCCAGTTAATGTGTTTGGTATTTCCTTTACAAGCCAACCCGCAGGCCTGGCTTGAGCTGAGAAATGATAATACACGAAGTTGTGGCATTACTGTGACACATTCTGCTATGAAAAGATTGACTTCCCAACAGGAAGCGCGCTGCCTTTAAATCCAGTTTTCAACTGTCCCAGAGCACATTTCCTACTGTGACGAAGGAGGGATCAACCCAGGTGGAATGGATTACACCTGAGATCCCGGCAGTAAAATGCACAGGCCTTACTCAAGTGGAAAAAGTGATGTTTATATGCTCCGTGAATCACATGATGTGCCGGTTTAATTGTACAGGTATACCTGTGGGCATACTTAGACACAGTTTAGAGGGCAAGATCTAACAAGACAGCAGCCACTTCCTTCACACAAGCACACTTCTGGCACTCTCAAAATGCAATACGAAAAGGCCAAAATACTTCCTCGACGAGTTTATTCTTCCTAAAATAGACTTGATGGGAAAATATCCCCCCAAAATAGACATGGGAAAACAGTTTTTTTTCCAGCGCATATTTGTCATATCGGTTTATATTCAAAATAACTTCGTATTGGTTGAGAAAATGTTTTGCTAGGGTTGTTCGCTGAGGAATTGCTCTTCAGATCTCATACAAATTCCTCAGTGCTTTGTTGTGACTCGCTCCAGCTCTTCTCTACAAGGCTAAATCTCTTGCAAAATCTTGATGAAGTCATCTCTGGCAGCAACATTACAAATAAAGAGCTTCTTTTTACCTGAATCATCATCTGAGGATCGTGTACTCTCAGATTCTATACAGTAAGTGTCCGATACAAAGCAGAGATTGTCTTTCAGGAGAGTACCCTAGAGCAATTTTAAGGAGACACTTAGAAAGCCTATCCATCTGATAACAGGAAAAATAGATTTGAACTTTGTATTCCTCGAGAGAATCATTATCGAGGCCAATTGTAGAAACCCGCACACGGGCTTTGAAAGTGCTCGTGTTTGTTACATGTTTCTGGTAACGTCTGTCTTTCATAGTGATGTACAAAACACATGTGGCACTGTAAATACAGTCCGCCTGTCTGCCTCCCGAACGAGCGCAAAGGGCACCGCAAGGAAACGACGCCGAGACCTCACAAAAAAAAGGTTGACCCGGGATGTAAAACTGGCACCGAAGCTGATGTTTGATTGGGCTGCTGTTAAGAGGTTTTAGGGATAAAGTTAACGCCTGGTTTAGTTCGGGGTGAGGTGAAGGTGAAGGAGGTGGGGCGAGGGGGGACGTCGGCTCCAGCCTGTGTAGGGGCGGAGGGGTTTCACTGGGGCTGAAATGTAATGATGTGGATCATGGACAAACAAGGCCTCCTGTCGGAGCTGGTTTGTTTGAGGGGAAGATGCCACTGTGGAATCTGACTGGACATGATTAAAGAAGAGGAGACTTAATGCCTTACCCAGGCTGAGCGAGGACGCCGCGCAGAGCGCCGAGCCGCTGCGTGACGCCATCAGCTGCTTCACGTGTCGTCTCCTTCCTATGTGAACCGCACGCGAAGCTTCTCCTGAACGAGCCTTTTCCAACACTGAACTTCTGATGTTCGACTCTGCTTCTTCTAACTAG
Source organism: Chaetodon auriga (assembly GCF_051107435.1). Classification (NCBI taxonomy): domain Eukaryota; kingdom Metazoa; phylum Chordata; class Actinopteri; order Chaetodontiformes; family Chaetodontidae; genus Chaetodon; species Chaetodon auriga. The sequence goes on from NC_135091.1 coordinate 8,308,956, forward strand.
AACCGGATTATTCAGACACTTGAAAATACATGTTTAAATACCAGAATGAGTAACAAGCTATTACCCAATAATAAAAATTGTTGTGGCACATTTTATTTGAAGAGCCTGGGAAAGAAGACAGAAGTTCTTTGTTTGCAATGTAACAGAAGAGGTCATGTTCATGTCTGACAGCGTTTCACCACTGCAATGCTATTTTTTTATGTCTTATGAGTGGGCTGGGCATTTGTATGTGCATGACACAACACTAACTAACTAATTAACTATATTGTCAGGGCGTCACAACTTTGACTAGTGCATTTTCTTTTTTTTTTTTTACTTGCTTCATGTTGGCTGCCCTACTTTTGAATTCTTTAAGGCTACTTTTACTTGTTTAAAAAAAGTTCAATTTCCTGTTCTTTTGGCAGATGAATTTGCTTGTGTTAAGTAATATTTCCCTCATTTTAATGCTTTTTTTAACCTTGTTTTTGAGAGCTGAGTTTGTGCAAAGTACAAAAAGATCCACTCTGCTTTGCCCAATCTTTAATGTAGTAAGAGAAGGAAGTGCTACTAACAAACAAACAAACACATTTTTCACTTAGGACCCCAATTCTTTCATTATTTTTAAATGAGAGTTACATCCATGGAAGAGCAATATAACCGTGTAAACGAGTGAAGGACAGATAGAGCCGGTCAAGTGGAATCAGAGCTTCATATATTCAGTCTTGTGTTGTCCTGTAAGTCCTGAGAGCACCCTCAGCGAGCCCATATGAGTCTGAAACCGCATACAAACAGAGAGCAGCGACTGACGGTAACAAGCTGAATATTTACCACATCGTGGGTGAGTTAAGGTGAGGTGACGGCTGTATACCTGCCGTATTTATTCAGGCCACATGCATCCCCGAATGTTTACACTGAAAACACAACGATGACATCGATACGAACGTGCGCACACAATTCAAACAGCGATATGATGTGTATGTGCTCTCTGACCTGACACAGCCTGCCCCCATGTCACTGCAGCAGGTTTTACTCACAACACGCTCGTCTTTGCTCTCGACACTGGGGTGACTTATGAATCTTTTATCAAAACTGGCCTAATTGCTTAACCATCCATGTCCCGGTCCAGCGGTGAATGGTGGGAGGGAGACTGGGCATGCCATAACTGTCATAAAAACAACAGGCAAAGACGCCAGCGTTTGGTCCAAGTCTGCCTTTTCCTCTCCATCTCTCTGTCTCTTTTCATATGGGCTCTATTTATCCGAGGTAAACCCATTGAGCGGGGAATTTTTTTATGAGGGAGACTCCATACTGAGCAATAATTCTATGAATATAATAAGTTGTAGACGACTGGGGAGAAAGGAGTGTGCTTTTTTTTCTTGTCTGTGTGTGGGTGAGGGGGGGGGGGGCTGGAAGAGGTTTGCTGATATGAATACAGATCAGCAGTAACCAGACATAATAATCATATGAACATCTGGGCAATTTCAGTTTAAATCAGCGGGTGAACGTGTGCAGTTTGCGTGAATGCACTCATCTCCTTCAGCAAGTCTCTCCCTCTACGCCAAGACACACCACAGCTGCATAAAGCCAATATTCCCCTATCCATCTGCTTATTTTCTGTTTATTCTGCATAGAAAACAAGCAGCAGCACACAGCTTCCTGCCCTCACCCGATCTCCACCGGACAAAAAAAAAAAAAAACAACTTTCCCTTCTGTTCTCACTCCCACTCTCTGCTCTGCTTCACAGCAGAGGAAGCTGCTGCTGCTGCTGCTGCTGCTGCTGGATGCTCAGAGCTGAACAGCAGTTTGAGAAAAAGTAAAGGAGCGGACGGACAAGAGCCTGTGGGGAGTTTCTGACTCCCAAACCATCTCCCAAGTTCCTGGGAGCCGACGGGCCGGTCCCAGGAAACTCCCTGCTATTCCTACTCTGTGGACAAAACAGCTGCACATTCTCACTTTTCGCTGGCCGTGGTCGTTTGAACTCAACCCCGACCGAGGAAGAAGAAAAAAATCCCAATATTTCGACATGGGGGGGACAAAGAAATTGTGTTTCTTGTATTAAAATTGTAATTTCACAAAATTTTCTGTGATATCTGTTCTGTATTATCTAATTGACACCTTTAAATGTACATAGAAATCCAATTCTAAGAAAATGTATATATATATATATATAATTATATATATATGGTTTTCTATTGTCTGGCTGAAAACCAGACTACAAGAAAAAGGTCACTCTTCCTGCTCACAGCTGGTGTTCAACTGGAATCCGTTTTGTAAACGTTTTCCTTGAATATGTCAATATCAGGGACTGTGTGTACGCCTGTGCCTGTGCGCATAATTACAGATGCGCCATTCCTCCTAAGCTGTCATTAGAAAAGGGAATGGGAATGACTCCAGGCTACAACCACCGCTTGCGGTTACGTAACATGCTCTTCTCGGATCCTGTCTTATCCCGGAGACAGCTGAAAACTCCCCAGTCCTGCACAGCCTATTGTCTGAGAAAATGTCGCTGCTCGCAGCCCAAGACGAGTTTATTATTTTTCCAAGTGGCATTTCTTTCCCCTTTCAATTTGGGGGAAAGAAAAAAAAAATCGCCTCCTCGTTTTGAAGTCTTTGTCTGCTTCGCTCCGTTTGGCTGGCCGTGCGCGCCTCTGCTGCGGTTCCCTGAGCGTCCGTGTGAGGGCGCAGTGAGCCTTGCTTCGCCCTCCATCCAGGGATGCTGGTGGCCCTCAGACAAAAGAGAAAATGATACATAGAGCTCCACAGGGGAGCAGGAGAAGGGGAGAAGGGCAGTGGGAGTCGATGTGAAGGAATACATCTCTACACAAACAAGTGTTTGTCCAGAGGAGGTGATGCTTATGTATAATTCTGAACGCCATGTATAGAAATCACTAGTTTACCACTAGAATTTAGGAAATATTGACTAATTAAGCATCAAGACAAGTCAGTGTTTAGTTTATCTGTTAAACAAAAATAATAATAACTTTAAAAACACTTCCATTTAGCAACATATATTGCTTTATTACAGTGCAATAAATACATGTTATTTGAGGATCATGTGTGTGTTTTGAGGGGTTGATGGTTTTCAAACGCTGCCCTTCACTTGCACGGTTCAAGCCCCCAGGTCAGCCGTAGCATCCAGGCTGCTGCAATGCCCTTGAGCAACCCGAGCAAGACATCAAATCACTAACAGCCTCTGGTTACTTCGACTGTTTCTGAGCTGATCCTGAGTCTGACATCCCAGTGGAGAGATGGGGTTCGCCTGAGGCTGCCAATAATATATATCTTCTGTCTTGATCCGTCTCTTACGTTCTTTCTTCTTTGTTTCCTTTCTTTCTTCCTTGTCACCTTGCCTTTTCTTTTCTTGCTTTCGTTCTCGCTGCAATGTTTAGGCTATTTTCTCGCTTCACCTTGAAAGAAAGCTCCCAGCCAGCCTGTCTCCCGCGCCGCAACAAACCCAAAGCCCGACTGTACCAGCCCCCCAGCCTGGGTGGGAGGAGTCTACTTTCCTCCCGCAGAACTCGGTGTATAACACTCTGCAGCCAGCCACAATGTGTGTCAGAGGACTGTCTGTGCTCCCAAAGTAGATGACTGCTCCAAATCTGGTGTCTGTACTGCTGACTACGAGATACGAGAAAAATTGGTTCGCACATTATCATCCCGAGTCAGGACAAGGTGAGCATCTTCTCATTTCAGCGGTCAAAATTAAAAACGTGCTGTTCCTTCCTCATATTTTTCAGAGTAAACACACTCTCTGTTAGATCTGATTGTTGTCATCCCATGTGTTTTTTTCTAAACATGCTTTTTTTTTTGCGTCCCAGTCGCGTTTTCTGGCGCGTTTAGGCAGCGGTGAGCCAATGCGTCGTTTTGCACAGTTTGTGCGTCACGGTCACATTTACGCACATTCTCCTGTGAGATTTTGTGTGGTTTTTTTTTAAACCCCACAGAGAAGCGAGTGTGGAATTTAGTGGAGCTGACTGTGTGTCTGTGTGTGGGCTTTGACTCATTTCCACTGCGCAGTTTTCAGGTGTGATAGAGGAGAGAGGGAATGGGGAGAGACGCTCTTTCCTTTTGGAGACTAAAGTGTCTTTTGTTCCTTTACAGGTTTTTCGATTGTGGGAGAGAATGCCGGCGATCATAAGTAAAAACTCCGATTTGGAGTTTGACTCCTTACAACCGTGTTTCTACCCGGATGAGGACGACTTCTACTTCTGTGGTCCCGACTCTGCGCCACCGGGGGAGGACATCTGGAAGAAATTCGAGTTGTTGCCCACTCCGCCCCTCTCCCCGAGCCGAGCTGCGCTACCGGGGGAGCCGGCGACTGCCGCCCCGGAAGCAGACCCTCTGGGCTTCGGCTTGGGCGACCCACTGGACTGGGCTTCGGAGCTGCTTTTCCTGCCCGAGGACGATATCTGGGGGGCGTCCGACGATGGGGACCTGTTCGGCTCCGCTTTGGATACTAACCCTAACAGCATCATTATCCAGGACTGCATGTGGAGTGGCTTCTCCGCCAGGGAAAAGCTGGAACGGGTGGTCACGGAGAAACTCGGCAAGGCTATTTCCACTGCCACAGGAGGTGGCAGGAGCGTGTGCGTCAAGGCGCCGGAGGTGGTGAGCCGCAGCTCGGTGTCAGAGTGTGTGGATCCCACGGTAGTCTTCCCTTTCCCGGTCCACAAGAAGAACGGCAGCAGGGACTCATCCGGGACCGTTAACACATCCACAACCCACGCAAGCGCTCCCAGTGACTCCGGTAAGAATGTGGAGATGCGCTAAAAGTCTTTGTTTCCGTTTTAAAGAAATTCTGGTGCCAAGAAACCTTCAACACTAAAATATCACATTATTAATATTTTATTCTTCTCATGCCTCTTCTTCTTCTTACGGGACTGCCTGGAGCTTGTTCATATGACTGGCCCAGAATCGGATTACCTCGTTACACTCCACGCGCGCACACACGCACGCACACGCACGCACACACTGGAGTAGTGACACAGTGAACGAGGTTTATGTAATCAGCAGGCTCTTCATCCGGCAGATGGCAGTAAAATGGGGAATTGTGCGCCTTGCTGAACTCAGTTGGCGTCCGCGCCAAACAAAAAGACGCCACACTCGCTGACTGCAGCCGGGCCAGGCTGCAGCAGGGGAACATGAAAAGGTGTTCGATAATGTGATGAGCTGATAAAGTGTCAGGTTCGCGGTGCCGTGAAAGCTTTCATTACGCATGGATTAAGGAACAATTTGCGCACAGTGGGAGAGAAATTGGCACTTGTTTTGAGGTACTCTGTACAAAGTGTCGCTTTGAGTTGAGCTGATAACCAAAATTAGCCCCGAGAGCAAGAACAGGAGTTACAAGCACAAGGAAAGATGTCGCCCAGCACAAGAAAAACACGCACTCAGACGACAGACTGACAGTGTTTTTTCTGATTCTTTTGAAGTGAAATGTAGGAGGCAGTATCTGTTTAGATTGGGAAATGAGTGCTGTGTGTGTTTAATCGCGTTAAGACTTCATCTCCCATCTATTAATGCCTATGAGTTCCCTAAACAAACACTCACGAGTCCTTATCGGCGTGTTTTCGCTGTGAAACAGTAGTACAAAGGCCTCCAGCTTGGCACAGAGGGTAGACTCAGCCAGCCTTGCCAAACACCTCCTCTGCCGCGAAGAAAAGAGGACGGAGGAGGGCCCTGGCTGCCTCTTTCAGGGGGGTGACAGCTTTGAACAAGCGCTCCATCTCGACAGCTGTCTCCCTGGCGCCGCTCCAGCTCGGAGGCTTAAAAGGGTGGTGATCCGATCGCCTGCCGCCCCGCCATCCTGCGCGCAGTACCGCTCCAGTGCGCTTCCGCCGCTCGCAGCGTTTAAGGCGCGTCCTCTTTTGTGTTGCACGCGTCATATACTTTCTCATCAAAGAGTCACAGACTTTAAAGGAAGCAATGCAGGTTTATCCAAATGGTCAAGGCCAGTCTTCCTATGAACTACAGGGAAAGCAGCTGTACAGATGTGAAACAGTGGTAGGAAGCTGCTTGGATCTCTTAGAAAGAACTATTTATTTCTTGCACAAGGCCAATATTTGATGTCCCCAGACAGAAATGTTGTGCCCTTTCTTCTATTTATACTCTTTCCAGCTCCAATAAATGAGCTGTTCTCTTCTGAGTGAAACACCAAACAGCTAAATCCCAGCTTCACATGTGGCAAAGCCAGCCACGCCCCCTCATCCACCCAGCTGTGCCCAGCTTTGTTTTGATGGCAGCGCCAGACTGTGTGTGTGTGTGTGTGTTGAGACAGCATCCCGGTGCAGCGGTGTCTGAAGTGGGTTACTGTAAGCTGTAAAATGCCACACTCTTCAGATGCTCCTGAGCTGATAATGAGAGCCATTATCACAAAAGGCATTTTAACTGGGCCTCACACTCTCTGCCTCACGATTGGCCACTTCCTCTCATCTTCAAAGGTGCCGGTCCCTGATAAGTCTCAGCTGCTGGGCTCCATCTCAGTGCAGGTATTAAGATGATGAGCTCAGCGGGGAAAAGAAGCTAGATTTCTCTCTCTCTTTTTTTGACTTCATCAGAGGTCAGTGTTAAAGTAAAGTTCTTAAAGCCTCTGCTACTAAACCGAAGTTCTTAAAGCGTCGCACACTGTCAGCGTGACCGGAGCTGCACTGATAGACTGAAGAGCAAAACTGTCTCGTCTCACCGGAGAAGCTTAGCAGAAATTCTGAAGGAGGGATAGAGAGAAAGAAATCCAGCCTGTCTGTTGAGCACTGAGACCGAACATGTCAACGCCTGCAGAGTAGATTAGTTGAGGAGTGACTGACACTAAGCATTAAGAGGTTTCTGCTTATGCAAACAGCATTGAGCAACGTTCTCGCCCCCACACACACTCTCTCTCTCTTGAGCTCGTTCGCATACACACACTCACACACATACCTGTCACCTGCTGGTACACATACATGACATTGTGGGAATACTTGGTGTGTCAGAGCGATTGAGTCACTCACGTTCTGTTTTTTTTTTTTCCCACAGAGGAGGAAGACGATGATGACGACGAAGAAGAAGATGAGGAGGAGGAAGAAGAGGAGGAGGAGGAGGAGGAGGAGGAGGAGGAGGAGGAAGAGGAGATTGATGTGGTTACAGTAGAGAAGAGGCGCTCCACAATCAACAAGGCATCACCCATGGCGGCGGGCACCGTCACCATCTCTGTGCATCCCAAGAGCCAAGAGGCGAGAGGAACTGTGTCAGGCTCCGGCGTGGTGAGTCGGTTCGTCAGCCGAGCTCCTCAGGAGCTGATCCTGAAGAGGAGCTCGGTCCACCAGCAGCAACACAACTACGCGGCCCCCTCACCGTACGCCTCAGACGACGACCCTGCCCCGCCTCCAAAGAAGCAAAAAACATCAGAAGCCCCGCGACCTCCCACCAGAACCATCTCGTCATCCTCCTCGTCATCCTCCACGTCCTGCAGCTCCTTCACCAGCACGTCGGGGGCTCGCAGCAAGCGCAGCGCCAGCGGGGACTGCAGCCCGCGCGGCAGCTCCGACTCGGAGGACAGCGAGCGCCGGCGCAACCACAACATCCTGGAGCGCCAGCGCCGCAACGACCTGCGCTCCAGCTTCCTGACGCTGCGCGACCACGTGCCAGAGCTGGCGCACAACGAGAAGGCAGCCAAGGTGCTGATCCTGAAGAAGGCCACCGAGTACGTGAGCTCGCTGGAGGCAGAGGAGATGAGGCTCCAGCAGGAGAAGGACAGGCTCCAGGCCCGCAGGCAACAGCTGATGCGCAGGCTGGAGCAGGCTAGGACTCGCTAACAGACAACCACTACAACACAGAAACACTCTCATATACCCTGGATGACCCCCACCCCCCTCTGCCTCAACTCAGTCTGTCTGAAACACAACTAGATGCACACACACACACACACACACACACACACATAGATCTATACATTTAACACAGACACATAGGCCCACGGATCTGTTGTACATGCGCACACGCAAACATCTCAGAGGACGTTTATCTTCAGATGCCGACACACACACACACACACACCTGGAGGAGGGGGGAGGGGTCCCTGGAGGGACGCTCGGACTTTCACTGCCGCCACTTTTTTTGCACATTTGTTGACGTTAAGAATGTTTAGGGTTTACTTTTTCAATCCAGTCACATTGAGGAAAGATAAAAAAAGAGAAAAGAATGAGGAAGGAGAGAGGACACACCTTGTTTTGGTCTTCCCTCCCTCTGGTTTTTATATCATTTCTATTTGTATCTTGTTTTTTTTTTGTTTTGTTTTGTTTTTTTTTGTACTCACTGTGACACCAGCCTGGAATCAGGTGATTCCCACAGGGATGGGGTGTCAGAGGGCACTTTGCTTGGAGAGTTCACGTACAAGAAAGCAGTGCACACTTACTTTGCCTTCACCACTGCAAAAACTGAAGAGACTATGACGACTGAGGCGTTATGGGTCACACAAACGATGCCACTACAGGTTCTTTCTCTCACTCCTCTCTCACACTGGTGCTCAAACCAAGTCAGTGGATGTATAACTGTGCACCTTGCTAGCCGACACTTTTGTATATAACAATAGTGTACAGACAAAATACACTCAGATCTGCCTTGTTTTGTAATACATTTTGTCCTTGTTTTTTTTTATACATGTCAGGAAGCTGCCAATAACTAGACTGGAAGTTTATATACCTTTAAAAGTACTGTAAGGCCTCGATTTTTGAGAGTCATGAAACTTTGTAATATAACAATATATTGTTTTTTCTTCTCTTTTTCTTTGTATTGTATCATATTACTAATTCTACACACCTTTATGCTTTTAGTGTGAACCTGATACATACTAAATTTGATACTTATATTTTCGTATGAAAATGAGTTCTCGGTAGATATCACTTTATCTCGTCATCCCCCTCCCCTCTATCTCAAATAATTCTTTTGTACAGCAAATGTGTTCTATCCTCATGTACCTGGCCTTTTTCTTTCTTCCTCTTTTGTTTATATTTGTAACTATCGGGTGCATAGAACTGGGTAAACGGATATAAGATGTTTGTTTTTTTCACTTTTAAAATGTACATTTAGTGCTGCAACTCATAGCACTTTGAAATACCTCATTTTGAAAAATAAATAGACATCATAAAATCCTCATCTCTGCCTCTGTGGGATCCTTCGCCGTCACTCCGAGCGGGAGCGTCGCCCTTCGCCCTTTCATGCGTCTCTTTCCTCTGTTTATTTTTCTATCTGGCCCGACATTTCCCTATTTGTTTTGCTGCTTTTCAAAGACTCATCCTGACAAAGAAATAAAGAGAGTGTCTTCTGAATCCTCTCTGTCTCAGCACCCTGCGGCTGCCTCCCCCTCTGTAGCCTCTCACACCCACCCACACACACACCTACACACCCCCACACACGCACTCTTCAAGTGCACCGGAGCACACATCCACACAAACACACGCACACACACACACACACACACACACACACACACACACACACACACACACTCTCCTCTCTCACCGACGCAGCCCTTCCTACTACATTGTTCGGGCTGTTGCCATGGAAACTGGAGCAGCTGCTGAGTGGCAGACACTGAGGGTGAGTCTTTTATTTGTCTCTTAGTAGTCTGTGTATTTCTGCCCGCATGTGTGTGCGCGCGTATGAATGCAAATGTCTGTATGTGAGTCTACCTTTTGTCCCGGTCTGTGTGTGGCCCGGGCGCCTGATATCTCCGGCGTTGTGCGCCGCCTGCCACGATGCCAGGACAAGGCTGGATACTGTTTACCAACATCAGCCACATGGCTCTGGCCTCCTCCTCCTCCTCCTCTCACCTACTCCTCCTCCTCCCCTCTTTCCTCCTTCCCTCTGCGCCTCCAGTGCCGGGCCTTAGCCCAAATATGTGCCACTCAGGAGCCTGGCCAGGCGTTCTCTGGAGATGGCTGAAAGAGAAATCTGTTGCCACGGTCTGAGTAGCCATTCAGCCCGACAGTGTGTTCACAGAGGGAAAGAGAAAGAGACTTGCCGAGAAGGGAATTAACAGGACATAAAAACACACATTGTTGATGACTTTGATTAATCCTTTTTTTTTTTTTTTTAACCTAAAAAAGCAATGACTGCATTGCACCATATGAGGCTGACCCTTTCTTCTTCTGCAAAAACTATATATAACTTAGTGGATGCGTTACAGCATCAAACAGTCCAAGCTGTCCTTTTTCAGACCCCGCTCATCCAGACGAGTAGGACCTAAACGATCCAGAGGTATGTGCACTATGTAATAGACATGGCTATATGAAGACTGATGACTTTGTTTTGGAGTTGAGACAGCCCAAGACTGAGCCTCTCGGTGGGGGAGTGGAACTGGTGGATTACATAACAGGAGTCTGGTGGGTCTGGTGTCTTTGTGCGCGCTTACTGTGCATGTGTGTGTGTGTGTGTATGGGACAGGAGTCTAGTGTCTTAGCGTGTGTGTGTGTGTGTGTGTGTGTGTGTGTGTGTGTGTCCTCTCGTGGGACTTCCCCTTACCATCTGCCTAATGGCTTATCCTGCTTGGTTATAGGATGAAAACAAGTTCATGGACAACAACATCAGATATAAAAAAAATGTCAGAAAAACAGCATATTGCAGCTAACAGAGGCGGCGTGCTTCAGGCGGGAAGATTAACTGTGACATTTACTAAGAAACCCAACACACAGGCACGTGTACAGTACTGCTCAAACACACACACACACACACACACACACACACACCATAACAGTGTCCAGTGCCACATTTCCCGCCCACGCTCCCTGTGTTAAGCAAACACAAAATCGTACACCTCTCAGCTGTGCGCACACACACTCACCAACACACTTCCTTCCTCCTCCTCCTCCTCCTCCCAACACACACTAATATGCTCACACGCTTCAGCTACAGTTAAGCTATCTACTCTGTGAAATGAGGCTAATTGTTTTAGAGGGGAGCTGACGTCCAGGGAGTAGCCATCTCCTACGTTAAACAGACATATGGCCATGGCTTTTCCCTGATTAATACCCATTATCCTTCTGCCCACTGACTGCCTGGCTGGAGCTGCCCAGACACACACACGCACACACACACACACACACACACACACACACATTTCTAATGGGCTTACACCCCACTGACGGCCGTACATTAAAGCTACGCAGAGTGTAGCATGTTTGTGTTTTTCATGTGTGTTTGCACGTCTTGTCATCTGCTTTGAGATCTTCATTGACAACACTTGTCACAACATTTCTATTGTCCTCCTGGACGCCGGATCTGCATTCAGCATGTTAACCTTCCCATATGGAAGAAACAATGGCTGCTGTGTGTGCGTGTGTCAATACACAAGTGTGTGTGTGTGTGTGTGTGTGCCTGCAACATGCCCAACCTCTGCACAAAGGCATGCCCGTCACCCATGCGCCACACTGGGCTCCGTTTGCCAAGAGCCCTGCTATCTGTGAGGGGGAAGTGTGTGTGTGTGTGTGTGTGCGTGTGTTTATGTGTGTGTCACCATCTGTTGTGGGGTACAGCGTGGTCGCAGGTGCTCAGAGATGGTGCGTGTTGGGGTCGTGGTAGGTAGAGGAGCCGAGCCCGATGCGGGGAGGGTATCGGGGGGTATTGGGGCAGAAAACATGGATGTGTGGGGGTGTGTGTGTATGTGTGTGTGTGTGTGGTGGGGGATGAGGGGCAGTTCCTCGAGGGAACCCATTGCCCTAGCTGAGTAATATGCAGCCCTGACAAAGAGCTGTGGAGCTACAGTAATTGCAGAGCACATAGTGGACAGGGAGGCAAGAGAGGGAGGGAGGGAGGGAGGGAGGTAGGGAGGGTGGGAAGGGAGAGAAAAGGAGGCCTGAGTGTTTGATCAAAGTTTACCAAAGTCTGAGGAGATTTGCATACAGATGGTACTGTAGCCCAGCCCCCGGAATACCTTTCCCTCTCTTTATTTTTTTTTCCTCGTCTCTCTTTCCCTCTCTCTCGCTCACACACACACACACACACACACACACACACACAAATGTAATAGGGTTTCATTGAAGAATCCATGAATAGCCTTTCAAGAGCATGTTCTGAGGAAGAAACGGCCTTGGCTGCACAACACAGCACCTAGAAAAAGAAAGAGAAAGCGAGGGAGAGCGGGGAAGAAAAGGAGAAAAAGAAGGAGAGATAAAAAAAAAAGGGAGAGAAAGGCAATGATTAAGATAGGGGAGGGAGCGAGAGCGAGCGGCAACAAAGGGGAGAAAGAAGAGGAAAAGTCGCTGTGAAGCACTAATTATTAAAACAAATTCACCCAGCGCTGCTCACCTTCAAGCAGTCGTGAAACGCATCCACTGATATAATAAAGCTGACATCCATTCACTTCGTTCATTCACCCCGTCACATCCTCACTCCATACTGATTATGAACGCCATTGTTGTGATCACATAAGTGATGTCCTCTGAGTAAGTTACATGTTCCTCTGAAGCCATTGTTTTGAGGAAGCTTCTGGCAAGTAGCCGGCTGCGCCAAGTGTCCTCGCACTGCGCGTGCCAGCGCCCGAGCACCCACACGACATGACATCTCACCGTTAAAGCCGCAAGTATGTCCGAAACCAGCCCGAACTCGCTGTCAGCTGCCGTACTGTATAACAGTATATTAGGCTATTAGTTTCCAGGGTGTAATGTTTGAGTATCATCAATCACCCTGATACACACCTTTAGTTTAGAGACACTCTGCTGTCAGTGAGTCATTTATGAAGCACTTTTCAAAAACAGTAGTTACAAAGTGCCTCACAGAAAATAGAATAGAGAGACAAGGCGATAAAAGCAGGGGTAAAAGCTGCACGAACCACAAAATATAGACTTATCAAAATCTAAATAAAAGGCCCAAGGAAAGAAGTGAAGCTTAACTCCCAATAAACATGCAGTACGTGTTTCTCAGAGCACTGAAAAATCTATAATCTTTAATCTTTGTGATTTACTATAAAAAATTGAATAAAAATTGAAACTTTGAACAGGAAAAATCCACAGACCTTGCTGTGAACCTTTTTTCTTTAAGTTTTTTTGTGCCGTTTATGCCTTCATTAAAAAGAAAGATGAAAAGAAATGAGTAGGGAGAGTGATGGGGGATGACATACAGCAAGGGTCCCAAGCCGGACTGAAGCTGGGCATGTTGAGCCTCATGGTCGGAGCCCTGAGGCTACGTCCACACTTTACACGCTGTCCAAACCATCTCTGCCCTGAAGAGCATTTTCGCACCCAATCAGAATAATCTCCATCCACACTAATATGCCTGAAAACGCAGAACACATGACCTTTCATGCACTCGGGGCGTGAGCGTGCCAGCGGTCGGTGCCTCCTGTGCACGCGGGCAGTATTAGCGTGATAAAATGCAGAATTTAACTGAACAACAGCTGCTAACAAGGTCAGCAACACCTGTAATTCATTATCCATGTTGAATTAATCGCTGGAAGTAAAGGTTGATTGATTCATACACGCTGATGTGTGATTTCTTCTGGAAAAGGTCACGTGACAGGGGCATGAGGACTCAGGGAGGGATGCGTCTTGACTGATGACACCCACTGACGAAGTGGACCTGAGGACCACACCAAAGCAAATTACATCTAAATGTAGTTTTTCAATTCTGGACCGCAAACTAAACTTCATTCAGTTATTGAAGTGAAGGCAGAAACCACAGAGAAGGTCTAAAAACCAGAGTGAATGAAAAATCCCTCTGCAAGATACCACATGGCAAACGAGAAATATGGAGACCTTATACAGTAGCTTCTTTTTTATGAAAATCTCTCTTAATACAAAACTCTAATACTGTATGTACATTGAAAAACATCATGGTTGACTTACTGAAATCATCCCTCCTGTCCATACTTGGTAGCTGTGAAGCAATAAAACCCTCATAGAGCAACTTGACCAGAAGAAATGAGACAAACACCCAGAATCCCTTTGCTCACAGACGCCGGCTCGGGCTTGATTCAGACCCACTTCTTCCTCTGATGGAAATGGAAGACGTCTTTGTCATCTGGACTGAACCTGGAACCCTCCGGCCACGTTAGTTTGTGACTAACTGTGTCATCAGCATTTCATCACTGCTGCATATGGGTGGGCTATAAAATACAGCATTAATTGTGGCCAGTGTAAACAAGCTGGCCTGTTGTAAATATTGGGATTCACACTTGCAGCAGAGCTCATTACTGTAGCGGCCATATGTAACAGAGACACATACCCTCTATGTTAAAGTGCTCATTATTCTACAAAAACAAGTGTCTTTCTAACTGTGTGTCGGCGCGTAACAGTGAGGTTTGTGCTGGTTTGTGTGTACGCGTGTGCGCGCCCACGCCTCCCGTCGTCTATGTGTGTTTATGCATACGTGCGCGCGTACGTGTGTGCTTGTGTTTATTTGGAGTAATCACTGGGGCGCTTCTGTGTTTGTACATTTGTATCGAGATTGATTCATGACTGCTCCTCCAGAGGAAACAGATAACAAATGGTTTTCTGGTCCAATAAACACCGTCTGCTTGTAAACCAAATTAGACTAAACTAAACCATCCTCGGCAGGCACCTTCAGCACGAGGCTGAATGGACGGCCGGCCGGGGGGGGCTGTCCCGCACTGCGGTAAAACTCAATGAGAGACGTATTGATTGTGGGCTAATTGTGGAGCGCCGGTGTCACCTCAGGCCTAAGCAGGACCTTCCAGACTCCCTCGTGGTTTTACGCTACCAATCAATGAGTTTGTGTTTGAATGGGGCCAAGTTCGGCGACTGCATTCTTTAAAGCTCCACACCACAGCGGTGCTTTCTGTTTAATGTCAGTGTGTCGCCAAAAGATTACAAAGGAAGGCAAAGTGTGCATCTACCTGAGGGATCTTGACAATTTCCATGCTCCCTTGTGATGAAACGGTTGGTTTAATGGTCATTTGGGGTCCACTGAGGGCTGAGTGTTTGATTGCAGCGCTTGGACAGGTCTGACCCTTGACCTTTACGCCTGCTGGGAAGGCTGACAGTGGCCATTGGGACAAAGTGAACTAAAGGAGCTAAACCCTTTAAAACTGATATGTTACACCCAAAGAGTATCTAATATGAATGGTTCCTTTTGGCTATTGTTCATTTTCATTTGCCTTTTTATCAACAACCAGGTGACAATCTTAAGGCTCGGGGAGCATGTTTTCAAAAGAAAACAAAAAACAATTGGGTTTTATAACTGAATAATACCTTGGTTGACTCCAGCAACCCGGTCAGTCCATTCATTCATCCAATGACCCTCTCAGGCACCGCTGAAGCCTCAGTGATGACTGTGTACACTGCAAATCCCTCTTTGCATGCCCCGAGGGGGGTTTGCACAAGGCCTGGATTGGGGGCGAGAGCAGGATGTACTGAGGTAGTGGAGGCGGTTGAGGCACATTTTGCCTGTTCAGCAAGAGCCTGCCTCAACACCCGTTTTTCAAAGAAACGACTCTCTGACACAAACACTTTTCTTTGTAAAGGCCTTCTTAAAATCTGGGGAACAGTTCTCTGGCCAGATTGGGTGAGAAACAGTACAAGACGCTGTAAAATACACACCTGTGACAGGACAGAAGTCTTTATGAACGGATCTAAAATCACATTTCAGGATTATTGTTTTGTTTTTTTCTTCTTTACCAAAAATAATTGCATCTTATGTTTGAATTTGTTTGAACATTTTGCAGCTGTCATCAATTACTTATTACCGATCTTGAGGGTCCAGTGTGTAGGACTTAGTGGCATCTAGTGGTGAGGGTTCAGACTACAACCCCTTAGCCGCTAAAAACGTGAAAGGCGACCTCTGGTGCCTGCCAGCCAAACGTAAGTAGATGCAGAGTGTCGTGCTTTTCAAGAAAAATGTTTAAGTAAAACGCAGCCATTGTGTCCAATCTCATGAGTCACTACAGGTACAAACATGCAAAAGTGGATGAGCTGCAAAGACAAATGTGCTAACGCTTTCCAGTGGAGTACGGACATTCTGACATTGACGTTGTTCTGCAGGCAAGTTGTAAGAAGCTGAAACCTCATTCAGAAGGAGAATTTGTGAAAGCGTGCCTTGTTGCTCCAAGCACCACACAAAGAAAAACTGTTCCTAAGTGTCAGCTTGTGTGGAATAATTCATAGAGAGGAGGAGAAAACCTGATGTGGAAACTCACTGATAGCGAGTAGCTCTCAGAGCTGAACCTCAAGCTCCAGCCAGCTTCTCAGCTCTCGGCTTTCAAATATGAAATCAAAGTGAAATTAAAGCTGTGGCAAGTACAACTGGAAAGACGCAACACTGTGCATTTTCCTGCTCTGCAAGAACAAAAGCCTTTTATGACATCTGAATATGCTGTTGAGGGAAAACTCCTTCAGGCGCTTGAAAGGTTTCAGAGAAAACAATCATCACTCTTGCTCTAAGGTAACAAAAACACCACGGTTCATCTCTCCAGGTGATTATACACTAATGACAACATATTTATGAACATTATATTCCATTTCTGCCATATTCTGTCAATAGACCCTCCTAAATCTTACAAAGTGGTGTCTTATTTAGTTTTGATACTCATTAGAATTTAAAGTGCGTATAAGCAATAACAAGCCACTCAAGACTGGTCTTTCAAGTGATATCCTCCCCACTAATGCCTCTTAGCTGATACAAGATAACATCTAAATGTCCCTATCTTAAGGCTTCTTGCTCAGTAATTTTAAGAACAACTGCCTAAATGAATACACAACACCATAGATTTGAAATCTTTAAGCTTAGAGAGCAGGGGATCGATGAAATGATAAGCAATCCCGTGGCAAAAAAAAAGCCTAGATAGAGTACAAGGTTATCGACACTTCGGGGGCAACCTTGCTCCTCGACAGTTATCTGTCGGTTTGATGGTTAGCTGGAAGTGCGACAGGGCAGAGGACGGGCCGGGCGGGGCGGCAGAATCCTCAGCAGGCGCCTCGCTGACACATGTGGGACAGAGCTCAGTGGAAATCGGGTTAATGAATCGTAGAGAGAGGGAAACGGCGGGGTTACTCGTCTTTCAATATTCCCCCGTCATTATCAGTTGGACCAGCACTCATCTGCACACCACTGCGAGAGGGAGAGACGGGGAGGTCAGTAGGTGGCAGATCTGAACCTGTGAAAAGGATTTCAAACAATAGATCATAGATGTGTGGAAGACAAAGCACCTGCTACTGAAGTGTCATGGTCAATTTCTAATGGAAGTAACAGACGGTGCTGTCTCTTTTTGTGGGTGTTCATGTATATGATTCACTGTGAATATAACGGTTAAGATGAATATTTGATTTTTTCGGTCTCTCTCTCTGCAGTGTTCTCTACTATCCTTTGTCCCAGCGTATTCTCTGGTGGGTCTCTGGCCCATGACCAGTCCATTACAGGCTTGTCTGCCTGGCTGTCACTTCTCTCTGATGGATCAGTGAGCTCCAGACAGAACCACCAGTCTCAATTTTAATAACATCAGCCTGTTTCTGCACTCAGACACAACACAGATGCAAATTACGGCCTCTTATTAGATTGGCTAAAACCAGCTCCTTCCACATCGACTGCCCTTCTCCCTGCAGTTGTGACTGTTCTTGAAGGATGTGCGCTGACAAGTTAACTCTGACGAAATGAAGCTTTTAATTACCAGTAAGAATTTGCCGAATTAGGACGACTGAATCCAGTTTCTTCACACACATAATTCACCGATCTAAGAGGATGAAATATATTAGCATATTTAATTGGTGGCTTATGCCCATCTCTTGTGTTTGACAGCTGTTGAGTCAGTCGACGGCATTGTGTGAATATGAGTCAGTGCACACTAATCTAATCAGCGAAACCTTGGCTGGGGATTGAGTTAGCATTTTGGACATCCGTCTGCAAGCTCTCAGGATTACACACAAGGTTAATTACGGAAGAATTAGATTGGGAGGGACAATGGTTTTATCGCTTGTAAGGGTAAGGTAATAGTATTCACAAGCCACAGGCTGATGTGAACTAAGGCCTATAGAAGAACCCACAGTCCATGATGCTGTGGTAACTCAGGCATGGCATTGATTACTTTAATTGGTGGACTGGGAGTGGAGAACATCATTGAATTTGATTTACCTCCCCCCCAACACACGCACACACTTCAAAAACAATCCACCAGTGCATTGGTCATTGTTAGATGTCTGAACTATCTGGAGCGTTTAACTTCCATCTGGGATTTTACATCAAACACCTCATCTCATCGTACGCCTCCACCTCCCAGGCCTCGCCAGCACTTTCTAGTGTCCTCCAATATGACCTTAAAGGACATTGATTCAAAAACAGGAAAGGACTTAAGTCAGGATTTTTCAAGTTGCTTGGCAAGGAAAAAGGCCTGCTTATTGACACAAGTGTAAAAGCGCTGTCACAGGTAGTTACGACACACGCCGGTGAACTGCTGAAGCTGGCGAGCTTATGGCGACTGAACTAGCAAGCTGGGAACATGCTAGGCCTAGCCTGTCACAATCGCTGAGCTTCTTTCTATTTTCTCTGCGCCATTTGCGTGTCAAAGTTCACCAAAGTCGGACTCATGCAAAAAAAAAATTGAGTGGATTTTCTTTGATTCATTTTGGCGGGAAATTTTCCTGGTTTTAATGCTCCAGAGCCCGGGCATTTAGCTAAAGCTAACCTCTGCAGGAGGACATATGCTGTGCTGTCACACAATGTTACAGGTAAGGCTGTGAAAGGAAGCTAAAACGACCTGGCAGTTGGAACAGCTGCACCAATAAGACCTCACCCACTCACAATCCAATCAGACGACAGGAAGATTTACTACAGGAAACGTATTGCGCACATATTTCCTCTTTTGTTCCTCCTCATTCTGTTGTCTAAGATGTTGAAAGTGATTAATCTGCGTCATCGGGATATTCCTGGCACGCCACCACATTCTGTCTCTTCGTCCTTCCTCTGTCTCTCTCGCGCACACACACACACACACACTCACACACACACACACACACACACACACACACAGTTAAATAAGACACACACACCAATACACTGACACATTCGAGTGAGTGAGCGCCGGGCATGCCATTGATGCTCTGCTCTGGCTTCATCCATCACTGATAATGGCTGAGGACAGCTGTGTGTTCAGTCCCCCCTCTCTCCATCATACCACAAGCTTGAGGCGGACGGATGGAGGGGAAGAGGGGTGTATTTATTCTGCCCTGCCTCCTAATCACACCCCCTGATCCTGTAATACTGTCCTGCAACCTCTGCGCCCCCCACAACAGTCCAAACAACCCCCACAAGAGAGAAAACCCGCCCCAGGCCAGGCCCAGATGGCTGTGGCCCACAGCGGCTTGCGCGTTGCCGCTATCTGGCTCTGGATCTACTCCAGGGCTGGAATAGGAATCAGTGATGCAAAGCTGAGGTACACAGACACACACGCATTGACACGCACACACACACACACACACACACAAAGAAGAATGCCTGTTATGCATGCATTTCTATGCATACTCTGACTTCTGCCGTGTCTCTTTCACACACATACATGAATACACACACCAAACAGGGATGCACTGTTTAGACTGGAGTTAATGAAGAGATAACAGCTGATGTGATTAGTTTCCACATGAATGGAGGCTGTCAGGGCTTCATCATCATTTCACCGCATTCAGTGTATATGAGTGGGAGTGGGCTTTCATTGACGCGCTGTCCTTGAACTACCTTATTTAACTGGGTTAGATCGCTATGAGCAAAGTAGAGCAGTGGTGGTAAAGGAGGACGTGCATTATGTTGAACAGCTAACTTGTTCCTTAAAGACCCTCTGGTGTTGTTTGGGATTTCAGAGGGACTTTAAGCAGTGACGCTAGAGGGACGGCTAGTCGTCTGCAGTTCATTCCAACTGGTTTCCATAGTAGTGGAAATCGAATATCACTAAGCAACATTACAACAGCCACTGCTGCAACTGCCTGCTAACACATCACTGGGTGCAGCAAACCAGTCTCTCTTCCAGTCCTCAGTAAGTGGGATCGCGAATTGGCCCAATCCACATTAAATACAACGCCTTCATATATTCATTCTGAAATTCAGTGTTTCATGGACAATGGGTTGCTGATTCTGCCGGTTCTTAGCCTACGTTACCGAACATAAAAGTCATCCTGGTGAGTTCCATGCTGCTTCAAATGCCGATTATAAATTGGAGAAGAAGAGTGTGCTAGTAAGAGAATTAGGAGACACCCTGAGATGAGATACTGGAAGTGTCAGAAGAGGTAAACACCAAAACCCTCTGACTATAATCCATCTGAGGTAAATGACAATGTATGCGTTCAGGAATTTGGCTGAACTAGTCCTTTAACAGTGAAAAGCATGTGTGTCTACTCGTTTTCTATAAAGCATCTGCTGCCTGATGGTGGTGAGTCATAAATTGTCATCTCCAAGTCAGGAAGAGGTCTGTTTTTGTCACGCTGAAAACAACAATGGCTTTTATTTACATGACTCATTTTCACATATTCTTGGCTAATCTGTAATCTAAACAGTCCACTAAGGTCAGTTCCAGTAAATCTCCACAGATGGCAAGCTAATGTTATTCAATTAGCAGGTGATGGGGAATGGTGGAACCCGATCCCCAACAAAACACCAGTGCAGCACACTCCCTTCTATAAAAGACACCTGTCAGAAACAAGAGCCTCCTTTACCCTGGCTGTTAAAGAAAAGCACTCTCCTTGTCTCATCATCATTTAAGACTTAGGCACTTCAAAGCCGCCCAGGTACAATAGCAATGAGCAGGCCGCCTTCAAAAGAACAGCACAAGTTATGGCGGGGTGGCAGGAGAGAAGAATAGCCCTGTAAATCATAATAGAGAGGAAAATATAAAAGACGAGGCGGAGAGACGCAGTTCACCTGTTCTCTGTAACACAATCACTTAACGATCCTCAGGGCGCATTGTAAGGGAGAGCGCTCCTGTAGCTCGCGCCCTCGCTTTGTGCCCCGCTGGAGCACAGAGATCATCTTCCCCCTCTCCACAGACCCCCTGACCTTCTCTCTGTTCCACTTACACACACACACCCATCGAAATTACCCTTACTCCTAACAGATTAAGATCAATGTCATTCATCGCGTTTAGAGTATCAGCCTTTGATTCGGACCAGAGAAAGGGAAGGGAGGGCACGCGGGGCACCTGGGAGCTGTGTGAGGATGGAAAAAAAAAAAAAAAAGTCCTACATTAGATGTGGATGAAAGTGGCTTCTTTACTTTCCCCTTGAGCTTGCGTGTGCTTTATGTGAAGGGGAGTTGATCTCTGAAGTCACTGAAGGTCAACAAAAAGACACATTTGCAGGTGCACATATTATATCTCATGCAAGGGGTTCATCAAAAACTTAACCACAACCAGGGTGTGTTCAAGGTGAAAATTGCACTGCGCAGGGCTGCACTGGAGGGGCATTTCTACAGGTGCAGACAAGAAAAAATGGAGCAGGAAGTTGAAGGTTTATGGGACACCAAGACGACAGATTAAAGGAGCTATTCTTTGGGATATTTAATGGAAGGTACACAATGGAGAGGCTGACAGAAAATGTGGGGAGAGAGAGGGATGACACAACCAGCAAGCCAAAACATCTAAGCTTATGCACAAGGTGAGCAACTTTCAGCGGTGTGTGCACCCCAGTTCTCATGGCTGACATCACACAGCAGTTCATCTGAGGCAGTTATCACCACTGCAATGAGATCCTGTCCCCCAGTGCTGGCAAGGTAATAAGTAGAATTAGCTAAATGCTACATCACACGGGCTACATTCTACCTGGACTGTGTATTGTGTGTATTTGATTGGTCTAATGCCGTGTGTGACGGCCTGTGCTGCAGCAAAAGCTGAGCGAGGACCAGCTTTATGTCAGATCACCCTGTCGTTTTTCGGCCCCCACTGTGCCAACGCGATGCTCTAATTGAAACAAATGAAGCAGCTGTGTTGTTTGACATGGTCTCAGACCCATGCTGACTATTCTCGCTATGATTAAGCCCAACCCCCGTTACCTCTGCTCCTCTCTGCTTTACCACAGGGATTCCTCTGTGTGTCTAGTCCCTGACCTTTGACCTGGCCCATAGGTAAGCTTAGCTTTTTGGACAGCACTGACTCTTTTCTATGGATAGCTTTTTTCCCATTGAAGTTCCAAGCTCTCCCATCGCCACCCTCTCTCCGGTCACCTACCTCCCCCAATATCCCCACCCTTGGAGTCAACCAGGGTATGTGACGGTCTAAATGCCCCCTATTGTTGGCAGAATGGACCTTTTGTCCGCACCCCCTGTATGTGCTGACTAAGGGACATCAAGTGAGCCCACTTTTGAGTCCATCCAGGGGCATGAGAGGGGTGGATACATAGGGTCAGCTAAGCCTTGCAATGACCCCCCCTCCCAGAGTGTTTGAGGAATTTCCTGATTCAATAACTTTTTAAATAGCTGGCCCCCTTGCCTTTATATACCTCCAACAGCAGCCACTCCCATCCTCACACCTAGCAGACAGACTAAACTGGCCAGGCCACGACTACATAAAAACAGGTGCATTTGAAAATGTTAAATTTGGTTCTATCCTCAGGATTTTCTCAATGCCTCACACTGAAATGCCAGAGCAGTGGAGGAAGAGTTCGTTCTTCCTCCTTTTTTGGCCTCCCTGTCAACAAGGACAAGGCCTCAGATCAGCAGACATGCAGACTGGAGTCTTAAGACCTTTTCACACATGCATTCTGTTAAATTTCCAGAGTGAATTGCTGCTGCCAAACTGCTACGATAAGAGAAACAGCTCCTATCATGACAAACATTATCGTGAATTTCTATATTCATATACCATCACCAACCAACACTGCTGACATCTTGTGCTGCCAGAAACTACAAGCAGAGCATCCTGACAGAATATGTCAGCATAAAACTTTTTGTATTTTAGCTCCTTTACCTTCCCCTTCAGCTTGTGACAGCTTCCTAATAAATACGGCGTCTTGAGCAATCGGAAATTTGACCGCATGTTCAAGACAGCTACCATAAAAGACGGTAAAGGCTCCGTGTGAAAAGCTTTTTAAGAGGAAGGGGAGGAGGGTTGACAGGAAAGACAAAGAGACAGATGAGAGTGGTAGCATCTGGTAATATTCCTTTATTTCTGTAATGAGGATCTGCACACACAGCAGTTTGCAGACTGATAATTAATCTCCCTAACATCCCTTTTTAATAGACATCCATTAACATGCTTTTAAAATGGTGCTTTTAAATGATACCTAATTCACTGCATACATGAGAGCGCACATTAGTGCTGAATAGTATTTACTGGCCATCCTTTAAACAACTCCCTTTAAAATCTAATCCGCTAATGTATCCAAATCACACGGCTGTCCCGGGCCATATATCTTTAATTGTACGTTGGTCCACTTTAACAAGAGTCAGATGCGTTCTAAAGACCCCTCTACATCAAAAAGCTGCCGCCCAGCACCTAATATCCTCTGCCGTCACAATGCTGCCGTTTCACCACCCATGTTCATAAAACGCAGTCCTCTCCTCCGCCCCTCCCCGACCCCCTCCTTTCACTTTGATTGGGCTAATTGTGTTTCCTGCTGAATGCAGTAAACTTAAGGGAAGCTAGGAAGTGCATATGCACGTACCCTGGAGCGTTCATACAAACTCAAATTCACACTGTAGGCGGCTTTTCTAACAAGAGGCCATTAGAGACAATAGGCAGGCTCGTTCACTTTCTAAGGGTCCAATTTACATGGCAGCGGCAGGTACTAAAGCCTCTTCAGCCCTCTGGGCGATGGAGTCCTCCTCTGACACCTCTCCGTTGGTCATGTGTTGGAAATAGCTCATTATCTCTCAGGGGTTTAACACGTGAAGATCAATTTAGCCGTGTATCTATCCATGTATCTACTAAACTGTCCTTGAGCCCAAAAAGAAACACGTAACTGACCCTGATCTCCGACCTGCCATCAGAGGAAGGCAAGAATAATCAGGAAAAAAGCATGTTTTTTTTTTTAAATATGGAGAAATAGAGAGTCGTGCTTCACGGATGGCTGAACCCTTACACAAGTGTAAAAGAGGCTTTTCGAACGTGGCGATGCAACATCTGGCCCAGCCGGATCTGATAACTCATCGGTTTTCACCCAGAGAGCCATCATGAAAACCGCACTGTGGTCGTCTTTGTTATCACAGCCTGTCGCTCTTTTTCTCTTCATCCCTCTCTTTCTCTTTGTCAGTATGGGTGAGCTCCTGTTGACCCGAGGGTCTCTGCGGTGAGAGTGGGCCACGCCGGACCACTTCAGAGCCCACCCCAAAAACCACACCAAGCTTCCCGCTCAATCAATGGGTGTATTTCTCTTTCTCTGCTCTCTCTGTCTCTCTTTATCCGAAACCTCATCCCTCTCTGTGCCGGTGACCTGGTCCGTGTGTGCTGCGGCCTCGGTAGAGGCAGACAGTGTGTTAGCGAATGAGAGGGAAGTCATATGTTAGCAGTTTGAACCTACAGCCCCAATTAGAGGCAGCTGTTGCTGCGCTATCGCAACACAGCGGAGGGGAGGGAGGCTGAATTTATGGTCTGCGTCTCCGTGGCGACCCCTGTTTGATGTGCAGATAATTAGGAAGTGAATGGCTTCCTGTGGGTTGCTGCTGGAAGGGGCAGCTCCATACAATAATAAAAAACAGAGAGAAAGGGAGAACAGGGAGAGGAACAGCTGAGAAGTAGGATTCATATTGAAGTGGTAGCAGGGTCAGGTGGTGTGCCAACAGAAACCGGAGGTCGTCTGCTCTTCCAGGCCGTGCCACCACGCATCCGCTCTCCCTCCTATAAATGTGCGAGCTTCGGTGTGGGGTGCATCTCCTCACACATGACTTTGCACGCTGACACACTTGACCCCTAGTCTTGTGTGTGTGTGTGTGTGTGTCTGAATTCAAAAGGCTGAATCAGTCAATGCATGGCCGGAATCAGCTTTGAGCGCCTCTTCTCTTCACATACCACGCTTTGATGCACAGGGGAACACGCCTGTGCAAGTCAGCAGCTCAGAACGTATTTGCAAACTTGGCAAGGTGAGCTAACCGTCCAGGCGGCAGAAGAAACAAGAGCAGATCAAAGAAGCGAACATGTGTCCCTGCAGATTAAGAAAAAATCCACTCACATTTGTCTCGACATGTAATTTCAAACATCTTGAATAATCTTCTGTCAAGTTTGCGCTGTGGAAGTTTCTGCCGAGACTACCTTTTAAAGCTTCCCTCAAAAGCTCGGTCTTAACTCAAATACCATTTGCTTGTTCCATAGCAACCCTTTGTTTTTCCGCTTGCTTCATCACCACCTTGCACGTCATTTCAACTCTGACCTCTTCAGCCAGAAGTCGTGACCCTCCCTCATTGTCCCCCCCCGACTTCCCCGAAGAATCCAGAAATCCAATCTGAAAAAAAGTCTCTTGAATAAAAATAAATAGTAATTGATTCCTGGGATTCCTCACAGTCAAGTGTTAAGCCAGTCAATAAAACTTTCTAACTGACTCAGCTGGTCACTGTATGAGCAACAATGGGCCCAGATTGCGATGCTCTGCGCCTTTTGTTTCTCTCCAGCTTTTCCGGTGAATGAAGCACAATGGGAAGGAATGCACTGGTTTCTGCTTGAGTGCTAAACCCAATCAGGATGATAACAATGTGCTTTAAAGGACTGAGAGAGTCTTTAACTATCCTCCACAGCATCAGATTAGTGTGTTACCATCCACCCCCCCCGCGGCCGGCTATTCATGTGCAACGCAAGACCGGCACTAAACAACAACACACAGAAACACAAAACCTCGCATCTGCACATAAATGTATCCATCTGGTTATTCAGTCAGCTGATTACAAATCAATGAATAAATCAGGTGGGTGTATTAAGACATTGCTCTGTCGCCATATGCGTGGGAAAGTGTTGATACTGGTAGATGTGTAAAGGAACATGAGGACTGTGAGCTTTCTACACACAGAATCACAAAGTTCGTAGGTACGGATGAAGTGTTTGGCTTTAACTTAGAATTTCTTTCGGCAGAAACGCGTTCAAATTAACAAATATTGATCTGTAAAGTATTGAAAAGTTGGCATCAAATATTCGGCCAGATTCCAAGGTTTGCTTCCTTACTATTTGACCAGATATATGATCATCTAAATGGAGAAATTTCATACATTTTTTTTTTCATTTGGTAAAGTTATTTGCTCAACATCATTTGATGCATTCTGATCCATTACCAGGCCCAGAATAACCAATATCAATAGCTTTGTGATTAAAAGCAGCTAATGTATTAGCATGAAGGAGAGAGCAACGGGCCATGATCAGTGAGCCAAATGCATCATCATCATAATACATTCACTACTTCACTGGAACATGAAAGACTTCATGGTAAACGACAAATCTTTCTTGCGGGACTTCTCTGAACTAAGCCGCTAAGATGCAAAGACCAAAGAAGAGGGTTAATGTGCCCACACATGACCTAATGTGAGACTGACCCTTCTTTGAAAAAAATCCATATCAGTGTTGTGGAACTGCAGCACTGAATGCTGCAAATGTAATCAATTCGGTGTTTAACTTGAATTGGTTTCACTGACTCTTTTAAATCAGACATCTTAGCATCGTGGTAAAACATTATGATGTCATTAAGGATGCAGGAGGCTGTGCGTTATGCAACAGAACACACACACACACACACACACACACACACACACACACACACACACACACACACACATATGCATCACATTTATCACAGTCAAAACAAGTTCTCCAACCAAGGACCCTCACAGCTCTGCCCTGTTCGCAGGAATGCAGAGAAAAAGGAAAATATTCTGATAAGAAGCTGTTTTCTTACAGGCAGCTGGGAGGGGTCCATCATATCTTGTTATTCTTACCATTTGTTTTACTCTATGAGAACATGTGATGTGTCTGAGCCGGTATCTGTATTCCCATTACGACATGTGCCTCGGTGCCATGAGAAAAGTATGCCTGCCTGTTGCCCAAGGAAAAAACCCAAGGCTTCCCTGAAGACGTGGTGAGACACTGAGCTTAAATAAAGGGGCAGGGGAGCGTATGTACAGTGTCAAGGGCCCTGATTTACTGCAACCCTGATTCCAAAAAAAGCTTGGATGTTGTGTAAAACGTGAATAAAAACATAATCATTTGCGAATCGTTTGTTACTGACAACAGTTTTACAAAGTGTTCCTGAGTCCACGCATTAATATCCTTTATCCAATCATGTGTTCACAAAGTGGTGAACCTCCCTCCATCCTCGCTTGTGAACAACTGAGCCTTTCCAAGATGCCCCTTTCAACCCAATCATTATACAATCACCTGTGACCAATGGACCTGTTTACCTGTGGAATCATCCAAACAGGTGTTTTTGGAGCATTCCACTACTTTCTCCATCTTTAGTTGCTCCTGTACCAACATGTTGCTGGCATCAAATTCAGAATAAGCAGATATTTGCAATGAAGCTGACGAGGTAAAACACTAAATATATCGTCTTCGTACTGTTTTCAGTTGAGTATATGTCAGAAATGATTGTCAAATGATCACACTCTGTTTTTATTTCTCTTTCACAAAGCGTCCCATCGTTTTCAGAGCCGGGCCTGTATACTGCCACTCCATCTAATTAGAAAAGAACATCCACATCAAACCTCATTTTTCACCCCCTTTTTATTCCTCTTCCATCTTTTTTCCTTTTTACACTGAAAAAAAAAAAAAAAAAAAAAAAAACACTGGCCCCTCCCCCGTCCGCTGCTCTCCTGCTTTTCTGTGCTGAGGGTCGCTGACAAAAGGAATTGTGCAAACGAGCCTTTAAAATCCCTAAATGGTTGTGGTCTGCGCACAATGGGCCAAAGAATGCGGCGCTGGACAAAGGCCGGCCCTTGCCCCACCACTCCGCCCTGCAGTGATGGATCCGAACGGACGCATGAACGTGGGCTGGATTTGGGGCTTCGGAGGCGCCACCTCGCCCCCCACTGGGCCAACCAAAAGGGACAGGCCTCGGGGATACACTGGAACCCCAGCCAAGGGCCTCAAAACAATCAGGAGCTGCTAACTAGCCTCGCCATCCATAGGCCTTGATTGATATGGGAAACGCATGCTTGCTCCTCCATACAGCTCCCACCATCACTCTTTATCATCCTCAAAGCCTGAAATTATTCCCCTTTTCAAAGCCAACGCTACAGATTAGCTGTGGGCAGCCATTAAATGCGGATTTTATGTACATAACAGGTTTATATTAGCCCTACAATCATGTTCTATGAGCGTTCGATATGCCTCACAGGCTGTAACGAATGGCAGAGAAATATGAAAGAGCGATGGTGAAATCCGAGAATGAATGTATGGACAAATTATAACGAGTGTTTTATTAATGGGGACTACCCCCCTCTGGGCTAAAAGCACTAAGGAAAACGTTAATTTGCATGGTTGAAGGATATGGAAAATGTGCTCTGACAGCCTTGATTAAAGCTAAAGCACAGGATGGTGCTTTGAGGAACAGTCAAAATTTACAGGGAAAATTGAAAACAGGGTCGTCAGCTTATAGCGGAAAGTCCACAGTTTTCTGAACGGACAATTTCTAAACAATTAGCTGGAGGAAAAAGCGCTCAAATACAGTTCAGTTATTTGCTCGTCTACTCTGAAATCCATCCATTACTTCTGCTCACTACGTCCTGTTCAGGATCAGAATTTCTCCCAGCATGCAGTTCACCTTCCTGTCTTTGAACGCTGGGAGCAAAAGCATCTTGAGGAAACCCACACAAGCATGAGACACGGTGCTAACCAGCGCAGCTGAAAAACACACACAACAATACATGAACCGTAGCGTTATGTAATCCATATCCAGGATGCAGCTGCAGAGCGTGGACATCCTTCAGGAGTCCGATTGGCAGCTGATTTCCTCCACCCCTTTGTTACTCCAAACAACAACAGTAACAACTCAGATCATTAAGTAGCACAACCAAAAGCATCACACTTTGAAGCTCAGGCTACATAAGCCATCAAGTTGTTCAATTTTAAGCCCTTTGGGTCACATTTGATCTACTGATTTGCGGCCTGTGCCTCCAAACACACAATCATTTGAGTACTGAAGGTCTCTAAAAGCCTGTAGCTCATTTCTGAGAGATAAAGGTCAATAAATACAATTTAAGGGTTTGTAATTATAGCACAGAGGGGCTGATAGAGGAGTACTTTCTGAGCTTGGGGTGATATTTTTCAAACACTCGGTGCTCTTAAGGCTCCACATAACGCAGAATTACATCTATGTGGGTATTCAGGACCATGGGACTTTTACTAGCTGGGCTTCAAACAGCTGGCTGGGTGCCGTCTGATGACACAGGGATCACAGTGTTCATGAATTGTGCCGCTCTTGTTCCTCCCTACTTCTCTCACCAACCTTAATGACACGCTGTTACACTCCTCATCTGATACACACAACCCTGGACAAACACACGCAACACACTCTTTCATTTTCTTTCTATTGTCAAGATAATAAGCTGTAAAAGTTACATTTAAACTTGCTCTTCCTGCTCTGCTGTCTTGGAGCCCATCGTGATAAGATACGGCAGGAACAAAAGAAAGCCGGCGCACTGGAGACCTTTAGGAGTACTTTGAGCGTTATTGCCTTTTGTAAGTTGCAGGCATGTACTATGAATGCATTTTGGATGTAGATGTGGCAGCAGCTGTTCCACTTTTTATCAATGTTGGATGTTACTCATATAGCCTCGTCTTAATCGTACATGAATCTTCTGAAAAGGGTTCACACACCTCCTGTGTGCACCCAGTGATAGCCTGAGGCCCGCATTACTCACAATGGTGGTATTTTCAAGTCCCCTGACTTCATATCCTGCCCTCGTTTTTGTCTTATTTGACTAGGGGCCCCCAACCCTCTTGGAGCGTGCACCCCAATCTATGTAAATCCCCTATACATACCTCAGCTGCACTTAGAAGCATGTCGATTACATAACGGGCACAATTGCTGCGAGGTTGAGCGGACCCAGCCCGATCAGAGGTGCCGCGGGACTGAGAAGCAGTCCAGAGCTGTGCGATTGTAAATTCAGGACAATGTGCACATTCATTCATAAAACCAGGAAAAAGATTATGGTCTGTTAATGTTCTACAAATTTTGCCTGTGTTTAATGCCTTCCTCACCAGTTTCCTTTCACTTCTTGTAAGACACACACGCGGAACCCCTCCCCGCACTTGTTTTATTGCTTTTGAGTGGGTGGTGTTAGTGATACTACCTCTCTGATTCATACTACTGTTTTGAAGTAGGATCATTTTTCCAGCTGTGCACATGCCATTCACGCAGGTATCCACCCACAGAGACAGTAATGCTGTTTTTCTCCCACCTTCTACTTTGACTGGTAATGGGTTTTGGAATGTGGTGGAAGACCGGACTTGAAAAGATTGCCACAAGCGTCAATAAAAGCTTTCTCTTTCAGCAAAGAGACAGAGAGGGAAAGACCTGCAGGCTGGACAGACAGAGGATGGTTTGGAAAAGAAACGATATCGTACATGTGAGTCAAGGCAGCATGAACAATGGAGACTGAGAGGACCGGCGGTGGTCTTTGGTCATGGTTGAAGCTCAGATTTCTAGTTGCTGGTTTACTATAAATCCAGTGTGGTGAATTAATATGGTGAGACCGGGTATCAGGTGCCCAGCATTCATCTTTGGCGGATCAGATAAGCCTGACACCCAGTCAGCCATCCTTCTTGGCACCGGTGGAGCTTGCTTTTGAGGAAACACCATAATCATACTGATCTTGGTCACGTTCACCATAAAGCCCCTCAAATTTGGAAATTTCTCTGTCCCGGCATTCCATACACACTTCAAATGAAGAGCTTGTCAGATAACAGTGACTGAAAGCTTCTACCCACACACCTCCCTGACACTGGAAATGAGAGGATTGCGTCGGATAATATTTGTAACTTCACAAGAACCAAATATCTGATAATTACGACTGGCCAGGTGTGTCGAGACGAGACCTGTTTTTTCACTCTTCACCCAACTATGTACCGTGTGTATAACACCATGAATGCCTTTAAGGAAAGACTGTCAGTGCACAGGTCTGCATGCACAGCTCTCCTCATCTGAATGATTCAACAAATCTGGCTCCTCTCTTTGACAGCAGGTATGTCGCCCCACCTTTGTGTGCTGCCATTCATAACTTCATAAGGGCTTTTGTCTTCAGACAGGATTGGATGTCCCACGAACTAATTTGCCTTGAGAGTACTGACTGTGTTTAGGTGTCTGAAGGCCAGACTGTGCTAGAAATGAACTGGCTTGTACAACAGGGTAAATGTTTAGCGCTGTTCAGAACACACACTTGATCACTGAAAGGAAAAAGACGCAATGGTAATTCCTCCACCTCTCAAAGTGTTGCACTTGTTCAGCACACATAAAGTGACAGAATTGGCTGCGTAAAGAATGAAAAGTGAGCTTGAGAGAAATGTTCAAACCCTGCTTCCTTCTCCCCTCAGCACACCTGGCCAATCGCTGCATGAAGTTAAAGAAAGATATGGAAATTGCCCAACATCAGTCCTACAATTCTGTTGTCGGAAGACCATTGGACCATCTGACAAGCACTTCTGCTGGAGTACTGACACCATAAACTTCTGTACTTCATGTTGGCTGTTGTTGGTAATTGTGTTGTTTTTAGACCAGGAAGAAGATTCCTGCCGTTTCCTCCTGTTTAGACATATTACAGCAGCTGCAGTTCTTTATTAAAATGACCTGAAAAGACTCGAGTGAAGGCAATTTTCCAAGTGACTGTAACCCTGATGCGGTTGTCCTCAGATGTGTTTAGGTCTTTTACAAAATGCAGAGACTTTTCCTCCAGGCAAGGCTCAGTGCCACTGGAGGCCTCTGTAAAGAGGGACTATAGCTACACGCTATTAATGTTAGCCACACTCCCCAACAAAACAAGGAACAAAAAGCTACACAACACCCTACTCATTCCTTTAACCAAAGTCACGCCAGCAAGGGTGCAGCGCAATAAATTAACGTCTGATTAAAAATGGCCGTCTCGCCCGCCAAATTGTCATCAAGTGGCACCATTGATACGGGCAACAAAACCGGGCACATCACCAATCACCCGCTCAATGAGAAAAGGAAGGAGCTAAAAACAACATTCTTGAGCAGGTCGGTCTTTCATGCGCTGGATGGGGGGGTAGATGCTAAGGTTCTGGGGTATGTAAAGCGGGGTGCACAGGACCCCACAAAGGGGGGAGAGAAGGAAGGGCCACCCTGACAGCCTTGGCGGTGCAGGTTTTTTTTTTTTTTTTTTTTTTTGACGGGTGTGGGAGTACCAGAGGGATGGAAGGCAGAAGCTGGGAGGGGGTGTTCCCCCTCTTCAAAGCCTTTCCGCTGGTTCTGGGGCCCTGTGGATGGAGAATGTAAGTGGGGGGTGTGGTGAAGGGGTGAGGGTGGGTGAGGGTAAAGGAGAGAAAGGGAGAATTAGGGAGCCCTCTCTTTGTCTGCTGGCATCAGGGGGGTCGGTTAGACACTGAACGCCTCGGGAAGATTAACCAGCCAGGCCCAGTCGGAAGCTGAAGGGTAGGTGGGTGGGTGGGTTGTAGGGGGGATAATGGGAGCCTGCTTTGTTTCTGGTCCACGATAGGATGCTGGAGAGGAGAGATGGAATGTAAGAAATGGAGATTGATTGATCGGTACAGTGGATGGCGATGCAGGGAAGGAGGGAGAAAGGAGGGGAGGGAGGGAGGACGTCAGCGCTAAGCCGCCAGCGGCTCCCCGATTCTCATGCTGTGAGAGAAAGGGATCACCAGTCGGCAGTTTGAATTTTTGAAATATGGAGGAAATAAGGCGCACAGGAGCTGAATGGGGGGTGTGAACAAGAGTGAAAACTGACAGAAGTAAAAAAGAGAAACGGGGAGGCAGTTAAGGTGGAGAGGAAGGAACGGGGGAGGAAACTTTAGGGGTGGGGGGGCTTCCTCAATACGGATTAGTGCAGCTCCACAGTGGGGAGAGGGAGGACGGGGTGAGAGGGAAAGGAGGGAGGAGAGGATGAAAGTTGGGGTGGGAGTGGAGGGTGAGAATGAAGAATCGCCATTCGCTTCACTCACTTCACTACACAGGAACAAAGCATGATGGGAGGTACTTGACATAACACTCTTCCAGGCCATGTTGGTGTGTGTGTGTGTGTGTGTGTGTGTGTGTGTGTGTGTGTGTGTGTGAAGGAGAGAGAAAATGTGTGTGTGTGTGTGCGTGTGTCTGTGTGTGGTGTCCGGTATCTCAAGGGAATGCATGGACATGTAAAATTTGGCATCTGGATACTGTTAGTATTTCTTTTGTCAAAATGTTGTGTGTCCTTGCCAATGAACAACGTTTTTAGGAACTTCCTTTGAAATATTTCTGGAGACCAGGTCCACACTTTCAACATTGAGAGACACATACAATACACATATTAAAGATGTTTACATAATAAGCTGCGACTCTGAGAGAAGCTAAGATAAGCGGAAGATTCTACAGGTGGTGTTCAAAGCTGGGTTGGTATCGGTGGAGAACCAGTAAGAGGAAGCTTGATTTTGAAAGCATCCAACCAAAAATATCCCGTCCCCTCCCTTCAGGCCTCCCTCCGAAGCCTCTCCCCCAAAACACATGAAGGTGCCTGACTCCTGCTGGAGGACGAGTCCACAGTCGAGCCCGGCGCATCGCCGTCATCACTGACAGTATCGAATGACATCACGTCTTAAAAAACATTATCATAATGACTGAAAACAGCGAATGTGGCTACTGCTAGCTAGCATGTTAGCTTTGGGAAACTTTGGCTGCGCTTTCTCTGCTCTTCTTGTGTGACTAGCTCACTATAGCTTTAGCAATATATCTGCCTAGGAGCATAGCATAGGCAGGTGGGCAGGTACACAGGTAGACAGGCAGGAAGGCCATCCAATCATTTCATTTGGGACGAACGAAACAAACACAATAAGACATAAGTACCATAAAGCATGCTTATCTTTCCCTATTCTCTTACATTTTAACGCTGGAACCAAACTGCCAAAAGACAAACGAGCAGCACGAATCAACTCACGTGTAGCGTTTGGAAAACGACCCCTTTCTCCCACCGCTTTGAAATTCAAAGGCATGCTGAAAGGTATGCAACAGCTGAGAGCAGAGTAGCACTTAGCGGCGGCAGCAGCATCTCTGCCTGTGGCTAATGACCTAAGGCAGAGTTTCAGAGCCTTCATTAAGGCCTCATTAATTACAGGAATGATAGAGATTATCTCCACAGGTGACAACCCACCAGGGATACAGTTCCCTTAGGAACTATAAATACTGAGTCTGCTGCAGGTATAAATCGGCTCCAATCTTTCATCTTACTCAGATTGTGCAGAGCGAGGATAAAAATATCAGCCAGCACCACGATCTGATTCCGAGTCACCTTCACCGTTGTGCAGAAATGTGAGTCAGTGTCTTTATTAATGGTGTGCAATCACGTGTGCGACACCCTCCTTCCATCTGTGTTTGGCTCCAAACAAACAAAGAGGTAGACATATCATTTTAGCACAACATCCTGTCAGACAAACGTCATTTTCTGCTAATAGCTTGTCCAAAAAAATGGTCCCTCTGAGCAGCAGCGCTGCCGGACGCCCCTGAGCCACTGTCAACAAAAGCAATTTAAGCTGAGGCAAAGCCATTTGCTGAGATGGCTTAAAAGGCCTGTTTTCATTTGAAATTCTCACTTTCCATTTCTCTCCCTCTTTCTCGTCCAGTCCTCCCTCATTCTTCCCTGCCTATGTTTGCGGCATGATGTGTGTTTGTGGGAGTGTGTGTGAAGACGCTGAGAGCTTTGTTTGGGACCTGTCACACTGAGGGCTGAAGGTGGAGTGGGAGGGGAGAGAGAGGAGAGGCAGACGCATTGTGGGTGGATTATGCCAGAACCAAAAGTGGACCCCACTCTCTCTCTCACACACACACACACACACACACACACACACACACACACACACACACACACACACACACACCAGCTCCCTGCAGGTACAGTACCCCACCCCCTCTCCTCCCTCTCACCCCTCCCTTCTGATCAATGGAGCTGAAACAAGGAGGCCAGGAGGGGCCTCTGGTTCCCACATCAGACCCCACTGTAGTTTTTCTCTTCTCATCACCCCCCCCCCCCCCCAAAAGACCTTTACTGTACCCCAAACCTGTTATCTAACACAACATGATCACAAGCTATATGATAACGCCTCCTTATCAGCTTCACAGTAACATGAATGTACACATGAGCATGTCTGACCAGAGGCAAATGGAAACGTAAGTGGACAGGGGATTTGGGGGGGGGGGGGCATTTCCACCATTTTCTGACATTTTTTAGACACAGCAATTTGAAGAAATAAATAACTGACAGGCAAACCGAGAAGGAAACTCATTGTCAGCTGCAGCCCCGCTTCGTAAAATTGTGAACTGCTGACATACGGAACAAAAAATCCTTTGTGCTTGTGTGTCACAGTCATCAAGGCTGTTCAACAACAACAATCCAGTATGTTGTCAAACTATGTTCAACAAAGATGTGGCAGCGATGCCATGAATGTTGCTGCATGATCATAGCTGACTGTCCATGTTTGCGGCTGTATTCCTGTCAAATGTCCTTTTAAAGGCTGGATGTATAGACACACAAAGCCTTTGCGTGCCCATACATGGATGCATCAAGACACGCACACAACTGGAGATACTGTAGCAAACCCCACCATGGACACCTAGAACACACACCAACAACAAGTAATTAAGCAGGCATCTGAAAGGCACAGTAATCCCCCCACCTTCAGCCATTAAAAGACAGAAAGAGTAGGAGAAGAAAAGCAGGAAAAGGAGACCCTTGCACTAAAGGAGAAGCCCTTTGAACTTTTGCAACAAGCCCTTTCCCCTAAACAAAAACACAAAATCTTCCCCTTATCTCCTTTCTCTTTCTCCTGGTCTTTTTTTCTCCCTCCTGCTCTCTTGTTTCTTTCCTCTGTAAAGTCAGTGGTCCGACTCTCTCAAAGGAGCCCAGAGCCCCCAGCCTGCTCCTATTGGTTCCTCCTTGCTCTCCCACACTGAGTGCCCATGGCTCCTGAAGTGATGCTCTTTGTGTGGGGTTCAGGGGTCGTGCCTATTAGTGTGAAGAAAGCCCTGCTGGGTCTTATCCCGACCCGGAGGAGGACGCAGGGCTCTTCACCCCAACGTCGGCCCGGCCAACCCCCTCCCCCGGACGGGACACTTTCATCCTTTGTCAGGAGGTCAATGAGCGGACCCCCAGAGGGGAAGGAGGGCCCCCACCAATAATGATATGCATGACAGTCATTGTATGACCCCCATGGGGGGGTCATGGTTGGTTGAGGTGGGTGGGACGAGGGAGGGGAAGACTGGCCGCGTAACTAAGGATGGTTATCTTATCCAGAAGTAACTGAGTTCCAGACTGATGGTGTTGAGGAGGGAGCTCCACTGGAGGGTGGTGCATTCGATCCACGATCATGTCTGACACGACATATGGAGGACAGTCAGAAGCTATACAGCAGCATTTTCACATCGGCCTGTGCTATCGTCAATACATTCAAATATCAGAATGAGATATTGCTGTTCTGTATGTTTATCCATCTGAAGTATTCCTCGACCCCCCCCCCCCCCACACACACACACACACACACACACTCACACACTCACACTCATCGTAACCCCTAACCTCAACCCTACCCTTCGCTTGAGAGATGGATTTGTTTTGGTTCGCTTCACTACCTGCTGAATATTTCAGCTATTTGCCTTGATATGCAAATGAGACGTTACATAACAGGAGAAAATGCTCATACATATATACCTTAAATTACTCTTGAAGTGAATGCAAACAAACTGAAAATCCAATCTAAATCAAGATTTGACATCGTATTTCCAAATTTAACATCAAAATAACCCAAAATCAAAGAAAAGGTTTTCCTCTGTTGACCTGTTTTGGGGTTCGTCTACATGGACACCCTGTTTTTTTGCCAAAGTCTGAACAATTTTGGTTATTTTCCACTAGTCAGTATTTGACTGTGATCTGTGTGAAAAGGGTGATGTCACAGATCTGTGCACCAATCAGAAGTGGACATTATAGATATATTATAGACACCAGCTAATGCCTCGTGCTGATTTCAGCATTAATTTAATGTTCAAAATGTAGCACATCAGGGAAAAATCAGGCTACTTCCACCATCAGTGATGAGTTTACTGCGTCCTTTTGGATTTTAACGCCTCATATTTTTCATAGGTTGTCAAGACGCGCTCTGCTGCAGTCAGTGCTCGGTTCAGTTTGTCATTTGCTAAGCGATAGCTGTACATGCTGTACATATATACATCCATACATACACAAACATACTAAAATCCATACATTTCTGTGAACCAATCAAAATTCAGCAACATGAGAATGTTTTCTTATGTTGCCATAAGACAAGTTGTTGACAGCATTTTTTATCCTATCATCAGAATGTTTCAATAAAAAGACAGCAGAAAACAGATATGAGGTATAAAGACTGAAGGACCCCACAAACAGTGAGTGTGTGGGAGGGGTCAAAACAGTACGATACCCATACAGCGCCAACATCAATATGTCTGTGTGCAAGGCAGTATGGTTGGAGAGAAAAGTGAGCTATCAGTGCTCAAGTTTACCACGAAGAGGAAAATATAATGAATGGAAGAAGACGCAGGAAATCAATTCTGAGCAGCGAGGAATCTACATTCCTCAGGCTGAAGTGAGTGCGAGGGCCGCACAGTGCTCCTTATTGATTCACGAATATGTCATCACATCATGTTCAGAAGCTATTTAGCACCTATCCAGACCCAGACAGTGCTAATCTATTATTCATGTCCTGAGCAGTCCTTTATGGTCGGTTCATTAAACATGAAAACTCCAGCACGGAGAATGTGCACTTCTGTGTATTCCACAGGGCACTTTATCTCTCTACACTGAGTCAGTCTTTATTCAGAAAAAAAAGGCCTAATTATCATAGAGGGAGGGGTATGCTCCCGAACAAACGCTGAAGATTTAATTAAAAATCCGCACTTTTACATTGAATTGGTCATAATTGTGTCATGACAATACAATGGTGTCAGTCAAGGCTGGAAGTGGCGGTGACGGGGGTAGAGTTTGAGCTAATTGATCGAACAAAAGCACATACGATTGTAATTTCGCATCAACGTGTGACATAATTAGCTGCGTCTAGACTTAATTCAATAAATAACTAATTCAAATATAATTAGAGAATTAGAGTTAAATTAAAGCGTGCAATTTAAATACCATTTAAATACAGCTTTTATCATCTTCCCCTTGGGTTTCTGTGAGATCACAGCTCTTTTTTTAACAGAGACCCTAACCTTCAGTATTGCACCAGGATTAATTCTAAGATCAACTAGGACAAAACGCAAATCACAACAGGAAGTCTGCAGCAGTCTGAACGCATCTGTGGACAACCCACTCTTACTCCCAGCTTCCACATACGGCCTCTTGGACTACTCCATTGTTGTCATCTTTCACCATGAAGGGTTGTCCAACAGACTTGGATCGAGAGCCCGTTTTCACTCCCAATGCGTCAAGTAGAAAGAGCAAGAAAGTCCACCTACGGAGGAGTTCAAGCGCAGGACCCTCATCTAGGAGACCAGGGTTCGTGTCCCATGTGAAACCAAAGGGTAGTAATGTAAGTAATTTAATGTACAAAAGTAACATACGTGACAAACACACTCACTTTAAGCCAAATCACGATCCTCACCAAGCATCCGTATGTGAGGATCTGGGAGTGAGAATGTGTTGCTGTAGAAGTGCCATTAGTCTATGTGGAGTAAACTCTGCAGCAGACTGTTAAGCCTCACACAGCCAGACTGCATCCCACGAGCTCATGTTTTGCTACCAGACTATTGATTCAGCCTGGTCAGATAAACAACAGACTAATCAACAAAGTAAGAGGAGCTCTTACGTGATGATGTGACTCACTGCCTCTCAAATTTCCTTCACAGACAACAGGACATTTTTAAAACGTCTCGACCCAAACGCATCCAGAAAAAACGAGTTTTGGAGGAGAAACTGCATGAAGGAGTGGGTGATATGACCCTGAAATAATATCACAATAATTCAGGGTATTTCTGCAATAACGCAGAGGACAACTTGCCAAAGATTCGGCAATGATGCTAAGCTGAGCCAGTTTAGTTTGTCTGCTTGGTTTAGAAACTGCAGCAGCTGTTCAGTTCTCCTTGTGGGATTTTTGTCTCCCCCTCATACTCGTGCTTCTGCTTGAGGTGGTGAAATAAGACTGTTGCATTGCCCCCTTTGTCAGCCCTCTTCCACTTCTTGCACATTGTCGTGGTTTGTTCTACATCTGATCTCCTGCATCCAGACCTCATCTACATCACTGTACCCGCTCCCCTTTTCGGCCATGCTTGGTCACGCTGTCGTCCATAAAAAAAACTACCTTAAAGAATACAGAAAGTAAAGTTAGAGTACGTGAAATACTAAATCAAAGTAAGTATAAAACTTGCGGAAAAAGAATCAGCATGAGTGCAGTTTGTTAACATATACGTGCTACCAAAAGCACGCACACACACACACGTCCTGTGAGCACACCGAGCCGCTCTCCACGCCGTCATACCCGCAGCGTAACGGTTATCTTTTTCCCGCCAAACACGCTCTTGGCTGTGCGGCTGTGTTAATTAGGTGAGCAGCACACGGAGACAGACAGGAGGAGACAGAAAAATAAACGCGGTCGACCCCGACAGCCACTCGACTGCACCTTCTGCCAGCCAAGTGATTCTCTTCCAAAGATTCTGGAAGGAGCGTCGCGGCGTCCACACTGTCCCCTCTGTCTGTCCTCTTGCTGCGTGTCACCAGCTCGAGACAGATCCAACACCGGAATATTTGTGTGTGTGCGTGTGTGTGTGTGTGTGTGTGAGAGAGGATGAAGAGTATTAGCCAGTTCCCTGCTGCTAGAGCTGTGAGTGTGAGCTGCCAGAGGAGAGGGGGTAATTATGGGACCTGTTGTGTTGAAGGGAAGCCAGGCCACCAAGGAGGGATTAGGACCGTCAATCTCCTCTTCTCTGCTCTCCTCCTCATCGCTCCGGTCCTCCCTTCACCCCCTCTATCTTCATTAAACTGGCAAATTGATTCAATTAGATTTGGGATTCATTAATTCAACACTAATGCTAAAATATACAAAAATGTCGCTTTTAGAGGCCGAAACCGTGAGTTGATTGATTGACTTGATTGAATGTTGATAGT
The DNA here is from genome assembly GCF_051107435.1 of Chaetodon auriga. Taxonomy (NCBI): domain Eukaryota; kingdom Metazoa; phylum Chordata; class Actinopteri; order Chaetodontiformes; family Chaetodontidae; genus Chaetodon; species Chaetodon auriga. The sequence goes on from NC_135091.1 coordinate 8,349,084, forward strand.
TTAGTCAGTCTGTGAAATTTATTATCGAGAAAAAATGTCAAATATTTGTAAGTTGCAGCTTGTCAAATATGAGGTTTTGGTGGTGGTGGTGGGGGTCTGTTTTATATCACTGTGAACTGAATTTTTGTGGTTTTAGAAGATGCTTACGTCCATATTTGAAAACGTGGAATGAGTCAGAAAGCTTCAGGAATAGCAAAAAGTGAGAGAACATAACAGGATGTGATCACTTGCTCATCCTTTCTGACTGTCAGAAAACAGCACAAAAACAACATATTTAACATGTTGCCTCATCAAGTTCATTGACTTTTGTAAATATCCGCTTATTCTGAATTTGATGCAGCAACAAACAAGTTGGGACAAGAGCAACAAAAGACCAAAAACACCTGTTTGGATCATTCCACAGGTAAACAGGCTCATTGGAAACAGGTGATAGCATCATGACTGGGGCATCCTGGAAAGGCTCAGCCATTTACAAGAAAGGATGGAGGGAGGTTCACCTCTGTGAACACATGATTGGATGAGGGATATTGGCTTTATTGCGCGCACATACAGGGAATCTGACACAGTTCAAACATTGCACTCCCGTTGGAAAAAAGGACGTACAGCTCAACGATTAAGTGAACTGCTAATGACAATACTACTTAAATGCACCTACAGTTGCTTTAAGGCATTTACCTTCTCTGTGGCCTCCATTAGAAGACAGAGCAGCACAGACACGGCGTTCAATGTAAAACAACCCCACATCACAATCATGCAGAGTATCCCACGCACAAACCAAACCATCTTAATAGCTGCCATCTCTCCTCTTCCATTTGTCTTTCCTCTCTCGCCTCTCTCTTCCTGCCTTTACAGCCCTCTAAACGTTCCCCAGAGGCATGTAGAGACCCCGACGCCGACCTCTTCGTCCCAATGTTAAAAGCCTGTCTCTCCACATGCACGTAGCATGTGCACACACACACGCAAGCGCGCGCACACACACAAATACCATTGTGCCGTGAAAAGGGAGCCCTTTGACAGCTCCATTATAAACCCCACACTGGCCAATTATCTGTTTTAGGGTGATTGTCTGGCCTCCTCTACCCCCAGACCGCCTTTGATCCCCCTCATCCCTCCTTGTGTCACTCTAGATCTGCGCTTAGGTATAACATTTCCACCTGGGAACCTGAACGCCTCTTTTAAAGTTCCACTTGAATCATTTTTGCTGCCTTTAAAGACAAGAAGAAGAAGAAAAAAAAAAAAAAGCGCTTCCTCTTTCTCGTTAGCTCCTGATGAATCACGGATCATTTCTCCTCTCATCATCTCCCCTCTGTCTCTTTATCTCCCCGACCCGCCGCCTGTGACACTGAAAATTCCCGGTATCTGAATAACGCTGATTGCGAGTGGCAGGTGGCAATTAAATAGGAGCGAGGCAGAGGAATAAAGTAAATGTAGAAGGGGGAAAGGGCAAAGAGAAGAAGGAAAAAGCCCCCCAAAAATGAAAGAGACAGAGCGAAAGAGGTAGAGAAAAAGACCAGAGAGAAGACAAGAAAGATAATAGAGTGAGAGCGAGCATGACAGAGGTCTCTGCTGGTGGTTTGTTTGATCAGGGAAGAGCAGTAGTTATCTGGGTGAGCCCCGTCTCTCTGTACAGTTCAGTCATCAGTGCTGATTCATCCAAATGGATACCAGAACACCTCAGTAGCTCTTAGTACAGTAACCACCTTATATCCCTCGACAGAGCCCTAATATAAACCAGACCCACATAATCACTCACACACTGCACCTCACTGCACATACAATCAATCTGTCGGCTCGGCCGTAATTTCTCAAACTATTGTGATTAGCCCATCATAAAAGCAACTGAACGGGACCGATTGCCAGACATTACTGAGCAACTTCAACTTATGGTGAAATCTGAGTGTGTGTCTGTCTCACGGCATCAAAGGAAGGCGGCGCAGGCACCAGAGCGGTGCGGGAGACTTTCTTCACCCTCTGCTCGTGTATCTGTGTGTGTATCCATGAAACTGTGTGTGTGTGTGTGTGTGTGTGTGTGTGTGTGTGTGTGTGTGTGTGTGTGTGTGTGTGTGGATCTTCAAAGGGCAGCGGTGAAGACACCAGAGCGGCAGGGATCGGAGCATCCCCACAGCGGCGTAGCGACACACAAAACAACACGCACCAACAAACCTCTTCCAAGACAGTGAGAGAGTATCATGCCTCTTCCTTCTGCCCGTAACCCGGGCAACCCTGGCACAGAGCGGTACCCCGTCCCCACCCCGCGCCCACCTCTCCCTACTCCCTCGCCCCCCTCCCCGACCCGTAGGATCCTTTAGACTCCGTCCAGCGGCACGTCAAGTTCATCCCCCCCACACGCTGCTTCCCAGCAGGCTCTTGACTCGGACTGGCGCTCCCCGGAGGCTAAAGGGGGCGTTCGCGCCGCAGATCCACCCCGAAGTGGGGTTCGCCTGTGTGGGGTACATCTCAATCAGCAGGGGCACGGTGCAGAGAGGCCCCTCTTTCCATTCCTTCACCACCTCACCACCACCTCTCACTGGCATGGAAGCCTTCATACCCTCCCACTGACTGGCGTGCATGAAGCAGGGGGCGCCTCCCCTCCCCCCCACCCCCCCCACCCGCCTCTGAGACGTCTTTTCATTTTCAGTTGCTCCCACTGTCCTCATGTGAATGCAGTGAATCACACTCCCGAGTTTCTCTCTGAAAATGAGGAGAGAGGAGACAATGCCAGGCTGAATAAACACTTTGATAACTAGACAGAGGGTGAGGAGGACAGACGGCGGAGGGAATGGCAGGGCTTAACAGGGACACTGATGGCTTTATACAACTGACTGGAAGAAAGTGTTCCTTCTCTCACACATTTCTCTCCACGTCTCTCACCCCTCCTGGCTGCTTCTCCCCTGCTGTCGAGGACAGAAACAGGAGAAGTTAAAGCGGAGAGAAACTCTCGCGCAGTGCGGCAGGGTGGGACAGGAGCGCTGGGAGACGGGGAGGATGAGACGAGACAAGGCGGGACACGATCGCAGCGGGGGTGAGGAGGAGAGCAAGGAGGGTGATGCTCAGCCGTGGCCTGGCCCTACCCATCTCCTCTCATTACTATTTCATTCCTCCCTCTGTCTGCACCTCTCATCCTCACTTTCCCTTTGGTTTTCTCTGCTGTGCCACTTTGGGTCACATCTGCTCAGGGGCAAGTCAAGCATGGGCCGAGACAAAAGAAACTCAGCGGAGGAGGAAAGCTGGGAAACAAACTTTTATACTTTGCCACCGACCGACAAAACTGTCCAGGACAGAGAGCTCGCATGAAATGGGCTTTGTCAGATTCATAACTGCTGTATGGTTACTCATCCTTTTGTTGGACGGTTCAAGATAGAACTCAAAATGTAGCTAATTTTAGACTGTTTAATTAGACTTATAAAACAAGCGTGCAAGAAAAATGATGAGCAGATGAAGCGACGATGAAGAGAATTGGTTGCTGCCCGAACAGAAAAGCCTTAATGAACAGTAAAACATGCTTTAGCACAGACTTTGGTGTTTCGAGAGTTTAGTCTGCTTGCATGAGGAGACAGTCAGCATCCTCCCGAGTCTCCCTGACTCCTCTTTTCTACTCTCATCCCATCTCCCCCCTCCTCAGCTCAACAACACCCCCCCCCCCCATCACAGACAAACACACACGCCTTTACCCTTCCATCCATCCATCCTCTGCTTCCCCGGGGTGTTTCAGGCTGACCCACTTTCCCCTCCTCAACCCAAACAACAAGAGAAAAAAGGCTGATGTCTGGCTTCCAGTCTAGAAACTCCGAAGGTGTGTCAGCAAATAAAATGTTGCCAAGGCCATGTCGGTGCTTCAAGGCAGCATTTCTGTCTGCATTTCATGACTCTAAAATATGCAAAATGCCACAGGAGACAGGGAAAAATATGCAGGAGCATAAATATAAAATGTGACATCTAAACTGGCATTTTAATGTATTTTCTCTCCATGTATAGACAATGCCATCTTTTCAGTGTACAGCTCTGCGATTAATTATATTTTCCCATCCTCCTTACGTCTATAAACCACTGCTTGTGAGCCCAGTTCTGTCCTCCGGTCACCCTTGGGTGAGGAGTGTCATTGCCGGCGTTGTCACAGCTGAACCGCTCAGCAGCACCACAGACTGAGCGCCGCCTGGTCGAGGCAGACATGTCAGCAGATTTCCAGGGCCTGAGTGCCACTGTGTGTGTGTGTGTGTGTGTGTGTGTGTGTGTGTGTGTGTGTGTGTGTGTGTGTGTGCGCGCCTGCCCATGTCAGCCTCTCTTGCTTTCTCTCTGCGATGCATGGAAAATGAAAAACGCTGCGTCGGGACATTCTGTGGTCCAGAGGCTCCCCCGTGTCGGTGAGCGGCCGGTTTAACATGCATCACTTGCGCCTTCCTCCAACGTCGCGTCTCCGCTCAGAGGGCATTAAAAGGCAAACGCAGATATTTCTATTTATTCGTCTGTCTCTCCCTTCATCTCTTATCTGTAACCTTTTATTCATCCCGTCCTTGAGCTCGGATTCTGAATGTTTAAGTGCTGATGACGCACCAACAACAACAGCAGGAAAAGATAAAGACGCTGTCGTAGTTGTTGTAAGAATACAGATAACTGTGGCAGGAGTTGAAGTGTGAGTAGTGAGAGATGCGGCTGAGTAGGAGTGTGCGTAAACAATATTACACAACGAGGTGTCCAGGTATTAGCGTGTCTGTGCAAAGTGTGTGTAAAGTCATTTTAATCCCACACCAGGCCTGCTCCATGTGCCCATGCAGTGGCTCTGTTTCACCCGGCTTCCAGCAGTACTCTTACTATCGTAACCCGCAACATCTTGCAAACAAATTACAACATTTAATCTGTGCGTTTCAGTTCGTTTCGGAAAATCCTGGAAAACACATTTTTACATAACTTTTCTGATTGTTTTTGCTATCACAGCATCTCGCCCGACAGACAAGAGCTGCTCAAGACACAATCGAATAGGACGAACGGAGCTGTCGCAAGCCTCGTGCAACTGTTGTTATATAATCTGCAAATCACAAAATAATGAAACCAATTTCACACTGTGACTAAATTCCCCGGTCCCTATCTCGCTACACAGCCTGTTAACAGCCCCTTGGGCAATGTGTGTGTGCGTGTGTCGTGTGCGTGCAGGCAGCCTGTGTGTGTTGCGGCGCATTCTGTTCAGTTGTAGTACTGGGCCTCGCCGGAGGAACGGGGCTTGGCGTTCGCAGCGACACTTCTCAGCCAAACACAGGGAATGTTCTGCCAGCTCTATCTAATATCTTTTCAAACACTTTGCATTCCTTCTTAACTTGCACAACAACTTCTGCTCAAACCACTCTCTCCTCTCCGCCTCTTACCCGTGCTGCTCCGCGAGTCGCTCACAAACACTCTATTGTTCTTTTAGGTTTTTTACTTATGCATAAAAATTTTACAATGCACCTTGTTGCTGCCTGTGCATCCTCGGGGTAAAGCGGCCTCATGAGCTACGGTTCCAGGGTGTGAATGAAAATATGATGATTTCTTCATACTGCGGTTTCGAGGTTCATTGACAGTAGTCATTTACAGCTGGGCTGCGCCTCGGCAGAAAACGCTGAACAATGTTTAAACGCATGCAAAGAAATACTGCAGTTTACAGTAATACTGTATACTCCCGCTCTCCTGAAACCAGTTGGGTAGACAGTGACAGGAAAAACAAACATGGTTGCTCAATGTAAATATAAGTTTTCCTGCAGCATCTGAGATCTGTCTGGAGTTTTGTTAAATGCTTTTTTTTTTTTCTTCTCTGAAGAGAGAGGGTGTGAATTTTCTACAGTTTGAGGCGACACGTGAGGAAAGTACAGGAAGTTCAACCCAGGTTTCCCCTGGGGGCCTGAAACGGTTAATCAATCAACCCTTCCCACCTTAAAAAAACAGCTTTAGGCTCTGATCTGCCCCCATCGTCATTCTGTCACCCGCCCCATCCAAGCGCAAACCCTCCACCCCCCCGCCCACCTAGGAATACATACATACCAACAGCACATGTATCCGCCGCCGCCGCCTTCCCACAGTTTCACTCTCTACCATCTTTTTACTCTCTTGTCTTCTTGTGTCTGTTGAACCCCGAACCCGGAGCCCCGCGATCCTTATCGGGGATCAGACTTCCGTTCAGTCGAGTGTGACGACTGGAAGTTGGAAAGCTCCAGGTGTGACGGAGGTCTTGGAGAGAGTTTGTGCGGCGTCTCCTCGTCCCTCATCGCCCGCAGGACAGAGTTTATACATGAAACTAATCGGATTAGAGGGGATTATGACACCGGCATATCACAGCTTCTGGGCTGTTTGGGGAACTCACACATTTTCACTCATGAACTGACTCTTGTCCGTACACAAACACACACAACTGCACGTAAAAGGTACCACAAATACAAGTACACTCAGCAGTATGCTTCCACCCACTCAGGTACGTGCGCAGCCACTTGTCTCTAACCGCTGTGAGAAAACTGAGCTGTAAAGACTAAATATGACATCAGGTATGCAAACTTGAAGTCCTCCACTCCCTCCTCCTTTCAGCTCATTGTGCTTTCAGGGCATCCGTCATGTGACTGTCACCTCGTTTGGTTTTTAACTGCTGCGAGACTGTCGAGAAACAGCGGCGTGATGAGTAGCTCAGAGGAACAAACGAGGCGCTCCTGCAGAAAGCGAGGCCCAGACTAGCAGCCCTCCCGTGTGATTTACACCTGGCTGCAGGTTAATGGGGTCTCTGTCTCTGATCCCTCTCATTCTGACTAGTCCGACCTCCTCTTCCTCTTGATGTCAGCTTCTTTAGTCTCGGTTTTCCACTTTTTTTCTCGTCTCTTCTGAGCCTCTTTCCATCTGTCATCTCTCTCTTTAAAGAAGAAAAAACTACGTGCCCCCCCCCCCCGTCCTCCCTATTAAACAAGTCTCTCTCTCCCTCTTTCGCTCGTTCTGTCTCTTCTTCACTTTTTTTTCTCACACACACCCACATACCATCCTCAGCGTTGGCAAGCACCGGCCCATCCAGCCTGTTGCATTCTCTCCTCTCAGCGGCGTTGGGCGATCAATCACATGATTTGATGGTTCTTATTACAGGCCTGCCTTTCCGGGTCAGGAGGCAGGAATCTTTATAGCGGCAGATACGGGCAGTTCCAAAACTTTACATCCTCTGGAGGAGGAAGACAGCCTCACACAGGTGTGATTTATTATCATTTTTCTTCCTTTTCAGGGAAATGTCAAATACGTTTTGTTGCGCCCTCGTCTTGTGGTGAAACAAGTTCAATATTCATGCCTGAATTTAAGGCGTGCATTGAAAGTGAATACCCCGAACCTCATTTGACTCAAAAGCGACTGGTCTGAGGCCTAATCGGACAAAACCTGTCAACAACCCTGCAAACACAAAACAACAGAAAACTGAGAACAAATAAAACCTCGGTGCCAAGATTCTGCTGCAACACGCAATCGCATATTTGTCCGTGCGCTGCATTAGGAGTCATAAAAGACGCAGAAAACAAAAACTCTGACGCCTGCCAAGTCACTCACTTTGGATATTTAACATCCTCTCTGTCTTGATAGGGCCCTTTGCTCTGCAGTGCGTTCAGTTTCAACCCAGATAAGGACCTCTAAACACTCCCACAGCAGATGCAGGGAATCTTAAGCATACATAACCAGACTTGTAAGGTAAACTATTTTTCTCTTAGCTTCCAGGTAACTGCAGATACGTGTCCACACTTACGACACAGTGCACCCATTTGTCACTTGTGTGTCAGTTAATGAGGTACATCAGGTCCTGTTCACAAGAGCCTTAAGAAGCATTCTCATGTTGCAGCTAGTTGGAGAGAGACGTATACCTCAGAGCGTGGGTGCTAACAGAGGGAAAGAGGAAGAGAGAGTCTTGCTAAGCCATAACAGTCACGTTGCCACTGCAGCGCAGGTGAGACACTGTTTGGGAATGCAGCCCACGATGCAGGCCCATTCAGCTCCTGCAGACTGTGGTAGCAGGGATGTGAGTGATTTATGCTGCAGTGCTAACAGGGCATCTTTGATTTACACGGCAGCGTTAGTGCCGTGGATGATGCCTGTGCCTGTGCCAGCAAACATCCGTCAGAGAGGCCTGTGTGCAGAGCCAGAGCCCTGCTACAGCCAACCTCAGGGATTTTTACCAGCGTTTTAACAGCCTGGCCACCTCTCCTCCCAGCTATTATCACTGGATTCCTGTGGGCTAGTTTAAAGAACTGTTTTCTTGCAGTTAGTCTGCTTTTGTGTTGTTAACAATGAACTTGGTATTTGGGTCAAACAACATCTATACAGTTGTTTAGTCAATATACAGTAGCCCATTCTGCAATGTGCACGTGTGGGTGTTTGGGAGTGCATGCTATGCTTTGTGTAAAGGAGGTTAATGACGTGGACACATAACTCACAACACTGTTGGACCGTAGCTTCCAGCTCTTCCGTGGTTAAAATCACACGGCACCTATTTTTGGCGCCCGTCTGAGTGACAGCATGACCCCTAAACCCTGACCTTTACACAGCGTGACCTCCACAGCCCGATAATGGAGACAGGAAGGTATTAGGGGTGGGGAGGAGAGCGGAGGGGTTCACGGGGTGCGAGGGGTCAAGCCCAAAATGATGCACTGGGGCCGGACAGCGGAGAGGAAGGCCGCCGTCTTCCCCTTCAGACAATAAGGCCTCAGTTATTGGTCTATAATTTGGTCGATTGATTACCCCAATAATTGTTGCCATAATGAGCTGGTGTGGAGAGCCGGCTGTTAGTCAGCGTGTTTGCGGCCGTAGTTTCATGCCTGAATGACTCCATGTGAGTCATCACAGGTGTGTATGTTGCAGCAGCAGTACAGTGTGCAGGTCTACCAAGGCATCTGTCGCTGACATGCTTGAAAAAATACATATGTCATCATGTTCAAGTCAGTAAATCCTCCTGCGAACGCATATCCATAAAACCCACAGAACGCCATTTAGTATCTGTCTCACGGTCAAAAAGGTGTTATAGCTAACATTACTGCCGCCGACAAATGCCTTTTAAGAGATCTTGAAATGTCAGGAAATTGATAAAAACACCTGTCACAATTTTACAGAGCCAAAGGTGACGTCATTAAAGTGCTTGTTTTGCCCGACCAACAACCCAAAATGTGTTCAATTTACAATGATTTAACAACATAGAAAACCTGCAAATACTCACATTTGAGAAGCTATTTTTCCTTAATAAATTACTTAAATGTGCTGTGATTTAGAAAGGATTTGTCCAATCGTCTGAAAAATTAATCTGCAACAAATTTGACAATTGTTTATCGAGCAAAAAAGGGCCAAAAACTCTCTGCTTCCAGCCTCTGAAATGAGAGGATTTTCTGTTGTTTCATATTATTGTAAATTGAATATCTTTTGAACTTGGTCGGACAAAACAGGACATTCAAAGACATCACCTTGGAATCTGTACATGATACACACTAAAACACAGCTAAACATTTCCAGAGTTTTTTTAATAAGACATTTACAAATTCCAGGCCTCAGGGCATCATTTCTTTCATTTCTATGAATGTGGCTCTTTGTCTGTGAAATAACATTTTCCTCACACAATCTGGAAACACAGTTTTTATCAGTGATTTGCGGTCGTGTTGGTCGGACGTACATAAATGAAAGCAGTGCTTTATGGCCCTGCAGGGTCCCGGAGAGAAGCTCATCTCAGGGTCACTGAGCCCACTGGGGGTCTTGTGCTCTGATGGGTACATACAGAACCAGAGGGCAGCCACGGCACATACTGGGGTCAAATCAGAGCATATCAGACGACACAGATGATATCAGCGCCAGTTAGGACCGAAAGGGTAGACCAATTATGCGTGTGTATGTGTGTGTGTGTGTGTGTGTGTGTGTGTGTGTGTGTGTGTTGATAGACTAGGTCAGTGAACATGTCAACATCAATAGCAGGGGGTTGTACATAGTTCACTGGTTCGCCCCGAGGGGTGTGCGGGGCTGCCTGAAGAGAGGCTGGTTTCTGACTTTTCCAAACAGGTTTTCGGTCTCTGGGAGAGGTTTATTTTAACAAAACTCTCTCTGTAGCTTGGTTAAGAACACACAAAACATATCTTGAAAGATTTTATCTTTTGAGATTAGCAGCCTGCACAGTGTCAAATCACATCTCATCTGTGACTGTGGCCCTCTTTGTCTGCCGTTCGACCCGGCGGAGTTCCTTAAGGGGGCAGGAATGCCGTCTCATTTCCAGATTTCCTGCTGATAAATCCAGGTGAGTGACAGGGATGACACAGCCTCATCCCACGATTATGGGAAGCCCCTGGAATTCTGGCTCCATCAAAGCACCGTCAACTTCCCAGGCTGCAGTTTCACCGTTCGCTGATCCCTACATATAGCTCCACGCATATGAAATTCCCAATCTCGCCATCCACCGCATGCTTATGAGTAAACACAGGAGAGGTCAGCACCGCATTGGAGCGATATCCTCTGTTTCATCTAGTCCATGGACAAAAACCACTGGATTTGACTGAGTTTAGATAGCAGATCACTGGAAAATTACCATTGGAGGCTTGTTGCCCTGTATTACACCGGCCTGCATTCCAAACATATGGTTAACAATAATAAAATGTTGATTAGGTTTTATAGCAACAATATTGGAACGCGCTCCCTTATTCAGACCCAGTCATTAAATTCTTCAAATTGGTATGATGCACTGTAAAACTTCACACTAATTATTATGCAACTGCAACACCAACGAAACAACAACACGTGTAACGGCCTTAGCATGCCATACATTCAGAGCAGCCCCGTGCATTTTGGGGCTCCGTCCTGAAACCTGACTCCAGAGAACATAGTGTCCTCACACTTACGAGATCCATAGATGTGAAAGAAGCGGCAGCTTTCTCTACGATCCCTCTAAGAGCAACCCGTGGTCACCCAATGCATGTCTTCATCACCTTAAAGAAATAAATGTACCGCAAAGTTTTACTTCTCCAAGTCTTACTTCCCCGTCTGTTGTCTACAGTCATAATCATCCGAATCTACCTCACTACCTGGTGAAAAGATCAAGACATCATGGAGAGTGGACTTTTTTTGCCCTGATCTGAGCCTTCTGGGAAGAGGAGCAGGAACTTCCACTAGTGCAAACAAAGATGTATTCAGATGTATTATTGTATCTATTGTCTTTTTTTTTTCTCTATTTTTTAAGACAAAGCACCAAGTTAGTCATCCAGAAATTCATCAAAACCTTCCTACCAGCTGTGATTTCCAGGAAATCGGTTTTATATCTTAAATCGTCACACTCTTATTCTCCTGGAACAAAATGTCCCCAAGTGGATACCTTCAATTATATATTCTAATCCCGCCCGCTTGTGCGCTCATTAGTAACCGTGGAAACAGATGTAATCTGGCGCTTGTTATTGTGTGACAGTCTGTCCGTGGCTTCCACAATGTGTGCGTGTGTGTGTGTGTGTGTGTGTGTGCGTGCATATCCACTTAGCATCTGACCATATGTTTAAGAACGGGGGCTTTAGCCACACACGTCCAGCGAGAGAGGAAGTGGCAAATGTTCCACTTCCTGTGCGTCTGCGTCCGTCTCGGCAGCTGTGGCCAGACATAGAGCAGGCCGGCAGACAGCGCCGAGGTGCGTGGCTCTCCTCAAAGCCCATGAAATAATGGTTTATTCTCTCGTGTGCTTAACCCTGCAGCCCTCTCTCCTCCCTCTCTACCTCTAACACAAATACATTCCTCGCCTCCACCACCTCTCTATAAGTCTCTCCTCTGTGAGGTGCTCCTGCCACCTATAGAAGACGGTCCACAGCGCTGCACACAGGTTGAGTGCCCCACTGACCTCCAGGAGTAATGAAAAAAAACCTGAAATTCGCCCCCATCTTCACTGCACCCCATTACTTATAGAAAAGGCTTCCACCTCACCCTCCTCCTCCTCCTCCTCTTCGTCTTTACTACCCTCCCTCCTTCTTCAGTAGCTCTCCTGCTGCGATGCGGTTGGCTCCTTTGATCTGGCCCAGCGCTCTAATTAGAAGGAAGTGAAGTGTAGGCCAGTGAGGTCACCATTACCCGCGACCCCTCTCATCGACCACTCCAAATGTCGTTAGGGAGCGAGACGTTCTCACGCCGTTGACCCGCTGGCCGCAATGGCGGGGGGATCTGGATCGCGTTAGGGACCCCCGTAAAAATCAGGCACAATTTACATCTAATTTGAGCCGCTGCAGAGGTCAGTGTGCGGCGTCTCGTTAGTGTCCAACTGGGAAGGGCAGGGGGGAACTATATTACTGCCGGACCGAACTGGCAGAACCCTCGTTAAGGCCGCACGGCTGGCTTAAGGTTAGGAGTTCATCGTGAACAGAACTACTGGGCCCGAGGTTGACAGTTTGTCATAAACATAAGAGAATAGCACATGAAAGTTTCTGGTTTGTCATGAAAGCCAGGATTGGGACTTTAAGATTTCGGGGTTGAACATAAATGGAAGCACCAGGTCCAACATAGCTGAAGGATTTATCATAAAAGCAATAACTTGGGTTTAAAGTTTGAGATTTGTCATAAAAGCAATGGTCGGGCTTAGTTAGTGGATAAGAGTGATGAAACAACATGTATGACTACTGCTTTTGATCATGGCTGTAAAGTAGCGGGGGCTTACTGTGTGTGTTGAGGGATAATGTGTCATTACTTCAGGGATGTGAGTCACCAGAACAGGCCGGCACACACATAAACTAACAGACTTGAGGAAAAAATGAACGCTAATCACACTTTGACTCTGCTTGTTAAGGGTATTTCCTCTTGCTCACTCAAACTCCCAGAGCGATTAAATCTCCCAAAAGCCTGTCGAATCCCTGTTGTACCATGGCTTGAATAAAGGGATCTTGGCAAGCAGCGCAACCTCAGTGGCTGCATGTGCACACACACCTTCACACACGCACGTAAGGGCACACACATGCACCCAAACACACACCATTAGCCGCATCCACTGCATGTATACCTGACCAAAAACCAAGCGTGTGTGTGTGTGTTCATGATCACTCTTCCCTTTCTGCAAGGGGAACCAAAAAGGAGGGGGGAAGGGTTTTAAGGTAACACATCAAAGCTAGGGATATTTTACTTTGGATAGGGTAAGAACACATCAAACGACAGAGCCCCCCCACCCCCCCACCCCCCGTCCCTCACTCTGCATTGTGTTGTGCTAAAATTGAGGGGGTTGGGCAAAAAATCCATATATCTGGCAAGAAAATGTCTGCTCCATGACAGTTCAAAGACCTTGTCAGGGTGGGAGAGCAATGATTTAATATGCAATGAAAACATACACCGTGGGTACATCTCTCCATGCACTCATTATATACTCGATCCTCAATTGGGGCAATATCACCAAATTGCGGGGTGGATTTCTGCATGCTGTGCTTGCCCAAGGTGATGAGTGATGTTGAGGTGTAGGCAGGTGTGTTCATCTGTTAAAAGAGCAACAAGGATGATTTATAGTGTTCTCCATGAGCAAAGAGGCACTTCATGTAATTATCACGTCAAAGATATTCTTGTATGAACTTAGGGGGGGGTTGTGTGTATGTATATGTAGGTGTGCTGCGTGCACATGCTGTTCAGTGTCTGGCTGTCACCCAGAGGTTGATTTAGGTGGATTATGTTAAGCCATACCTGCTCTGTGTCTGTCTCTAGATGATCTCTGAGCCGACTTACAGAGCGAGGCCACCCTGTGCTGAGAGTGGAAGTCCCCTGAATCCCTGGATCCACCAGAGACTAATAGATACACGAGGGCAGGCGAGACGGGACTTAATAAATTTAGAAATATCCAGATGTTTTCAGAGGTGAACATGCATATTCTATGGTGAATTTGTTTATTCCCTCTCTGCCAGAGAGCCAGATGAGAAGATTAATACTGCTCTCCCACCTGTCCATTACATGTAAGGCAGCCACAAGGAAATGGTTATCTTAGCTTAGCACAAAAATAGGGGAACCAGCTGGCTTGGCTGGTCCAAAGGTAACAAAACCCACATACCAGTGACTGTAATGCTCACTAATTAACACGTTATATCGTGCTTGTGTATTCCGTACAAAAACCAAAGCGTAAAACCAACAATTCACCTTTCAAGTAAGGATATGTGCTGGATTATGTCTTGGCTGGGACTAGTAACTTCCTGGAGTCTTTGCTGTTTGTCTGGCAGCTGCTCAGAAGCAAAAATAGTCCCGGTAAAACGTTTTCAAACTTCGATTTTTGTACGGATTAAACAAACGAGATACAACGTGATGATTAACAAGCTTCAGGTGGATTTTGTTACCCCAGGACAGAGCCGAGCTAGCTGTTTCCCTGTGTTTCCACTCTTTATGCTAAGCTAAGCTAACCATCCGCTCGCAGTAGCTTCATATTTGCCGTACAGACAGGAGAGTGGTATCAATGTTCTCATCTAACTCGACATAAGAAAGCAAAAGAGCATATTTCTCAAAATGTTGAACTTTTCCTTCAAACAAGCACAATCCCCTTTAAATAGAGAACAACACCCAATCGGGAGCTGTTTGGCAATCATTGTGGAAACAGCTGGGTTAGTCTCTCACTCTGCATTGACCAAACCAGAACAGCACTGCTGGAAACAGAAGCAGGTTTCAAAACTGAATGCTGATGCTTTAAATGCCAAGATCAAGATTATCTATGAGCGGAAAACTGATGCGTCACGACCTCCTTTCCCAAAAACTACTGTTGGGACGCTACATCCTCTCCAGGACAGCAAGTGCCCTTCCTTTGGGGGTGCTCACACCGTCCGACACACACCCCGAAGGGAAGCTTCCTTTCTATGGAGAACAAACATACTCACCAGGGATGATTTTTTTGGCAGTCATTTTGGAACAACTGTACCTCCGTCTATTCACTACAATGGCGTGGAATGGAAAATCACAAGAGGTCTGGGAAGTGTAAGAGGCGGTGGTGCAACGACGGAAAGAAAGTTTGGGACTGGAAGGCGACTTGGTTTGTCTCCTAAATGGGAAAAGCTTTGACAGACATGTTTTCTCCTCCTCCAGCGACGGCTGCCGAGTTGCTCTTGGGCAAGGAGGAAGACGGGGTCGCTCGACTTGTGTCTTTAAGTGACTGGATGTGTTGCGTGAGACTTACGTGGGTGAAATCCCTTCACCAAATCCCCTGTCTTAACAGTTTTCCCTTGAACACAGGCTACCTCTGTTGCTCCTACTTCTTGCATGAACAGAGTTATCATCCCTGCCAGTGCAGATAAAAGAGCAGAGTCCTCTGCAGCTAATGCCCGAGCTGCTGTTTGATCCTGATAAAACACCCAGGCTAGATAACAAACACACTCACACACCCACTCTTTCTACTAGCGGCAGGAAGTTATTCATTCATTCTCATAATCAGACAAACACCACCGCTCCCTGCTTCTCCGCTTCTGTGGTATGTGGAGGAAAGTAACTATTAAAGAAAAGGGACACGGGAAAATGACATCCAAGGTTTGTTTTATAAAATGACGCATTTATGATTTGATGAAAGTAATAAAAAAAAAAAAGATGAGCTGAAAATTTTTTGGTTTTATTTAAGTTGTAGTCTCATTTAAATCCGAGAGGAGGTCCAATTTACAGTATAAGCACTGGTGGCTTCTGTCACATCTGTTTAACATCTGTTATCTTTCAAATAATCACATAGAAAAGTTATATAGTTGGAAAGTTCACTGACAGCAGTTTCACAAAGTGTCTCTGAGCCCATGAACTAACATCCTTTATCCAATCATGTGTTCCAAAGTGGTGAACCTCCCTCCATCCTCCCTTGCGATCGACTGAGCCTTTCCAGGATGCCCCTTTCAGACCCAATCATGATCCTATCACCTGTTACCAATCAACCTGTTTACCTGTGGAATGTTCCAAACAGGTGTTTTTGGAGCATTCCACATCTTTCCCAGTCTTTAGTCGCTCCTGTCCCAACCTGTTTGAAACGTGTTGCAGCATCAAATTCAGAATAAGCAGATATTTACAAAAATCAGTTAAGAAAAAAATTAATATATTGTCTTTGTACTGTTTTCAATTGAGTACGTGTCAGAAAGGATTATCAAATTATCTCATTCTGAGTGACAAGTTTTTTTGGAATGGGACAGCTCAAATCATCTGTGCTGCTGAACTCTTCTCTTTGCCCCACATACGACACCTGGCCACTGGGCTCTGAACTTCGACCCTTACCTGTCTCCTCAGGGGCTGAGCAGCCTATCAGATCTCCCCCTGAGGTGGGTCTTTGCTGAGGACACCAGTCACCTGACAGAGGTGAGGCCAATCACTTCTGCAACAACACTGGAGACCCTCTTGCACTCGGTCCCACACACACATCCTCTCACCTCTGATCTCAGCGTAAACACACCTGAACACCCGATACTGTTGAGTCAGGCCTTCGCTCGCTTTTCATCTCTTCACCTGCTCTGTTTTCTCCTTTCTTTCTTTCTCTCTCTCTTTCTCTTATTCCGTTTTTTTAATGAACGGCCTTAAGGGGTCGGGGAGAAAAATCACAGAGGGAGACTTCTGACAGCTCCCTTTGTGTTCTCATACTTTTATGAGATATAAACACAAGAAGAGGGAGCTGGGTTTGAGCAAGTTCTTGGAAACACTGCTTTAAATTCTCTCTCTCTCTCTCTCTCTCTCACACACACACACACACACACACACACACACACACACCTCTCTGATTAATCATAAAACTTATGGCACCTTTGCAGACGAAGACGTCTACTGGTTTCATTTGTAATACAAAAACACACCCAATCAAACATCCGCTCATAGGCACACATTGTACACACCAGCACACAGTAACAACAGACAGAGAGAGAGAGAGAGGGAGGGAGGGAGAGAGAGAGAAGGAGAGAGAGAGAGAGAGAGAGAGAGAGAGAGAGAAGGAGAGAGAGAGAGAGAGAAGGAGAGAGAGAGAGAGAGAGAGACAGAGAGAGAGGGAGGGAGAGAGAGAGAGAGAGAGAGAGAGAGAGACTCTTAGCATGGTTGCAAGTATCTTGCGTTGCTAAATTTAAACCTGGGCTCTAAGTGGGTCTCAGCTTTTTGTGTCTATCGGAGCTGTGTGTGTTTGATGTGCACAAAGTACACACCAAACACCCACATCGCCACACACGTGTGTGCAGCCTCTCTCAGGCACAGAGACAGAAGAAACACGGTCCATTTGTGTGTTAATGATTAGGGGAAGGGGCTATTTGCTGGCGATGGGAATGTGGGCAGTGGTTTCCTAAGTGGTGCTATCTGGGTCACAGGGCCAAGGCTGCTGAGTCTGACACGAGGAAAAGATGCTAACACGGCAAACTGACCGCCATTTGGTGGCATTTAACACTGACTTGGCCTTTCAGAGTTATGGCATGTTTTGACTGTGACTTTCATGTCATTCAATTCTAAATGAGGGCAAAGAGAAATAAACATGAGCAAATGAACTGAACGTTACCGTTACCGTTAACACAATCTCACAAGGAAAACCTGAAACTAAATATAAATCCAGACAGATAAAAAGGTGATAGATGGCAAGAAATCATTCATTCAACTCTGATCGTGTGTCAGGCAGATATTGGGACTGTAACCGGCAGGGTTACAATAAATGTTGACCCCGGATCTCACCTAAAATGTCCCTTTACTGCTTGTACAATTCAGTTGTAGGCTTGTTATTTACTTTGTGACACTCAGATTAAAGTATGTTTGTTGTGGCGCTGCCTTTCCGGTCAAGATCTACCTAATCTATTAAAAGCAGAACGCGCTCACGTGTATAATTATATGAAGGTTAAGCAAATTGATAATACAGGAAGTAATTGGATCCATAATTTGCTTTATCTTTCGGTAAGAGTATCAAATAAACTGCCTCTAATAAATCATTGCATTCAACTACGATCACGTGTCAGGCAGATATTATGACTGTGACACACCTGAATGTTTAACCCGAGGACTGATGAGAAGGAACATTTCACCTCCAGCACGTGTTTCCTGTTCGGAGAATTCTCCATTTTAGGCTTATATTTTCTAGTCTTATAAGCAAAGAATAAACTCGTGGCTCCAGTAAACACTGTGCTTGTCAAAGTAAAAGCTTCAGATACTGTTGGAGGTTTTTGTGTGGCATCTTGAAGTGCTGTGATTTCTAAGTAGACGAGGGCCTGTGAGCGATACAGCTATGCGTCTGCCCGCGAGCAAAGCTCTGCATATTCACATGCATGTGAGTGTGAGTGACGGCTGTGTCGGGCCCGAGTGACAGGGACCCGTGTGAGTGGTGAATCATACTGACAGTGCATTGGGGAGAAGGAGCGGGATGGCTCCTGTGGACGAGTGACCTCTGACCTCCGGTGTCAGAACTGAGGCATCCCTAAACAATAGCATGAAGAGACCGAGAGGCCGGGAAGAAGATTAAAAAAAAAAAAAAAAAAAAAAAAACGGCTTGGGGTCTTCTCCGGCTTCCCTGATCCAGCTGTGGAGGCATATCACTGTGTCCATCTCTGACACTAATGCTGTCCTAATGAGCCCGCAGATAATGCCGGCTTAACCACGGGGATGTGCCAGGAGGGGCGAGGTGTCAGGGGTTAATGGGGAGGAGGGAAGAAGGATTTGGAGAACATTGCAATGACAGAGTGCAAGTATCAGAAGAACACCACCACAGGTGTGTGCAGCAGGCTGGCTGTTAGTGTGTGTGCGCACAGGGTTTGGGTTCAATTGCATTTCATCAAACCCACTTATGAAATCTGGATCCTACGTCAAATCTTTTTTACATTTGTAAGTTACTACATTTCTACATACAAAGCAACATAACTCTAACCTTAAAATAAGGTTACATTGAAATAACAGGTGTAGCCTTGTTAAGGTTAATTATACCTGTGTGGGAGTGTGTGAACTCGCTTTTGGTGCCTCAGGTGTAGGAACTGCATTAGATTTCACCCAGTGAGACATTGTGTGAGATGTACAGTATGTATCTTCTATTATGAGGCTGGTGCATTAATTACAGACCCTTTGCGTTGCTTTGTGATACGGAGCAACAATGTGAAGGTTTGCCTTGTGTCATTATCACATAGGAGACTACTGGCATGCAATCAACAGCCACAACAGACATAATCCCTTCATGTCATCACTGTGTAGCTGTTTGTTCTAGCTCTCGATTGGTTACCATCAACATGTACCTTTACAGTTTGTAGTGGAGATGGCTTAGTTATGTGCATGTTACTGAAAAGGAGAAGGTGGGCCACACCCTAACCCCTTCAAGTGGAACCATAAGTCAAACCTTCCTTTTGGACGCATTTTTCAGGAGCTACAAGCTTCAAGAGTTTCCGATTTAGAACTTCGAAGTTGAATACCACTGCATATATGTTACAGAGAGAGCTGCACAAATTCCTCAAGTGATGTCACTCGAGTCAGTGTTGACTGGGGCTGAAGAGTACATGTCTGAAAATGAAAAAATCTGGGGTGTGGATTCAGAGAGAAGTGAGCGTACAAGGCCTTGAACGCCCACTGCTCATCACTCCTTCAGGCTCGCGGCGCGAGGATGCATCACCAGCCTAACACACCTACATCTGAAATGACTGAAATGTCAGTGGTATGTATGGGTAATGTAGGCACCAGGTTTGTACTCTTTACTGTCTGTCATGAGTCTGACAGCGTTGAAGGAATGTAATCCTAATTTCTTTCTCTAACAAATACTCTTTGGTCAGTTACAGACACTGGCTTGCAGACTGCACATTATCAAGACGTTCAACAAGTCCAAGTATTCATAAAAAATCCAAATCCAGGCGTAATGACAATCTGAACCTGTATCCAAAACAGAACTGACTGTGGCTTCACACATCTGCATAAAACACATGAATGTCCATTAACACACAAACCGAGGTTGAACTAAAGCAACCCGCCTTGTAAACTTTAACACAGCAGAATGACATGCAATGACATTGTGCAAAGGGCCTGTTTCACCTGTCTATCTTGGCCTCTGTGTGCCTAAAGCAAACTCATTGCTCAGCCTGGTATCTGCTCTGTCTACACAGTGCCTCTTTAAGCAGGGAGAGGCTCACGAAGACAGATCCAAGGCTGGAGTATTGACTCACCGGCCGGCACCTTATCACGGTGAGAACCTTCGCACATGAGGAATGAGTCTATGGTGCGGCAGATAAGACGGCAGGTAAGCGGAAGGGTCATGGGTACAGAGGGTAGACTGCCTCGCTATGACTGCAATATATAAGCTGAGCATACATATCTGCTTTGTTTCACTTTGGTTTAGACAGAGGTCAGATATGAGAGACTGACAGAGAAGGACGCAGAGAGGAAGCTTAAACTGGCTAATCTGCCTTTTAAGAGTCTGTTAACCACATACAAGCTGTCACAAACGCGTCCAGGCACTCTGTACACCAACATGTGTGTGAGTGGAGAAAAGACACATAAACACACAAGTACGTGCATGCACATACACACACATGGAGTTCAAGGGGCCACTGAGTGCAGGGCAGTAGGTGTTAGATTACAGGAGCGGGGCCATCCAAAGCGCCGCCTGCTCCTATCTTTATTTAACCGCTGATTAGACCGGCTCTTTGAAGGCCCCTTTAATTGCCGCAGTGATGGGGCTCTTAAAACCAGGAGGCTTTTTTCACCTCTTTTATTGATTTCTCCTCTCATGACACCAATAAAAAACGCCCACACTCCCGTCCACGCTGCAAAGTTTCGCCCTCATTTGCCTTTGTTTCCTTCCTGTCGCTCTCTCTCTCCCTCTGCTGCTTATTTTCTTGGTCATCCTCTCTCCACATTTCGTCACTCATGGTTTGACTTACTCCTGTCTCTCCTTCACCCCATCTCAATGCATTTCCCACATAGGCTTGCCCATAAATGCTAAAACTGGTGCTCGATAAACCTCGAGGCAAAAACTCATTTAGTTTGGAGTCATCCTGGTGATTTCTTTACATCACATTTCATTAACTGTGTCTGAGATGAGATGTGCTGAAACAGAATGGAGAAGAACAGATGCAGATACAAACAGAGCTCTGTATTGACAGTGCAGAGTCTCAGTGCCAAGCAGGCATTCAGGTGTTTGATTTAATTAGTGTCATCTGCGTAGATCATATGTTTCCACGCAGCAGTCAGCCTTCAGTGCGAGCAGCCTGGAGAGAAAAGTATTCTGTTCATTTGCTGTTGCGTAGGATTTCTGTGTGAACACTGCCTGCCCTTTCTTTCATTATTCACAGATTTTTATCAGATGAAGTCAAGTCATTAATTTTTAAAGCCACTTTAACGACAGTTGGTCCATTACAGTGTTTTACAGAGCAACAAATACTCATTAAAAGAGAACAAAACATCAAGTTGTTGCTGACAATAGAAGAACCACATCAAAGTGTGGCCGATTCACAGGCTGCTTTATTCAATGAAAAAACATGCTCCAACACAACTGCAACTCACGACTCATTTCATCATTGATCAAACTCTTGATTACTTTTTTAACGGATTAATCATGTTGCATAAAAATATTAAAACTATGCATCAATACAGCCCAGTGTATTGTCTTCAAATAGCTTCATTTGCCTCCATCAACAATCCAAAACCTAAATTCACAATGAAATATAATGTCCCAACTGCTCACATTTGAGAGGATGGAACCAACAGATGTTTGGCATGTTCTGCTTGATAAATGACTTAACTGACTGTTCAATTGTTAAAAATGTTCTGAAAATCAATAAATCGATTAATTGCCCAATTCCAGAGTTGACATCTTCAAAAGCTTTGTTTTGTCCAACACATCCGTCCAAACGCAAAGATATTCAATTCACAATAATATAAACCACAAAAAAGCAGCAAACACTCAGATTTGAGAAGCTGGAACATCAGAATGTTTGGCCACTCCGCCCGATAAATGACTCGAAGGCGATACACTTTCTATCAACTAACCGATTAATCGGTTCAGCACAAATCTCTTTAACACGAGAATGCCAGAGCATTTAAAATAGACTCGGACTGACACTCCCCTCCTTTCACATCCTGTTCCTGACGGTCATTGCCATAATTGGTCACTATTAAGGATCTGCTAATGAAGGACACAGTTTACCACCGTCTGGAGAGCAGAGGGCCACTGGACAAGGCCTTGACCCTTGACCTCACATCCTACTGGTCGTAACCCCTGCTGATTCAGCTGGCTTCTTCTGCTTGGCTGGTAGATCATTTGCCCATGACCTCTGTCACGGCTCAATTCCACGGGCACGGACCTCCCCTCGTGTCCCTCCTCTCATCAAAGACCTGCAGACTGGACCACTTTTTTTCTCATTGATTACCCAATCGAGCATTAGCACCACTACCGTAAAGCTTTGTGTTTAACGCATCATTAACTGACAGGGGGAATTAAGGTTATGATGCATCAACAGGTCTCTGCTGAGCTTTAGTTCCCTCTGCTGTCTTTTCTTCTTTCTTAGGGTCCTCTGAGAACGACTGTGATAGTCACCATGTCTGAAGGAGGGAAGGGAGAGCTTAGTTTCAACCACAGATATTAGGTCTTTGAATCTATGTGAACTTTATAACCCTTGAAAAAAACTTGCTCTGATATGACAACGTTGATGAACATCTCTAATACGAGCCGATTTGGTCAGATCACACCTCTGCGTGAGAACTGTAACCTTGGAGGCTCTGTAGCAACGGCTGGTTCTGATCCCATTACAGACAATTGATCTTTGTCTGGCTCCTGTTCTGCAGCGTCAGCCCTGGGATTGCATTGATTGCAGGTGGAATCAACAGAAGAGCCGACCAGCCATTATTGATGGTCTATGAGGATAAATAATGAGCTGCTATGATGTTGTCAGGAGGAGAAAAACTCAATATAGTGATCAATTTCACACTACTAATTATAAAATAACACCAGAAATATCATTGAACCATCATAAGGGAGTCAACAACACTACGGAAGTAACTCTGCAACCCATACTGGCACTAATTTGTGTCTCAGCAAATGTTTGTCCCTGCACAACACAATTAAGGATAAACAGTCATCTCAGGTCTCATTAAACGGCACAAAACAACCCCATCCATTGAAAAGCTTTGCAAAGTAACACATGATTTTCCATCCCAGCATCCAAGTCAAGTTCAAGAATGCGGACAACAATTTTGTTGATGGCCAACTTTTCTATGTATACCTCAACCTTTAGATCACCCCTGAACTCTTAAAACCCTAACACTTCATCTCCTGCTCATTCTCTCCCGCGCTCAAGGCAGCTGGCGCGACAACTAAGCTGGAGACTGGCACTCTGAGACAGATTAGAGGCGTGTAATTAGGGATTTCTAATCAACTAATTTACAGCGCAATGCCTTGTACCCAGCAAGACCTCTGACCTGACCTAGAAATCCTCAAACATATTCTCTCTGACCTTGACCGGGCAAGGTTGCCTAACTGTGGCAGCGACGGAAAGGGCCGGAGGCAAAGAAGCGGTATGTTGGGGGGGGGGGGATTAAAGGGCAAAGAAAGAAATCACGCATATTGGGGAAGCAGGTCGTTAGAAATGAGGGTTGGGGGTTAAGGAGGAGAAGCAGGCTGTCGTAAGGACTCGTGGCTGAAGCCATTGAGCTCTAAGGCGGGAAGGCTTGGGACGCTAATGAATTAAGAATAAAAGAAGTGGTTATTACGTAAAGGTGTTGGTAGCCTATGGGGGGTGGGGGTGGGTAGCAAGGCTTGGTTTAGTAATCCTACAGCTGACCTGGTTTTATAAGGTCGACTAATGATGTTACGCCAGCTGACTGATTCAGCCAACACAACGAAATCCCCGTCCAGTTCTAACCCTATCAGCTGACTGACGCGTCCCCCCTCCCTCCACTAAATCAGCTGGCGGACGCTGCCCCATCACCCCTCTCAAGCCCCTGACAGCTGACTGTCTAGCTCCCTCAACCCCCACCCCAACTACCCACCTCGAGTGAGTCATGCAATTTACTGCATCTGGTACATCGAGTGAGATTTGTCGCTCTTTGCCAACGACACGCTGCCTAGTCACGTATTTTTCGTTATTCATAGCAAGATTTCTAATGGCAGCAAGGTTGTTGACATCAGAAGAACATCTCCTTCATGATCATGGAGTAATCGGCAATTCGACCTTGACTGCTTTCCATCCAACGTAACCTCAACATGCCCCCGAGCGAGACACAACACTCGTTGAGCCACTTTTTTATCCCCAGCTCAGCCAGGTTAATATCCGAATGGTCACTTGGCATGTCAGGTCCAGCATGCAATGTGGACATTCTTGCAGTGAAGACGGGATTATAGAGGTAGAATCTGGGTTAAAGACACTACACAGTCCATCTGTTGTTTTGGTTTTTCCCCACCAATGACCACAAGCAACGTTACCCTCCCCCTGCTTTAAATCATCCTCGGTTTCACAGGAGTAAACAGGCAGTGTAAATACTGCAGCAGAGACAGAGAAAAGAGGCATGTGAGCTGATTATAGAAGCAGGAGAGACCACAGGGTTCACAATAACAAAAGAGAAAAAAATACAGTGACAAACTTTGGGAAATGAAAATAATGTGCACAGCATGTTTTTAATCCAAAGGCTTTACAGAAATTTAAAAGATGTACTGCTGTCTTTTCTCCCCACACCTGACAGAGTAACAACAGTTCATTTCTTAAGTCTTTTTCCTTCTCTCTCCCTTTCTGTACCCCTTTGTCTTTATCTGTCCTCCATGTATCTCAGCCTGTTCCAGTTTCCCAGGCTCCTAAAGCTGATAACCCAGTTTAGTGATTTCCACACGGACACACACTCAACCCCGGACACACACTGCTTACCCAGCCACATGCATACAAACACACTTCAGCAGCGACTTTTCGATGCTAATTTCCTGAACGCAACCGCTCAGGTTGGATATAGTTTAACCTGTTTTGATATAAGCGCTGATGCACTACCTGAGTTTCAATAATATTTCCAAAACAATTTTCATTCCTTTACATACTTTACTTAATATTAAGATGCTTTTCTACAAGAACCACTTCCACTTAGCCAAAGAAGTCTCTCCAATTTCAACTGATGTCTAAACACAAGCATCAATATGAAAGACTTTCTAAAATAAAGTAAAAATCAAATAAAAATTATGAAATTCTGATTGAAATCAATAAATATCTGAGATATATATATATCAGATCAAACCCCCAGCCCTTGCCTCTATCTGTCCACATGGGAAGAGTAAGACAAAGTAAATAAAAATATAAATAAGGACAAAGGGTGTTGCTTTACCTGTTCTGTGTCCACCGAGTCTGCATTTTCTGACATCATACCAGAGAACATCCATCTCTCTCCGTGTTTCTCTGCACAGCATGTGCGATTGTCAGTAGACCCGACAGCAAAACAAACAGGGATGTGAGGGGAAGAGCGAGATGAGATTGTCCAGTAGTTAATCAATTGCGGATGGCGTTCTCTCGGATGGTTAAAAAAATAAAATAAAAAAAATGAGTCGGCAAATATATTTTGGCAGCTGTTAATACACCTGGGCGACCCGCCCAAGTAAAGTCTATATGTGGGAAACACTATATTCCCCACTGATTACTTATTCCTATTATTGCCAAAGTCGCACAAATTGTAGACAAATTGAGGAATACAAAAACCATGAATATTACATTTTTTATTGGCATGATTACTTCACTAGGAAACATAAATCTGTTTTCACTGTAGGGATTGCAGTCCAACATGCTGTGAAAAAGCACTATTTTCACAATACTCTTTTTTTTCCCCTAGTGTGAACGTAAAATAGGCTATTTTAATTTAGGCAAAAGGTACAAATTCCTATGAAATCTACATTTCACCTTTTAACTCAAGATTACGATGTCCCAACTATGTCATTTGCCAAGTGAATTGCAAGCAAGACACAAGTATGTTAAAAGACTTGGCAATGTAAAGTATAAATTGCTTACATCTGTGTTCAGAGCATAAAAATGAATATGTGTGTATATGGTCTTGCACAACAGAACCATGTGGCCCTTCAGCTAACGTGGCCCTCCCATGTGTCTGTTCAGGGACCATGGACCCAACACAGAGGCAATCTTATACCACTGACAAAAAAAAAAAAACAGAGGGAATGAGGGAGCGAGAGAAAGGAAGAAAGGATAAATCAAGCCCGAAGAAAGACAAAGGCAACTGGCCAAGGGGGCCCAAAGTGTCATCTTGCCTCCACTTGGGGTGAAAAGAAGGGAGGGGAAAAGAAAAAAGGAAGTCTAGAGTTTACCAGAGGAAAGTTCTCTTTCTTTTCCTGGACAGCTGAGTGTCTTATTATGGGATTAGATTTAACCAGTGCCCCCCTCGGAATGTGGAACAGAGGGCTGGTGGTAATGGGTGGAAGAGTTTGGGGGATGATGTGGGTCGGTCGCTGAGCCGTAGGGGTGGGCCTGGATGTGGGGTGGGGTGCCGTTAGGTGGTGGTAGATGGGTCAGGGAGGCAGTATGCGGGAGGGCTTGGCAGCGTGCCCAGGGTGGGGGGAAGCCACAGCACTGGGGCCCACGTGGATCCTTGCCAACAGTGCAATTACTCCTCATTCTGAACAGCTGGCACATAATGGGTATTCAGGCACTTGTAGTCCTTCGATAGGACATGGAGATCCCAGGTCGTCCCCCCTCGCGTGCCTCAGTACAACATGGCAACCAGAGATCACCCCACCAAGGTGCTGCCGAGGATGCAGTCATGCCAGCAGTGCCGATACACTGGACACACCAGGTGAAAATAAAATTAATAAACATGACCTGTTACGCTACTTTGTAAGAGTGAAAGCACACTAAAACGACACACAAGGAGGTGCAAACACAACGCAAGCACAGACACACGCACACAAACGCATCAAAGTCCAAGGATAGGCCTCGTCTGTGTTTGATCCACAGTAATATGCTAGCAGGCTGGGACCCGCGAGTTGAGTGTGGGGGAATTCTGTGTTTATAAATTCAGTCTGTTTGAAACTCAGTCCAAGTTTATAATCCACCCACTGTGTGGCGGCTTTGTGCATTCCCTCAAAGCGCTCACACAATGTAAACACAGCATTTAAAAGGGAGATCTTTTTTTTAATCTAAGGTCTAAAACAAAGGGAGCACAGGAAATGGACTTCGTCTTGGAGAGGAAAACAAACAGACGGCCTGTCAGTCAAGCTCATATGGGGCTGTGATGTCATGGAGGACAAGATGTGGGAGCGAGGAGTTCGCCGCGTGTGCTTGGCTACCGTTACTGGTAGCCGGGAACACATGGCGAGTGCCTGTGCGGTCGTAATGTACGCTACATCCATTAGCAATACAGTTGACTTCCTGTGTGCGAATTCCTCTCTTTGTCAGGTGGTGATGATGATGATTGATGCCTTGTGTGCAGTGATGGAGCGGTGAATCAGTCTGGCTCCTGGGAAGCCTCGCCACAACGACTCCAAGAGTCTTTGTGACTTGCAGAAAGCCTCATCCTCAATTCCTCCCTCAGAGGACCATGCACAGGACGTGTGCAGACCATCAAAGAGGCCGTGTAGGTTGAGATGATAGTATCGATACTATTGTGTGCACGCATGTGGACGCACACATTACGCCTATGCAACTGTGTGGGGTACAAAGCAGATGAGAGCCTTCTGCTGAACATTATAAAACACTCGGGCCATCTGATAGAGTTTAACTGGCGTGTTCCACTTCACTTAAGGAGCAGCAAACAAGGGGATCTCTATGTGCTGCTAAGTCAACACAGACCTTCCTCTCCTGGGGCCTCATTTATAAAACTTGCTTACGCACAAAACGGGGCTTGAAAGTTGCGTACGCAACTTCCTACGCAAAGGTTGTGATTTATAAAAATAAACTTTGCGTGAGAATGTGCGCACCGGTACGCCAACTTTGATGCTTGCGTACGAACATTTTGGAGACGGGGAAACTGGCGGTGCAGATGGTGAGGTGGTGAATTGAAGCCAGATTGATCTCATACATTTAATGTCATCACATATCAGACTTATAGACCCGCGTAATCATAAACACCCAAGTGTGCAGTGTTATAGATGTGTTCCTTTAATGAGCCGTTAGGCTACTACTGTATGCACAATGTTCATATATCATACTTCCATCTTCAAATGATACAGAGCGGTGGATGGCACTGATGGATTAGTAGTAATTCTGACAAGGTGTGTAACAATCATTCAATTTGCTGAGTAAGCATATAAATAGTGCGGTGACACTCGTGCGTAATGCTGCACAATGGATGCGCTGGCACTGCTGGAAGATCACGCAAATGGTAGGATCAGGATGGAGAGAAATTTTAGGGACCACGGAGATTTGCTGGCTCATGATGATGACTGGCTAATAAGCCGATTTAGATTCCCTAGAGCGGTGCTCTTGGATCTATGTACTGAACTGGGCCCAGTGTTAGATAGACCCACCCGCCGGAACCGCGCCATCCCGGCGCATATCCAGGTGCTGACCACTCTGGGGTTTCTGGCGACTGGCTCCTTTCGGTGGGAATTAGCCGACAGGTAAGTGTTTGATATGATTAATATTATATAATGTTACATTGTCTGTCTAAAGCCCCTTTTGGGTATAATTCAGTTAAATTATGTCCTTAGGTCTGGGATATTTGCAGCAATGTCCGGTTCCCCAAATATAATCGACGCAATTGACTGCACTCACATTGCTATAAGGGCTCAGAGTGAAAATGAATTTGCTTATGTGAATCGAAAAAATGTGCATTCACTCAATGTACAAATTATTTGTACCTCGGACATGATCTTGACGAATGTGGTGGCACGGTGGCCTGGGTCAACACATGATTCATTCATCCTGACGCACAGTAGTGTAGGGATCTGTAATTTCTGCCACAGATCGCTCTGTGGAACTGGAACTATTCACTGCGGTGACGATGTGCAGCCACTCATTTTTTTTTTTTTTTTTATTGTATTCGTGACGCCACTACTGTGACCACCAAACAAAATATCCTTTCTGGCCTCCACCTCACCCACAAGCACCTCGATTTCAGTCTCCGTAAAATTTCTTTTTCTTTTCTCTGCCATGATCGAACGTAAAATGCCATTGATCAGCAGGCATATTTATATGCAAAGCCATTCATGAGGTACTTTGCATTGACCATTCATGGTAAAATGTGGGTGTGTCGGGGGCGGGATGTGAGGTGAATCCACCTGCGCAATCTTCCAGGTGGAGTGTGATTTATAAAGGGAAAATTGCGTGCAGGTGTGAGTACGCACGTTTTATAAATCCGAATATTTTTTGGCGTACGCCATTTTCAGCTTTTGGGCGTACGCTCACTTTTAGTATGGATTCTACGCAATGTTTTATAAATGAGGCCCCTGCTCTTTAAATGTGATTAAAGATTTGTTTGTATCTGCTCTTAATTTCAGCTACTCTATAAACTCTCTATCACCAGGTCTAATAAACGTATCACAATCCTTACACAGGACGAACACGTGTGAATCGCCTTTTTTTTTTTCCTTCCACAAATGTTTATCCAGGGAAGGGTTTATTTGGCAAACATAGTGGCCAACCGTTGAGGAGCACTTCTGCATCACCTGGAGATTAAGTGCCTGAAAAAGTCCCTCAAAGCCATTGACGGTAAGAGAGAACGTTACTTCACTTTGACGGCTTTAATTTTGTCAGTGGGTGCTCAACGATTCCAACTGGCAAGATCATGGTGACGAGGTGACCACCTATACATCCTTTGACCTCTTCTGTGGAATTAAAAACCAAACAGTCCCAGGAGGTACAATCAGGAACTCAATAGGGAAGTTCCTTTAGCACATCTATGTTTGTATTTCCACTGCAGCTGAAGGCCGACAGAGATTAGGCAAATTGGACCAATAACTGACTTAACAGTGAGGGCTTTGTTTAAGACATAAATCTGAGTGGCTGTGTTCTTTTTTTGTCATTTAGTTTTGTGTGACAATCAGTGTCAAAAGAAACACGCAGAGGCATGATGCCTCACCAACAAATGAAAGAGTGACTTAGTGTCTCACCACATCACTGCATTGAAAAAAAAAAACAGCAAATAAAGCTGTTGTTTTGTTTCTCTTGCTCGCCAGCTGTCTCTCTCTGTAGCTGTAGTAATTTATTGTCTGCATATATCTCGTCAGCATCATAAAGTTGATTCAATGTCAACATTACAAAACAATTCCAACATCAAAGTCCTTAAACTGACACTCTCATCACCTAGTGCTCGTTTGCATTTTCAATAGATGAAAGTGCTGGAGCTGGAACTGGAGTTTGTTCAGCTATTGAAATGTGATGTCATGCTGTTCATTGTCATGTATCAGTGGTTTCCAACTTGATGGTCAAGTCACCAACAAGGGGGTCACAAGACAAATTTCAAGGGTGGTGAAGTGATGAAATTATTCAAATAAAACAAGGTCACAAATAGACATCACTTCATCTTCAGGCCTAAAAGGCTGAGAACCACTATGATAGTAAACTGAATACCTTTGCTTTTTTGAGTGTTGGTGGAATAAAACAAAACACTTCCTGTCAGTTTATGAAAAGAACACTAGTTCTTTCATTAGTTGGCAGCCTAGAACGTTGCAGCATTGTTTGACCGGTCAGTAACATCCAGACTGGCAGACTCAAGCAGTCAGTGGGCCATCAGAACGCCCTACCTGACGGCCAGGGAGTTTTAAGGAGGCAGGAACAAAAGTCCTAGAAACAAAACTGGAGCCAACTTCCTGTGGTTGAAATGTAGGAAAACTTCCTAAAAAGGTTCCTGGAAAAGTTCCTGTGATCAAAAGACGGAGCAGCGTCTTTAAGTCGACTCTGACGCTGCTTTTTTTCTTTGCTTCCCGCCAAACCTCTGTCAGTGATGTCACAGAAGGTGTTTTCCATCAGTTGTGAAAGGTGAAATACCTGCTTTGATGTCACAGTTTTACATAGAGGATTTGACTTGAATAAAAATTGAAATCCATTCAATGAAGCAGCCCTGCCCCGTCATTCAATGCCAAATTATCTTTCAAACGCATTAGAACAGAGAAACATAAGAAACTGGCAGTCACTGGAGTGTAAGAAAAGAAATTGCATCACCTCAACCATTGTTTCAAAAAAAAAAGGAAAAAAAAACACAACAAAACAGCATTTCTCCCACCATACCGTCATTGCAGTGCAGTTCTGAGGGTTGAACATGCGAATCAGCAGGGACCATGCCAAGAACATCAGCTTACGGCTGACTGTAATATGATTAGAAGCACACAACATAAGTCACTGCCTGCCTGGGAGCATAACCATGACTCCCCATGCTCATGGGTAGGATTAAACTAATGTGAGGCAGTTCCTGTGTGTGTGTGTGTGTGTGTGTGTGTGATAGAGATGCGGAGGGAGGCAAAGAAAGGAAAATGCTAGGACCAGTGTGGAAAGGCACATAACACTGATTTTACTGATGCTTTTCTTGTCTGAAAGCTATTGTTTCCTGTCACTCCCACCCTCCATTGTCTTCTCATCTCTTGTTCCCTTTTCTCTTGCTTTTCAGACTTTTCCTTCCATATCAGGTGGCCGGGCCTCAGCATCTGTGCTGTTGGCATAAACCCCTTCTGTAGCTGCCAGCAGAGGCTCAGCAGCCCACTGATGTCAAAAAGCACTTCTTTCATCTAAACCTGCTTCATTCAGCAACACCACTCTTGGGCCTGCACTTTACTCTGAGCCCTCTTTTGTGTGCATTTGGGTGTGCATGTGTGTGTCTTGTGCATGCACTTCACCATAGGGTGGTCCTCAGTTAAAACATACACCTGTTGTTAGCAGTGAAGGAGCAAGGACGTCCTGTCTGGGTCAGACGGGACAGGTTCAGAGAGGGCAACTGCCAGGATGACACAAACCAGCCTTTATAGTAGCAGCAGGAGCAGCCGTGATCAATGTAAACATTTGAAAAATACATTGAAATGTAGCCCAGCACTCCGCCAAAAAGGTTTTTTTCCTGTTTGCCTGTCTGTCCTTAAGCCAGTATCTCAAAAACCTACAGAAAGACTTTCGTGAAGGAGGTGTTCAGCCAAACAAGGCCTGTTCAAACAATTAGAATTTGATGGAGATTCAGATGTGGGATTACTGCCATGACACAAGTATGTTTAGCCAGAATTACAAAAATGCTCAATAAAGAAAAACAATAATACACAAGGAAAGAAAGTGAGATGAAAACTTGTTTCCATGACCAAGGGTTTGCTCGCGAGGTCAGGAAATCAATTCAAATTTCAGTGAGAGGAATGATTTCTTTATTCATTGTTGGCAGAGGTTTGCACTGTGCCTTTTAATTTTATGATTTGTGTGACAATTCACAGCGAGGAAACAGGAACGATACAAACATGCAACCAAAGACGTCTGTAATTACACAGGATTAGTCGTAGGTTTGTCTAAGCCATCAGGATGCCTCAATCAGGGCAAAATTTACATAAATCAATAATGATTCGGCACCAAAGATGCTGAACATTTAATGACTTATTTCCATTGCCGTAGATTAGTGGTGCTCAAGGACATCTCTGCTCTTTAAGGTCATGGGGACTGGTAGATGGGGTCGAGCCATGGGTGCACCCCTGCCCCACCGTGCACCAAACAGCTGCTCCTGTTCACACAGCTTCTCTCTGGCCTTGGGAGTCACAAAAATCAGCATCTAAAACAAAAGCCCCGGTGCACTTTAAACACTCAGTGTGAAACAAAGACTAACCTCAGGAGCCGGATAACTAAGTATCCAACCACACAGAAACGTCCACCCAGGGGTCAGCGAGGCCAAGCCCGACACTGGCTCTCAGTGTCTGGGGACATTTATGACGTCTGGGTCCCTGAGCAGGGGTGGCTGCCATGACTTACAGCACTAATCTGAGGGGTTATTCAACCCCTTGGAGCTTACAACCATACAAGCTTTGATGTCGTATATTGTTATGGCATCTGACCGCATTCCACAGCTTGGAGACGTGATTGGATTGTGTTGTTCGCTGCACATCTGTGTGTTTGCCAGGCAGGATTAATGGCTTGTTGACCGCGGTTCAGTCTGGGTGTTTTCTATTTCCGACCCCAGTGGATTTCACATCATAAGAATCTCTGTCAATCACACAGGCTGTAACCAATACGTTGCTTCGGTCCTATTTCGCATCATCAAATCAAATGCTACCCGAGACATGGCGGCTCGAGTTTGAAGTTGGGAAAAAAATCTCACACCCACACACACAACGATTTCGGGGCAGACAAACTGGAAGTGTGAGAGGCCTCGTCACCGCTGTCACAGGTGACAGGGTGCTTTCATCACACGCTCAATGTCAAACCTGTCGCGTAATGCCCCAGCTGTCGTGACGATGCTGCGTGAGCGTCACCGTCTCGATTTTTCACTCCGCTGCTGCGCTGCTCTCCGCCTGGCGACACAGAAACATGGGAACTCATTTCCATAAGACTCCCCAAGGAATTGTAATTAAATTTCATAATTACTTTGGGGGTCTCAACTCTGGCGCTTCGGCCAAAACAATAGGAAAGTAGGCTACTGTGTGTGCGTGTGGATGAAAGTCTGTGGGGGTGTGTGTTCATGTGTCGGTGTGTGATAAAACCTTTATTTTTTACCAACTCCACCTATGCTGCCACTTCCTTTTCCTCTCATCTTTTTGACATTCCTCTTTCTTCACCCCTCCTTCGCTCTCCGGCCCATAAAGTCATTGACCTTGGGGAGTTCCACTTCTTTACCATATCCCTGGTGTTTCACTGCTCCCCATTGTGCATACACTCTGCAGGTCAAATGTCACGACAGTAGGGTCACGGTGCAGTGAAAGTGTCCAGACAGCTCACTTTAATGCTTTTTATTGGGGATCCTTGAGTCTTTACGAGGCTAATGCCTGAAAATGATACGTATCATTTTAGAATCAAATGGTTTTACTGCCATCGCAGCTCCAGGAAATTACCGAGCACTTCCAGAACATAAAAATGATATATGAACAGGAACATTCAATAAGAGTTTAACTGCAGCGACTTAAAACTAGGCAAAAAAGAAGCTTAGGTGAATGAAAATAACACCTTCTCCTCATTACCACTCCTGGAGGTCTGCTTGAGCGAGCCTCAAAACGCCCAGTGGTGCTGTTCAGTGACCCACAGCTGAGGCTCCCAAGTGGGTTTAAGTCCCGCTTGGACGTGAAAAACATGACGGTGATGAGTAAGAGCATGTGTGCTCAGCAAGACACTCCCCAGGACATAAAGATATTCTTTTCCTAACCAGCCTCAATCCCCAGTTGATGTGCAGCTGGCGGTGCAGAGGTGCCAGCGAGAGGAAGGGGAAGAGCTGGCACAGTCGGGGCTCAACTAGATTTCCCTGTATTGAAGTAGAAAGCAACAGGGAAGTGATATAATCCTCCTCTGGACATCGGCCAACATCTTCCATCCTGTGAACAATACCCCCAACACCTTTCCGCGCGGTGCAGCGTGCACGTGCATATTGTGCGTATCCGCCGGTGTCTTCCTCTCGTGCCTGCCTTTGTAACAAGTGCCGGGATCATAGGGCTATATGAGGTATCATTTGAGGGGTGGTGGGTGACACTGGAGGGGGGTAACCCCGAGGGATTGGGCTGCATTCCAGCACTTTTTCCTCCTACTCTTCCCCCTCCTCTCCTAAGTCCCCCCACCACACATACACACACACTCGCGCACACAAAAAGCTCCCTCGGGCCAGCACGCGACAGGTGCTGACTTAAGAGCCCCTCTCCTTCCTCCTCACACGTCCACTTATGCCCCCTTTTATGCCCATTACAACATGCGCTGCCATCATCCTACCACAGTCTTCTTAACACACACACATGCCTAATACCTGGACATGAACACACACACACACACACACACACACAGTCCTGTCCATAGCCAGCTGCTGTCAGATCAGCACAACGTGCTCTGCTTTGCAGATTAATTTTAAAATATATTTAAACAATTTCAGGCTCATCACTGTCTGCTCCTTTACTTTCTCTGCCTTTCTCTCTTCTTCTCTTGTTCCCTCTTCCTATTGTATTCTCACCTCATCTGTCTTCATACCATCCTCTTGTCTGTGCTTTTTCTATATTTGTCTCTTTCTTTGTCTTTCTTCTTCCCAGTCCCTTTCCTTTTCATAAATCCTTTTCCTAAATCCCTCAAGGTCCCTGAGCATCCTATTGTGTCTCTCTCCATCTTTCTCACTTACTTCATCATTCTATCCATTACCTCCTCCACCTCCTTCTCTCTGCATTAAATTTTCCCTCCCCTCCTTTTTGTTTCCTTTTTTCCGCAGTCCCTCTCCTTTCCCTCCCTCCTTCTCTCTTCTCTCTCCTCTCTTTCTCTCCCTCCCTTGTGTCTATTGGTGTTAGCCAGTGCCAGACTGTTGTAGAGAGAGAGAGAGGGACTCCAGGCGGTTGGTGTTCCTGCCAGCCGTTAGACACACACACACCGAGTCAACGAGGACAATGTGTCTGGGCTGAGGGGGGAAAAAACACATGGTTGCGCTGCCACCCTGAGGCGACTGGAGGTATAGCTGCGGTGAGGGTCATTGAGGGGAGACGGTGAGGATGATGAAATACTGGCAGCTTTTCAGTAACGACTGAACCCAGCCGAGGCTGGGTGGGCGGGGTGAGCTGCTGTGAGCTCATTGCTGCTGCTACTAGCTCACGGCCACAACAGCTATTATGCAAGAGAACGGGGGGGGGGGGGGGAGCGATGTGAACAACAGGAGGTTCAGTGAGGATAGTGCACTCGGCGAGATGATGTACAGAATGTCATCAGCGTCGGCGCCGTAAATCCCTCCAACACACACGCGCAGACTGCGTTTTTCACGGCTCTTTTGTCTCCAGAAGTGGTGACTCCTTTCTTTACGCAGCATTCCAGTGAGGAGCGTTTCCTTTTTGCCCCGAACAGTAATCATCACAAAGACAAATGGTGATGTCCTTAGGCACAGCGAGGACCTTTAGCAGATAAATGGCTTTAATTAATCTCGTTGAACGTAGCCCCAAGATGTGTTATCGATGAAATATGATGAGAACATCCTTAGTTAAATAGATATGCAAATAGTCAACTGCGAGGCAAATTCATTTAAATTTGCATTGTTGCTTCACATTGAGTGTGAGTTCAAAGGGGGACAATTCATCGCGTGCGAAAGGACTCTTAGGGAAACACAAGGTGACCCAGAGAGGGGAGCTCACATAATTTAAAGGCTGTGCTCAAGTGGCAAGATTAACATGCTCCTACGTTGCAGCTTCCCACTTCATATCCATTTTTAAGGAGAGATGGAGATGATGAGAGTGACAGTCAAGGGCAGCCAGCCCTGTTAGGTGCTGTTGCACAACCCCGAAGACACTGATGGGGGCTGAATGTGCTGAAGGGGGAGGCAGTGCTTTTCTGTGGTTCCTCTGTAACAGTTTGTTCTTTCTCACTCAGCAGAATATGCTCTTATGTGTGTTCTTCAAAATTCAAAAAGTGGACATTCAAGTGTTCCCATATTAGATCATCAAGACTAAATGCAGTGGCTTCATCAGGTGAGCTCAATGTCAATTGTGAATGTGACGCATAGAAAATGAATCTGCCCTGACCCCGGAGCTCATACACTCCTGTCTCGTTTGCCTTTGTTTGTGCTTACTCTTCATTTCTATCTCAATCCACTCTGCTCTGTTCTACCCCCTCTCCTGCACACACACCTGCTCTCAGACTACACTGAAGGCTGAGGTGACCTTCAGGATACGGAAAGTGGCACACATGCATCTTGTCGTTCCCATTCCCAACCGTTCTACAGGCACGGTAAGAAATGCAAGTGGGACTTTATTGACTTAACAGAGCCACAGCTTTACAAGCACCAAATAAAAATTTTACTCCTTTCTTGCACAGTGTGTGAACCTTAGCTGGACTCCGGAATTTGAGTCTGTTTGTTTTCGGCTTTCAAATCTTGTTAGTTCTCACACAGGTGTCACGTTGGCTTTGTGTTTGTTTGTGTCAGCACCTTCCCAGAGCCCTGTCCGTCCAATCAGCACACAGCCCATCAGGAGCATGGGAAAATCAGTGATGAATATGAACCTCAAAGCACCATCAATTAGAAGACAATCAAGGACTGCGGGAACAAAAGGGTAAGGACAAAAAAGGAGAAACATTTTTCTTTTCACGGCCATCTAAGAAGACGGTTTAGATGTGTAAAGTTTCGTGGAATTGAGGCCGACAGGCTTCTTCAAGCCCAGTGGGGTACTTATAATTTGTTGGGGGAGTAAGGGAGGGAGGGAGTTGGAGAACAATGGCATTGTCCATGCTGCACTAGAAGCCTGGGCTGCCGCCACTGCCTGCCTGCCCGAAGATTGTTAGTAGTAATTTGCTTTATGTTGAGTGGAAGCAGGATCAGGGATGAAGTGAGGCGTGTGTTAATTCCTCTGCAGGGATCACATGCCCTTATCAGTCGCCAATCACAACTCCATCAGCAGGGGTTACGTAACCCTCGGTACACTGTCACGGCGACCACCCAGGGCTGGTTTGCACCTCTGCCAAGTTGGTGAGATTACAAGCATCTGGCATCATATAGCAGAAGCAACATTCATGCATGATCGGCGCACAGGATCAATATGTCGTGCAGGAGCAGCCGGGTCGGACTTCTTCTCGGCCAGTTCTCATGCGATGCTCAATTTACGTATTCGTCTCCACCGCAGCAGCAAGACTACAGGGATTGATTAGGCCTGGTTGTGATCAATAGCAGACAAACAATTGTCTCAGCGTGGCGGGAGCAAAGCAAAACCTTAATCCAACATTCAATTAGGAAGAGTTCACGTGAAATACAACATTAATTTGCACATGAGATCAATAATTGACAGTTTGTCCACATGTGTCCAGTTAACCGACGTCCTCCGGCTTCATTCAGCATGACAGCGGTAATGACAGCAGCGAGGGGGGAAAAAAGAAAGAGAGACGGAGAGATGAAGCGAGCAAGCGAAATAAAAATTAGACACAGCTAATGCAGAAGGACAGTAGCTTTGTACTAGTCATTGTGCTGTCCACTGTGTGATAGCTTCCCTCAAGCCTCTGTGCCCTTCGTTGGCTGTAATTTGCTGTTGTCACGTTCGCTTTGTATCAAGACCGTTCTACAGGCCACATCATACGAAAAGACTTCTACGGTTTCCCTATGCTTTCCCGTGGCTCCTGGTCAGAGGCCCAGCAGAGGGGCTTAATGGTTGAGGCAGCCCAGGGTGACAGCTCTCAGTTTGGGGAGGGCGGCTTGCTGGAGTCCTGGAGCCTCCGAAGGTTCTCAAGCCAGGGCCCTGTGCTACAGACAGCTGTGAGGGGGCCCGAGGACAAGAGGTGGAGGGCCGGTGGAGAGGAAGCGCATTTTTCGTTGAAGGGTGTATTGTCACCACCCATCATCTCTCATTGCCCCGTTGAGAGTTGAGGGGCTCGACTCACATTTTTCTTTTCAATTGCTTTCCTCCCTTCTCCGGTATCGCAGGAGAACTTCACAGATGCATGAGAATAGATGCTGTAGTCCCGAAAACACCACGAAACCCGCTCTCACACACAGCAGCCACACTAATGCTCTAATCAACTGCATTTATTATCTTCGTATTTGAGGAATCGGGGCCTCTCAGGGATTTTCGTACGTCTCTGAACACTTCAGGCTCATCATTGATACTGCAGGCCAGGCACATTTTGACACAGCCGTCCACTCTCCAGCATCCCATCGGCTTTGATCTTCCATTTTCTCCTCTGCTGCGATTGATATTTACATTACATTAGCGGGGAAACACGCTCGCATGAGGGACCATATGCGCATATGCACACACCCCATCACAGAGTGGTACTGACACTTCCCAGAGGGGTCCTATTGGCGGAAGACATCCTGCACATCAGATCACAGGGTCATCATTATTAGTGCACTATATGGCGAAGAGCAGGCTCCATATCACTCAGCTAACTGCCATGAGAGACAGGAAGAGGGGAGAGATGCATGTGTGTGTGTGTGTGTGTGTGTGTGTGTGTGTGTGTGTGTGTGTGTGTGTGTGTGTGTGTGTGTGTGTGTGTGTCAAGGCACAGAGGGATTAAGAGACCAAAGTGGGGGGTGGCGGGGTTGATGGTGAGAAAAAAAAGAGGAATAGCTGAAGAAGTGCGACAGCGAAAACAAAAGAAACAAAGACAAAGGCAGAAACGGGGCAACAAAGAAAGGTAAGCTGCAAGACAAAGCCACAACGAGAGCAGGGGGTGAGACAGACAGAGACAGACAAAGGAAGATGATCCACTACCTATGCAGACTACAGCAGGAAAATCCGTCTGGCCTCCCCTCCCCGAGCAGAGTGCGCCAGGCTATTACAGTAATGAGTGCAACTGCCAGAGTGACGTCATGTATCTATAGCATTACTGCATGTACTGATGTATAGGACAAAGGAAGTGAGGGAGAAAGGGGAGAAAAGGGAGGAAAGAGAGGGAGGCAGGGATGGAGAAAAAAAAAGACTGAAAAAAAACTGAGAAGAGGGGTGTTGGAGGATTGGAGGGCAAAGTGCGACGTACATGAGTGAGAAATAGAAGAGGTTAAAGACAAAGACAACAGCAATGGGAAATTAATTTGCGTAGGCCCCTCCCTCATTTCACTCGCCTGGCTTTGTTACATCTGCAGGTGGAAAAATCAGCTTCAACACATTAGATAACAGCACCCAGCACCCCCCCCCCCCCCCTCCCCCCAACTCCCTCGCTCCCCCGTCACACACCCACATTCAATTCCCCTCCACAGTCCAGTTCACAAAAACAATAAAACACTTATTGCACACATATGCATGTTGGTTGCTCCTCCACCCGACATGATTAGGATAATGAACGCAGTGACAAAAGGAGACCGCCAATTATCTGGTTCTTTAATTCTAATTGGCTGGAGATCACCATCACTCTCTAATCTGATGCACAATGCTTCTGAGCCGGAGCGCACGGTTCGAATGAAATCTCGTACTTGTGGAGCCTTGTGCCGAAATTATGTGACAATCAAGCTTATCCTGTATTCATGTATGGAAGGTAATTGAGGCACTCTTGTGCACATTCCCACAGTTCCATGCATTGACAACTGGGAGCTGTCCAGTTGAACCAGTCGTCATTTATTGGCCGCTGAGCAACTCTGAGCAGCTGGTGGTTAAGTACCTTGTTCAAGGGCACCTTGATGGTACACTGCAAAAAAAATCCCCCTCGACAAACAAGCAAAATTTTGGGTAAGGCACAGAAAAGTACTCGTATTAATCAAAAAACAGTGATCAGTTTGCAGTAGTTTAATATACTGATACGAAAAAATCATCCTAAAATGAGATACAGATACTTAAATTGCTCTTTTTGTAGTTTATACATGCTTATTTCACAATCTTTTCAGACAAACTCTACTTAAAACATAACAACTTTATGCTGCACATACAGACGTGTCCACCATTAAGAGTTACTATCAATGCCTGTACTGGCAGTTGAAACACAAGCTACTTGCCTGAAGTATATCACTGATGTTTCCAGAGCACAAAGACAGAGAGGCTCTTTATTTTAAGCAGGCATGGCAGGGGGCGACCTGAGGAGCTATGAAACAGGGGGCCTCTTGAGTGCGACCACCCCAAAGACAGCCTGCTGCCGGCCTGACACTGTGAGAGCTGCACAGGAATTTACCGTGACAGCGGAAACAGCCTCTCCTCAGGTGGACGTTCATAAAGACAGAGCCAGGGCGCGCACACACACACACACACACACACACACACACACACACACACACGTGTCCAGACCTTGGCAGTGAACCCTGCCAAAGCTCACCTCCCTGTAACCTTGGTGGTGGGATTCTAGGAAAATGTAGGCCTTTCCACACCTTTTGATCCTCAAAATGTTCTCAGCCTCCCTTGTACAGGGCAGCGCTGTCAACGCGGTGTCAGATTAACACTCGTATTATCATATTTCTCAGAGCAAACATGCACACTCACTATTAAATGTGAAGCCTGCCTTCCTGCAACTTTCAGCATCCAAACAGGGCATTTCCAAGTTGAGTCGAATGTTTATGTATGAGTGCAACTTAGTTGGTTCCTAGAAGCCTTGTTTCCCGAGGGCATAATTAGTGGGGGAGAAACACTTCCTGTTACAAGAACAAGTATTTCAGAAATAGTGGTACTGAGGCCGTGGTATGGACCCAGACAGGGCTGTTTACATCGCGATACTGCTGCTTTGTTGAGAGTCCAAAAAAATGTCACGTGGCAAAAACGAAACCAAGGGAGCTATTATAACAACCAGTTGCCGTCGTCAAACTTAAGTCTGGGGTAGAAGCCAGGGCAGGCCTGTGCTTGATCAGCAGGGCCCCTTCAGCAGGCGTCCAACCAGAGCCAACCTGGTCGCGCATTAGTAACCAACTCGATCTACTGTACCTGAGGGCAGAAACATTCCTTGGTTCCGATCCAGATCAATCAGAGAGGTATGCCTGTGAAGAAAGCCTGAACTCTGCTGACCTGGCAGCACAGGATGAAACAACATGCATCCTGGCGCTACTTCCAGGTATTTCCGGAGTGCACCTTGGGCCTATTTTACAGTGAACCCACGTATCGGCTTTCAAACTGAAAGTAAGTGAATTTGCGTGCGCAAGCGCTTCGTGCGTGTTTGCGTGCACGCACGCGCCTACGTACGTACTATCTGCACATGTGCACGTGTGTCGCTAACATGTGTTTCTGATGAGTCAATATAGATCTGCATTTCAAATAAAGATAATGGGAAGCAGAGCAAGAGTGAATGAAAGGGAGAGGGGGAGAGGGGGTGGAGTATGGTATCTATAGGTGGGGGGAGAGACATTCCTGAGGCCTGATGTTGGAGGTAAATTAAAAATATCCCCGGCTGCTTGGAGGGGGTCCAAGGAGGCTGACACACACTGCTCAGTCAGGGAGCTCGCTGCTGATCCAGTAAGCGCTCACTCACGGCCAATTATGCCTCCTGTGATGTGTGTTCAACCCCCCTACACGCCCCCGCCACCCTGCCTTTGCCCCTCTAGCAACACCAACTAGAGAGAGAAAGCTGTCAAAGAGCTGGGATCAAACCTCCAATCAAATACTGGCTGTCACACACCCAGGTGATGATTAATGGCTTGTATTCTCTGACCCAGAGAAGAAAGGAGAACAGAGAGTGAGCTACAGATGGGAGTTTTCAACTCATTACAAAGCGCAGTAACATGTGTTGAGAAGACCAGGCATCCTCCGCGTGTTCGTGCAGCCCAGCAACTGGCACTGGCAGGCAATTACAGCGTTGAGAGATGAAAGCGTCACTCCATTAAAAAAGCAAGGCTGTCAAGGTTTTCTTCACTTCCGGGAAAATTAACAAATTAGATACAAGGGGTTCGCTATTCACCTGTGTCCCACTCCCTCGTACAGAAGACCAGAGGTTCTCCCTTTCTCTCTCTCTCACACACACACACACACACACACACACACACAGTAAGGGTCTCGCCACTGGCGCCCAACCGTGTTCTGCGGTGGAAACCAAACACTGGCCTGTTTTGACTGGATGTGATCCTTGTTTCCGGGCGGACCGCTGCCAGAGGCGGATTGATGGCTCTCACCCAGAGGAGGACGTTTACAGGAAAATCCTCCTGGCTGGAATTCTCCCTCTCTTCATATTGGACTCCAAACACAGGGTCGCAGTCATGGCTGCGCCGGGCCAAAGTGCTCCCCAAGTGATAATGAAGGGAATGTTGCCGTGCATATCGCCACAGAAACACACGACTTTGGACTCCTGCACTTCTGGGGGCCGTCACCGACATAATGCCTGCTCTAGCCCCCAGTCCTAACTAACAATCACAACAACATGTCTAACTAGGAATCTAACCTAAAGCTAATCTTGCAGGAATATTCTGGTTTATTGCATCTTGGGTCTTGTTTTAATAGTTTTACCACCATATGTATTGATTATGAGGACATAGTGCCCACTGAAGTAACTGAGTGAGTGGTCAGATGATCAGCAGACAGTTTAGCCATAACGTCTGAAACACTGTAGATAAAACCAAAGATGAGTTCATCTGAAATGTTGCTACCAGTCCCTCATAGCACTGGAAAACTACGGTAAGTATGCTAGGTCAAAGTTGCTAATCGGTAAAATTGTAATGAACGTTTACAACAGTTGATAGGTGGGTAATAATTGTACTGTTTGCCTTTTTCCTCCAAATAAGCAAACCTGAGAGTTTGTTCAAAACCTGTGTGTTCAGCAGGATGCTCGCGCCTCTCGGCCCATCTGACTTCCTTTTAGCAAGGTCGCCGCAATCCCAGATATCAGCCACAAACTGATGTTATTAGAAATACAGTACAGACGATGTCCAGGACTACAAGAATGAGTTCTAATGAAGCTTTAACCTTAAACCTAAGTATTACCCCCTCAAAAATGTCTCTTCACTCTTAAGGATGAAGCCTAAAACTGCTCTGAACAAAGACGAAAGTACAAGAGCACAGAGATATTCTCAAGTAAACGCAGTACTTGTGACGAACATTTACAGTATGTGTTGCAGCGTGCCTCCTCTGTGAACTCTCTTGCGCACCAGTCGTCATGTTCACACACACACAAACACACACACACACACACACACACACACACACACACACACACTAGTTGAATCCATATGAATGAAAAAGCTTCTCGGCCACATTCCTCCTCAGCAGCAGGAAGACAGACCAGTTGCTTCCGCCGCGGATCGATAGAAAAGAAAGAC
Organism: Chaetodon auriga; assembly: GCF_051107435.1. Classification (NCBI taxonomy): domain Eukaryota; kingdom Metazoa; phylum Chordata; class Actinopteri; order Chaetodontiformes; family Chaetodontidae; genus Chaetodon; species Chaetodon auriga. The sequence continues at coordinate 8,392,644 of NC_135091.1, forward strand.
GACCACTGAGATTAAAGTAGCAGAAGAAAAACAAGAGAGAGATATGGAAAGAGGAGAAGAGGAGAGGAGGGAGGTAAGAGGTTGGGCATGATGTGGAGAGAGGAGAACAGAGTACTGTCATACATGTACACAGATACTCATATGACTCCCTGCATGTAATTCATTTGAACAGTGTTGCAGCATCTCAGGAAACGTACGTCAATAACTATCAACTCAACTGTCATCTGTTAATGTTTTGTCTTTGATTTTACTACGCTGTAGATGCACAGAGGAGAAGAAGAAGAAGAAGGAGAAAGAGGCAGAGAGAGCGGGGAGGGAGGAAGAGAGAGAGACGGGGAGTGGTGACAGTGATAGAGAGCGAGCGGACTCCTGGGGAAGCAGCAGAGGCCAGTCCATCGATCCAGGACAGTGAGCCGGCTCACATTTCACCTCCTCAGCAGCAACACCGGCACTCTGCCGTGGAACTGAGCCCTATATCCCGTCTGGACGGGGTCACCTCCACCCTATATGTGTCTGTCTTTGTGTGTGTGTGTGTGTGTGTGTGTGTGTGCGTGTGTGAGACAGACACAGGAAAACAGATCCGAAAAGGAGGTATGGGTGATAATCACTCTTGAATCTATCAAATTGTTTCTCTCTTGCATCCTCTGTGCATTAAATTCTTTTTCAGTTCTTTGAGAATCTTTATAGAAAGTAACAGAACAGCGAGGGCAATGAAAAACCTCTAAAACACCACACTAGACTAAATGATGCTGTCCATATGACACTGCTCACTGTTAATTTACAGTGAGGGGTATCCCAGCCAAGGAATGGCGAGCGGCTGGTGTTTCTCGCGCTGCTGTAACACCACATGGCATCAAAACGCTGTCCAATTTGGATCATCCCCTAAGTCACATGCCGTCCTCATCAGGGGGAGACGATAGCCTGAATGAATCGCGTCCATCCAAAAGTGTTGAGCCGCGAAGGGGACTGGGCACGGCTCTCAAAGCCGTCCACTGTCATCCAAGACGGCCGAGCCATGTGACAGACGACCGAGCATGTGGCATCTCACTGACCCCTGACCCGGAAACCTTTCCCCTATCTGCCCCTGCTGTGGCTAACGGATGGCCCAGAACCTCAGTGACCACTCGCCACTGGGGCTCTTTTGTGCGAGTGGTCAATCACATCAGAAAAGGTCAGGCGGGGGTCGGATCGGGAACAGGTGAACTTTGACCCCTCTGCTGCAGGCTGTAGGTTGAGGTATTTGAGTCGGGTGTGTAGGAGCATTGAGAAGATGGAGACTCACAGACAGATGACAGATAAGACTGATACAACAGTTTGTAATGAGAAGTGTGTGTATGAAAACAGACCACACAGACACGATGAAAGATGGAGTGTACCGTGGTATTAATGAAGAGAAGAAGCTCAACTACGACCTTCATAGAGTAACTTCCCATCAAACTGGTAGCTTTCATGTATTGCATGCTGCACTGCAGGGCTCTTCAGCTACATTCAAGGATGTATGTACAAGAAATATTTAACGCAACGAGGACTTTTTAATGCCTCTGAAGGCCTTTTTTGAGCAAACTTGTACGACTTTTCCAGACCAAATTATATATTAAACACTGCTAAACTGAGCTTTAAGGCAGGTTTACACTCTGTACAACAAGACAAAGTGCACAGAAATGAAGAAACAGCTGACAGTAGAGGGAAAAACACTGAATTCTGCCTTTACCAAAAGACTAGTTGCATACGAGAGGTTGTAAGGAAGTTACCAATATAAATATATAAATTACCTTCAGGTTAGAAAAAGTCTACAATTTCTCTGACCAGTCTTTTCACATCTTTCCAGGAGGAGCCTGAGGGCCAACTAAGGACTTTTTCTGGACCCGGCCCAAAACCTTTTCAGCACCAGTTGGGTTTATACCCCACCTGACAAACATGACCACCCAGCAGGCTGGTGACATTTACAGTGAGCCGTTTCAGCCCATTAGCCAGCATCAGCTCCTCATGCCGCGGCACCTCGTGAGCGACACGACCAGCAGGTCCAGGATTTAACTGAACCCCTACACCACCATCACCACCTCCTCTGCTTCGGCTGGAACAATCAAAGCTTGGTGCTGTAACAGGAACAGGAAATACCATTCCCCACGGATTCTTTCCTGCTGTTATTCCTGCTACTATTTCACAATAAATTCACACCCGAAATCAAGGCTGACGAAATGACAAAGGGAAACCGTGGCTAACAGCTCACATCCTCTGAAGGAGAGGGTGCGTGTGCATGTGTGTGTGGTAGTTTATTACTAACATTGTGGGAACACCAGTCCCAAAATCGGAAATCATTCAGTTTTAGGGTTAAGGTTCGGTTTAGGCTGGGATTAGGGTTAGACAAGTAGTTGTTATGGTTAAGGTGAGTCTCCAAGACATGAATGTAAGTCTATGTGACATCCCTAAAAGTGATGGAAACATAACTCTGTCTGTCTGTCTGTCTGTCTGTCTGTCTGTTAAAGCATGAGAAAGACCCATAGGCTCCACCAGGAACACAAATTAGAATTCATCCCACGCGCAGTATATCTGGACATGAATCACTGATTGATGTATAATAACTTTGAAATAAAAAATGATGCTTGGAGAAGTTCAAAGACATGACACAAAGTATCTTTCAATCCTCATGACTTCACCGTGTCTTGAAGACACCGTGGACGGTTTCACAGAGTTCATTTCCTCCACTCCACAGCCTGAACTTGTGAACTTGCACCGATCCACGGTCAGAGCTAGAAACCACAAAGACCCCGTCACACAGGATCCCTAAACTCACAGTCCTCTTGTCCCAGGTCGGCTTCGGCGAGCTCGAGGGACACATCTACAACATTGCTAAACCAACATCTCCCTGGTCTCAGGTCAGAAATTAAACACAAGGGAAAAGAGGGGCTACAGTATGATTTCAGCCCGTGGCGGACACTTTTCACTGGAAGTTTATTTTTGTTCGGAGTCATACGACTCACATGCAATCAAAACATCCATGTACATAACTGCACATGCACACTTTCAAACATAAACACGTACATTAGTGACTGACAAGGAAATTCCTCTGACCCCCATTCGCTACGTCGCGCTAACGCCTTGTACAATCCCCGAAATGATGTTTATTTATACCTTTTTGCCCTCAGCTGCAGACAAAAGATCTTTCATTAAGATGATCTGCACGTCCATTTCCTTCACGCAGCCTCCGTGGCATTTCTAATGTTCTCTTACAGTTTTAAAGAGCATGTTTTTCATGGAAATGAGCCCACTAGAAGTCAACTCTCTCTCTCTCTCTCTCTCTCTCTCTCTCTCTGACCATCTGGCTGGTCAAATGGACAGCAGTCTCAAAGGTCAACTCAGCTATGGTCCATCGTGACCCTGTCAATATCACTGCTGCACTTATCTGTAATGGAAGACACTTTGTGAGGCTGATAGTCAGGTGGGGGGTCACGGGCTGTGTGCTATGAGCGAGTGCGTGAATGCATTTGTCTTTGTGTATGTGGGGAGTGGTGACTGTGTTCAAATGATTGAAGTGTGATATGCGAGGATCGCAGCTAGGATTGTGCCCTTGAAATGCTCGCCAGTCAAGGGTGCGTCGCCTGCCAACTGCGTGTTGGCCCGAGTGTTTGAGCACACACTGAAAGTAAGTGTGTCGCCTGGCTCTGGGAACTATTTCACCCCGAGTCCTTGACACACTGACTAAGTAACAGAATGCATGCAGGAGTAGCGGAGCCTATTAAAAGCCTTGTTGGAATGGGAGCGGGGCTGTCCTCCCTGTAGCTAGCTGTGATAGCGTAGCCCTTCCTGCGCTGGAGCCAGATAGTAATGAAACGGTGGTGTCAGACAGGAGACAGGGGAAAGAATCAGGCCTGTGGAACAGAGAGCTAATAATAGCAGTGGAAACTGTGCTATTCCCACCACTGGCTGAGGATCCATCATCGCACTTCTACACACAGAGGCTCAGACAGACACACACACACACACACACAAGCTTGGCACATAGTTTGAACAGTAACCTGAGCAAGCCACCGCAGAAACCAAAGCAATCAGGAATCAAAGCAAATCCAGCCTGCGTACAGTATGCATGAGCGTGCATGTGCCGTACAAATGTGAGCGTGTGTGGACGAGTGTGTGTATAGGGAGAGGGGCGAGCGAGCCAAAGATAAATGGAAGCAGAGTTTGGTGGAAACCACTTTTCCCTCCATAAAGCGAGGAGCGCATGCCTCTGATGTGCCCTACCAGAGAGGGAAGAGAGGAAAGAGGGCCTTTCATTCAGCATGAGGAGATCTGTCTCTTCTCCTTTGGCCCCTCATTTCGCCCCCCCCCCCCCCCCCCCCCCCCCCACTGGTCTTCGCTCCTAGAGAGCATCTGAAGCCCATTCTCCCCCTCTCTTCCCCTCTCCATCACCCGCAAATATAACGTCTCCCTCCTCGAAAAAGACGAAAGGCTTTTTGCGCCTAATTGTACCCAGCCGTCACAGAGACGAAAGAGGTGAGTGGACTGAGCGAGGAGAGGAGGGAAGAGAAAGGAGAGGAGAGGAGAGGAGAGGAGAGGAGAGAGGAGCGAGGCAGAGAAGAGGAGTCAAAGGAGGAGAGAAGAAAGGGAGAAATGAAAGATGTGTTTGTTCAGTACCACAGGCTGACACATCTCTCTTATCTCTTGCCCAGCCAAACCATATGCCCCTGGGCCACAAGGGGAGGGAGGGGAGAAAGATGAGGTGTAAGTGTGTGAGGGGGATGTGGGGGAGGGTGGGGGAGGATAAAAATATGCTTTTGCAGGATGTAGAAAGCCATAAAAGAGGCGCATGCCATGCGTACTGTAGGTAAAAGTTATTCAAGGTCAGCCAGCGATCGAGAGAGAAACATAAAGACGAACACAAATGAACAGATACAAGGCGAGGCACTGACCGAAAGGGGGCTTCTGCCTTGACCCGCAGCCCTCTCGCTCTCCTGCAGCTTCCCAGTCGCCCGTTGACCACACACGCCGCCTGGCACAGGGCGGACGCCAGCGCCACACGACAGCAGAGCCGCCGTCAAAAGCCTCAGACACTCCAGCAGCGGGAGCCATCAGGCCCGGCTGCGTGGAAGAAGAAAAAACACACAAGCATTCACTCCCTGGACACAACAGTGGACACAAATTGCAAATGTCAAACACCATTTTGAGCGCTACTGTATTCGGGAAAAGTTCTGTTTGGTTAGTTTTGTGTTACCAGCCAGAGCCCGAAGCCTGCCAAGACATTAACATACAGCTAGAGGTTTGATTTGTTAAGCTGAACGGTGAGTTTAATGTACACAGTAGTATCCTGACTCAGTGTGTGTGTGTGCGCGACTGGTCTCACATGTTCAACTCCCGCTGAACCATGCGTCCGATTCCCCTGTTTATTGTCTGGAAGCTGATACCTTTAAGGGCTTCATTCATGCTCTGTTACGTGAGGTAAATTCAATAGTGCAGGCATCACGGTTTGGTCATTCCCCCTCTTGCCCTGGGTGATTTTCACATGTCGGATGTCGGCCTCTCTCGCCGTCTTCCCTCACAGAAGCCATTCTGTTTCCCAGCGCTCTGCTGCACGGCCTCATTTCAAACAACACCTCCAGTCCGGGCCGCTATACACGCCCAGAGGGACGCTGAAGTTGGTTTTATTTTATTCAGCGTTGAGTTTTATGCGTTTTTAATAGGCGCAGAAATTTATACGGGTGAGGTTCGTATCTGCTACATCCCAATGTGTGACTCCACATTACTGGAGCGCCGTTAAACGTAAACTCCTGGAAAGTACGCTGCTTCTAGGAATAGATCCAAGTGTGTGTGCATGTGTGCCTCAGTCAGTGTGTGACCAGCTATCCGCAGCTCATGGTGTGGATTTACAGGGTGCCTCCAGAGTATACTTCCGACCCATCACACACTGCTCACACACTCCTGGGTGCGGAAGGTGCGCTCTTTATCACTGTGACATTTTCATTTAACACGCAGCCCAAGAGCTCTTGCATTCACATCCATGTTTCCTGTGCCCCATGCTGAGGCACAATACCAACCACTTAACATTTAGCAATGGCAGATCAGCCGCAAATTCTTCCACTTCCCAGCGCTTCCATGGGAAAGCTCATTATTTATCTTTGATTTAGAGCGACAAGAGTTATGAAGGGATCACGGCGTGCTACCAAGAAACAAAGGAAGCGCGGGCTTACTGCTGGTTCAGGCTGCACATTTAGGAGCAGTTGTATCTGCTCTGCAATAAAGCGTTGAGCTGCAGTGAATGCAAGTCAGGGGCAGAGCCAAAAGGCGTACGTGCAGCTAGTGGTTCCCAACACAGAGCCTGAGGACCCCCCCACCAAAAGGCTGTCATGATAAATCAATGGTGTCACAAGATGATTGAAGAGAGAATGAAAATAAAAACACAGCTCTGTTGCACCAAATTACATTTATTTTTTTCTGGCTTTTGTCTACTTTTGTCAAACAGTGCATGCATTTGTCACCATTATTATTAGTTACAGCCCTATTTGCAAGTAGGGCTTTCATTACTGAACTTTTCTGCTCAATTGATTGATCGGGAAAAGAAAATCTGTATCACAGAGCCCATTATGACAGCTTCAAATGCCTCATTTTGTACAATTTGCTAACATGTGAGACAAACTAAACATTTAAGAGGTGTGGACAGGCCTTTTTAGGCATGTTTGGGGGGAAAAATAACCAAATATGAAAGTTGTTGCAGCTTAATTTTCTGTTGATCAACTAATCAGCTCCAGATTTGCATTTAGGGGCCACAAGCCCACATCAGGTTGGGAATCAGTGCACTCATAGGCTTCATTTTGAGGAGAATCCTCAATTCAAACAGCAGTTTGCGCTGCTTATTAGCTAAGCTAGTCAGCTAGCATCCAGCTAACTTTCAAAACCGAGAAATGGGCCTACTTGAGGTTGGGGTCCATCTTTAGGAAGACTTTTATGTGGAAAACGTGAGCCAACATACACTGATTTAGGATATGCTGAATATTAGGATGTCAGTTAGGCTAACCCCCTGACACTAAAAGGGGAGCTTATGAAAGTATGGCGGACCTGTCACTGTATCTCACCTCTGCCTTAATGTAAACCAGATGTGACGGGTGATGACTTTTCTCCACTCCTTCATTTGCTACCGACGGCTGTTGACCCGGGGCATCGTGGCCGCCCGGTGTCCCTGTCGGCCCGCCGCCCTCTCTCCACCTCGGGGGACGCGCGGCTCTGGCGCTTTAACGCGGTGATTAATCACACACGCGGCGGCCGACGTGCTGCGCCGAACACGGCCAATCACCTCCATTAAAGCGGGGGAGCTCCGGCGGACACAGAGAGCACTTTGTGCCCGGGAAACACAGGTCATTGTCTGCCGCGACGCCCGGCTCGGCGGGGAGACATGAGGGTGGACTTTGTGTGCGTGTTTTGACAACCTCGGCTAGGTTTCCAAAAACCGCATGTGTGCCTCATTTCCTGTTTCATATCCTGGACTGGTTACCAGGATTACATGGGATTAATATAATAGATCACTGTGTTGTCATTTCACTCCGACTTTGATCAGTTATGGTTACTTCACAAACAGCAGGAAAAAGTTAGTGAGCTAACGGTAGCCTCATTTAAAGCAATCATGGCCCCCTATCAGCTAATAGGAAAGGGCGTTTACTTAATGAGTTATTTGCTCAATTAATATTCTGCAGTTCATCTCCATAAGTGGTCTCTACCGCCCCCTACAGGCCGCCTCCCAAAGCTGCTGTGTGTGACCTACTGTTCATTGTAAATACACATCTGCTTTTTATGAGAACTCTAACAACTAAAAAAAACTTATCAAGAAATAATCAACTCACTGTTTCTTACAATAAATACACAGAATAAATAATACTGAAAATACTGAAGGTGGAGCTGGTTTTAGGTAGCTCCATCCAGCGAGGGGTCATGATGTGATGAACGAGGCAAGAAGGGAGAAAATACACAGTTCTGCTGCACACATTTGAATTTGTACTTCAGATTTTTCTCAGTTTATTTTTCCTGTGAAATGTTGCAGAGGTTTACTTCTGGGGGCCTGAAACTCTTAAATGAATGAAACAATGTGAGACGTTTACAGGGACAATCTCTTTTTGGAGGAGCCTCGAAAAACTCAGACATCTGAAGCATAAGAGCTAAACAGAGCTTTTTTGTAAATTGTCATAGACCAAAATGGTTCGGAACCACATGTTTAAAGAATTTTACTGCATTTTATAATTAATCATATCAATGAATCATATCCAAGGCCCCAAATTTAAGGAAGGACTAGACTGAAATGCCTGATGGTCTGCAGGTACTGTGTTCAAACGAGTGACTGCTGCTTAAAACCACTGTTTTGACAGAGAAGTATCTATGAAACATGTGGAGGTGTGTTTGAGTTTACTCATGTTATGGAGGATGTCAGCAGGATCATTTTAGTTTCACCTTTGCTTGCAATATGTAATAATGGTTGCATCTCATGAAAATATGGATACAACTTGGTCCCAATGCAGTGCGGTGTTGTATGCAGTGCATCATCATGTGCTGCCGTATGAGTGTTACTGATCAATCCAGAGAGAGTCGATAAGTAGCAGCCGGGATGCCGAGGGAGCCGAGCCAATCAAGAGAGCTGTCAAAGAGGCTTTTCATTGGCTCGGCTGGAAGCTGGACAGCAGTGTCACCGATGGGGACTCTTCAGTCTGGCAGACATACAGGCGGGCAGAGCCGGGTGAGCGCCTTGGCACTGGAAGTGGAGCCGGCATTCTGGTGGAGCAGCGGCTGGCACCAGGAGCAGGCTGGCCTCTCCAGTGGCAGAGAGGGAGATCACACACACACACACACACATACATACACACACTCTGCCACACTCCTGCTGAGGAGCAAACGGAGGCTGGCAGGGAGGGCCGCTCCTGAAAAGCTGCCGTTGTCTGGAGATGGCTTTCATGTGAATGGGAGCCTTAATAGGCGTTGTGTGACGGCTCTCGCCGCACGCTGAGCGCCGAGTGATCCTCTTCTGTTGGGTTTTAATTAATAAGCAATGTTTGAAGGCCACAATGCACTTGGAGGGACAACACAGTGACTCCTTGGTGGCCTTGATGCTGTTTGTTTTTGAGTCGTACTCAAACTCCCACTGAGGTGACCACATACGCTGGGAGGTGCTGTCATTTTTCCTAAACTATTTTCACTCATTTTAACAAAAAAAAAAAGAAAAAGAAAACAATTTCGGTCTACCAGAGAGCCGAGGCTTTCAGTTATGATACTGAAACTATGGAACAGCAAAAATACATCAACATATCTCCAACTGAAAAACAGCAAACGTGACTAAAAGAATGCCGGTCAGGTGAAAAGGTGAGTTAAATGAATCATGTTCACACACAGAAAACTGTCATCTAAATAACGAACACTTCAGCCCAATCTTGTTCTCCAGGATGTGAAGTTAGCTGACTTGAAAAACTGGAAAGTTATGGTTAAATATTCAACCCGATCCCGTTTGAGTTTTGAGAGCTGCGGTCATACGCTGCGCCTTCTTTTGAACACTTTATCCTCATGAGCTCACTGATCAGAAAATAACCACCCTGGATTTGCTCGAGCAGTACAGAAGGAAACGCCATGAAATAATACTGTAACAGCAGTCGGGAAACAGTGGCATCAAACGCTCACAACCCATTTTCAGACAGTGTTAACCTATGCTTTGTAAAAATGACACCATCCCCAACATGTTTACTGTAATTTCAAAGCACAGATGACACGACCCGCTCGGACAGGCAACGACGCTTCTTTCTACAGTTTCTATGGACTGAGGCCGCCACCTGGTGGATCACAAAGACAACAGCAACTGAGGTGCATTCATAACATGAAGCACTAAACAGAAGTCTGAGTTTCACCATGGCATTGCTTTGATTCGTGGAAGATCTCCAACACAGGCAACAAAATTTGACCATATATTTTGTAGTCTTCATGATTTCACAGACTGAATATGTTTCTAGGGAATAACTGAATTTCAAATGGTCCAACAGTTTCAGAGCGGGGTTGGACGTTTGATCTTCAGTGTGGAACTGAGTGGCCCAATAATAGTTTGTGTAACCACGTTGTACCGGACAGCTCTGTCTGTACTACAAGGTCAAATTCTTGTAGTGCTGATGAAACCCCAACTGATCAACAACAGCACTCCGCAGAGAGGAAACATTTGAGTTATTAGGACAAAGGGTAGTAGGACATCTTACAGCAAAGATCATTTTAATGGTCCCAAATATTCTGAACAACTAAGTGTACACTCATGTAAAAGGAAAAAAAAATGAGAAGATATGACAAAATTCATCACATCTAGAATTCCACTCAATCTTTAATCAAGACGGGATTACAAATTCTCCAAAAAATCTGCAGTTTCAAAGGGCAAAAAGGGTAAAACTATCTCACCTACTGAGGTCTTTAAAAACCTGTTCAAGTGTGACTGAAAACGTCCTGAACATTTAAAGGCAGGTCTTTTTTGTTGTCATTTACAAAAAACAGGAGAAAGATTGAGAGACAAATAGAGAACAAAAACAAAATAATGAAGAAACTGCTGGCTTTTTTTCTCTTCAGAGAAAGAACGTCCGCTGAGGAACGACGACACGGATGACATCATCAAACGACAACAAGGACAGCTCTTTGCCACATGCTGCCTCCCGTCTGGTCCTTTATACTAACTTAAAAAAAAAAAAAAAAAAAAAAAGGACAAAAAGCAACAGACAGAGAGGGAGAGAGAGCAGAGGAGAAAAGATGCAGAAAGAAACAAGGAGGAAGGTGAATTCTGAGGAGGGGTTAGGGGTGCGAGTGGTGGTTCTGGGTCTGAATTGGCTGACCCGTTTGGGCCGCTGTGATGTCCTTCCCTGAGTGGGGGGCGGGGGGCAGTGGGTTATGGTCCGAGCTCGCGAGCTCTCTGGGATTTCACTCTGCGTGTACGTGTGTTTTTGTATGTGGTCTTGTCGTCCAGTTGCTAAACTCCAACCGGTCTCTTACCGTCCGAGTCTGCCGACGCTCTGTTGAGTGTGATCTGTTCTCCCTCAACCTTCGCACGTCTGTTCCACTTTCCAGACGCCTTTTCGCTCCCGGCTTCCTGATTGGCACTTGTATGAAGTGGGCTAGTCTGAGGAGGCTTCGTATCCGTTCACAGTCCGCTCCTCTGTTGGCCACCCGCTGGCGGCGAGGGGTGGCTTTCATTCATTCAATTTGTTTACAAGTTTGATCGTTCCTGTGTGAAGTCTATGCGCTGAAACTGTCTGAGCGGAGCACAGGCTGAGACAGTGAAGCTCCTTTAGGAGCTCAGTTTGGACTTCTTCGAAGGTGGCAGAGGGTCCTCTTTACTCTCCCCATCCTCCTCCTCCTCTTCCTCTTCATCATCGTCATCGGGATAGTCCACCAGTCCCACTAAACCCTGAAGAAGACACAGGTAAAAAAGTCTAGTCATCCTAAATAATGAAGACAGTTAAAAGTATTATTAGGCCGGGAAAATACAACAAGCCACCCAGCAGACCTTTGTTTTGGCTTGTTAGACTCTTTTACCTGCAAAGTTAGTAGATGGGCGATTAAAGCGTTTAAAGCTTTAGTGTTCTTTCATGTCTTCACTACTCACTCACTACTCCCATGTCACCATTGTAGAAATGTATCAATAAAAACACGTTTATGCTCAAGCAGCTGTCCCAGATTGTGTCTGTTGATCTCCTCTCATACCTTGTTCGTGTCTCCTGTGCATCAGTCTTATTTGATGTTTCCTCATCCTGTGCACTGACGTTGTAGTCTTTGGTATATATGCACTTTTTTAACATTGACTTCACCTGTAAATCGCGTTTTGGCTCATGTGCCATTATTAGTGTCTCTCCCTCCATTTTCCTTGTCTAAATAAAGTTAACAAGTACAGAATTTGTCTTGATGGCAAACTGGTGATTCTGACCATTCTTTGTAAAACACAACAAGGATGGTGGGAGTTGTGTGAAAACTGACAGTCTAAGTGTGAAGATTCATAGTTAAAGCTCAATTTTCACTATTTCTTCCTTTGTCTTGGTTAAGTAATGTTTGATGCAGAACAGACATTGTGTAAAATCATCTTTGTCCTTAAACTTTGTCTCTTGATAAGAGAAGATTAGTGGACTTCCTTCACAGAGATCAACTATTAACATGCTGACAAGTACCTTTGTGGTTACAGTGGTGGTGGAAGGTGAGCTCCGTGCTCCCGAGCCCGGAGAACCCGGTGATCCCGGAGAACCTGGGTTCAATGAGGCAGATGAAGGAGGGCTGGACAGGCTGGTTTTAGTGGAGCCAGAGAAGGCGAGCTTGAAGCTGGGGTTCTGCCTACCCGATAAGCTCGACTTCCCCAGTACTTCTTTATCCTCTGGGTCTTTCACTGGGGGCGCAGAGGGAGAGGTGGACAGGAAATAGTCATTCTCCTCAGTTCATGGGTCAACAAAACACATCCTCTGCAAGAACAACATGCTTTTCCAAGACACATTTCCCTTTCATGCTTTAGATTTAACCCAACAAGTGACGGTGTTTCTTTAAAAAAAAAAAAAAAAAAAAAAAAAGCTCAGCGTTTTCTGTACATGGTACCCTAAAATACAGACAAATGTCTTTTAAGTATGTAGACTTGTGTAGATTTACTGTACAGACGAATGACCCCATATTTATCATGACTGTACCTAAAGCAGCAGTAAAACAATCACTTTTAAAAAGTCTTTCTGGTGACTAATTGCAGATGACTATTTGGGGCCAGTAAATAAAGCTCTGCGACTTCTGCGACTTCCACCACAGTCTGCCGGTAATTTAATCACAATGTTGTTCTGTTTACAAATCTGCTCTTTCGCCTGTGAAATGTGTCAAATCTGATTTTATATAAGCTTTGGCTTGATTCACATCCTCATTACCTTGTTTATTTTCCCAGCACTCTGGGGAACGACAATGCAAACATACAGCAGTCTTTTCCTGATAATGTTCCCTTGTCAGTCCTCCTCTAGAGGCTCCTGTGATTGTTTTCACTGATATTGCTATCGTAAAACTGCAGCCTCACATTCTGAAATTATAAGGCTGCACTTTTAAAACTGCACAATTTAATAACCCCACATAGCAGCTACAGGATTGTCATTTCCACAACAATCAGCCATGAATCCAACATGTAATTCACTCCGATCACACTGTTTCACCCTAAAGTATCTGAGAGGAAAAAAATGCTTTTCCATACGTACATTTCTTCCTCTCCATGAACTTGCTTATAGGTTCCATGAGGTCTTCCTCTGCCTTCATCTTGTCAGAGGGAGGAACCACTGCCTCACCATCCTCGAGGTCATCTTCATCTGTGTTGAACCACATCTCCTCTTCATCCTCCAGCGTCCTTGCATCACGGCGGAAGCGGTGGTTCCTCAGGATGGAGCGCATGCTGGAGAAGACAAAGCACTCAGTGTTCAAAAAACACAATGCACATATGTTCATAGACAGCATATCAAAACAGAGTTTCTTAAACCACCTTTTCCTTTAAAGAGCATTTTGAACTTACTGGGCCAATCTTTAAGGCCTACATTTAACAATTTCTTCTCACTTGTAGAGGAGAATTATCAGTGTGTTGGACACCACTTGTCCAAAATATTTAGTCTTTAGTCTTATTTTGTTTCAGTCAAGTCCTTGGATTTGGACTGGATGATAAGTTACAGGTGTAGTCAAAAGATGATTCTTTGCTGTCTTTGTGCACATGTACAGATGCATCTACACACATTGATGGACAAACTATTCACTGAGTCTGATCTCACTATTGTGCAATGAACCAGGATCAAACAGAGAGGTATGATATGATGCAACTGTTGGTATTTAAATTGTAAACCACACGTATGTGAACTGTGTAATTGCTCTGTACAGAAACAATGATGTCAGCCCTTGTATTTCTATAAAAAGCTGCTACACCATAAACATGATCTATTCCTGAGAACTGCAGATTGACAGAAGAAAACAGTCACAGGAGCAAAGCGAAGCTTAAAAACAAGGAAACGTCTGACAGTGTTGGCAAGAGTTTAAGTTGCAGCAACAGTATTGGCCTTAAGTGACGAGCCCTGCAGGGTGCCACTTTCTGATTTGACTGTGTACTTCAGTCAGAGTCATACGTGAATAAGTGACACATTGCACAATCTCAGCCGCTTGTGGTAACAGCGCTCACTGTGTTTAGCTGATAAACCTGAAGTACAACACTTGCTTTTATACAGTCAGGCTTTTATGCAGATAGAAAAAAGACAGTATCTAAAACTCAGGATGCACTTGTGACACACAAATGAATATACTGGCCATTGTAACAACTCATCAATGTTAATTCTCTAACTGGCATGTCACATCTACTATCTACCCACTATGAGACACACTCACAAGCTTGCCTGTCATTAAATCATCAGTGACAGCGTAATAGTTGTCGTAGTAGTCCAGCCTTGTTTTTCTCACCTATCCAGTTTGGGGTTGTCTTGCCTCTCTCGCTGCTGCTCATACCGCAGCTTTAGGCCCTTGAACGTTTGGACATAGTCCACATCCTCCAGAGCCTTCCAGTAGTTCTCTACTATATGAGCTGTGAGAGATTTCACATCCTCCTGGGAGCAATGGGAGAGGAGAGAAAGAGGAGTGTAGAGACCCAGTAGAAGTGGAAAGTGATGGAAAAAGAGCACAGGAGAGAAATAGAGAGGAGAGATCACACCAAACAAGTTAAAATGAATCAAAAACACATTTTTACATTCAGGTACATACATGGTCTGACGAACAATGAACACTGCTTTCTTTTTAAAAATCAATTAGACAAGAATTCTGTCGACCGAGGTGAAATTGGTAAATCAGTGTATGTATTCCAGTGAACCATACACCGCTCTTATGACACTGCAAGACATAGCCGTTTTTAAAAGGTGTCATGTTGTACAGGTTTGACAAGCTGCTCAACTCTGAGCCGACGAGCAACGGAACAGGGAAGGACATCAAAGATATTTTAAAAAAAAAAACAAAGAGCAAAGCAGAACAGAAGAATTATTTTTCTTCACCTTCCTAAACCAAACCCAGCATCGGGCAAGAGGAGGCTTGAGCCTGATGGTGGACTGGCAGCCTCTATGGCTCTGTGGCGTAACTGTCATTTCAGCATTGGTAATAATTAACTATGCTCCCATCCTGAATTCACTGTGGGGCAGCTTTATGTGTGAAGTATTTCCTTTCATATTTCTACATTTTATTGATCTATTAAGATGAAAAAAATGGTCATTTCAACATTTAAAACGCTTTAATTTCTTTAATTTTGTTCATAAAAGATTCAAAACTGACATGAAAGCACAAGTTTTGTGGGAAACCAGCAATACTCACCACACGGACATACTCAAACATCTCAATGATGGCGGAGTTCATGAGATTGTAGCGGGAGCCGTTGTTGAGGAAGGCCTTAATGACGGGCTCAAAAAGAAAGTTTCTCATGATGTAGCGATTGTAGAATTCATCCTTCAAACCAATGATCCTCCGCATGAAGCGCAGGGCACCTGGGACAGAAAAACAGATGAATGTGAAGCTCAAAATTCAGATTCAAAACTATATTTGAAGTGTTTAATGCGAAAGTTTGTCCGGGTTGAATTATATGTAACTTACATAGTGCCAGGAAGGCATGCTGAGAGGCGGTGAGCACCAGTACCCTCCTGAGTATGTCCTTGTTGATGATGTAGTTCTTGATGTGGTATGTGTGGTGCTCAACACAGAATGTCAGCAACTCCAGAATCAAAGCCAGCAGCTGGGATGTTTGAAAATCATCTAATAGAAGAGCGAAAATAGTAAGTACCATGAAATACCATATTTAAAAAAAGCCAAGACACATGTACACACATAGAACTCGCAGGTATTCAGTACCTTTGCTGGGTTTTTCCTCTGTGGTGTTGGCCAGTAGTGGAGCTGAGAGGACGTGCATACAGTGCTTGTAGAAGAAGCTCAGGAACTCCGTCTTTTCTGTTTTCTGGACAGGAAAAAAGAAAGAATGCATTTTTTTTCTTAGTAACAAGACTTCGGTATCTATTTCAATTTATGTTTTTACTGTATCCTACACTTAAAAACAATGGTGAATGTGCAGAGCTCTGGCCCAACCTGTTAAGACTGTTGGTCCTGGGCAGCACTAATCAACAGTAACTTGATTAGCAGGAACATCCAGCTTTCCAGCGTGAATATTTCATGTTTTTTCCCCTCGATATGACTTGTATCTGTAATGTGTTCTAACAGCCAAAATCCACACATGGATCATATTTTTCTCTTTTGCATGTTACACCACCTCCCTCTGCTCCTTGTAACAATCCTGTCTCTCCAGTGCTGCCTAACTCTTGGCTACAGAATGGTGAACTCACAGTTTCCTAGTGAGGAAAACATCTTTTATAACAAAGTTGACAGACCTTAAAGGTGTTTTTGCTTGTTTCAGTTTGACTTAAGTGAATAAGCAACGCCTCCCCTTCTCACAAAGGAGGTTCAAACCTGCTTTTGGACAAGCTGGATCTAAATATCAAGTACTCAGTTTTGTTTGTATAAAATGACGTGTTTAGGAGTAGCGTGCAAACTCACATTTGCAGTAGCCAGCATGTTTTCGGGGTCCACCAGAGTCCGTAGTAGACCCATCAGCTGCACCGCCCCGCCTAGCTCCGGGTCTGTATCACAGATCATGTGTTCTATGATGAGGTTGATCAGCAGGATGTCCTGGAAGGCAAATAAATAATCATTAGTAACACAACATCTGCTCATATCCACCTGTCTGGCTGACTTTGTTCATATACTTACATCATCATTCTGCTGAGACTCCTGCATGACGAACTCTCGTACCATGGAGGGGTTGTACTCCACCAGATAAGAGAAAATATCTGTGGCTGCCCCACGGACCTGAACGTCATCCATTCCCTGTTCATTAACACACATTTTATTTGTCAGTGGACTGTGATTCCCCCCCAGGAGTCCAAGTTTCAGCATTTCTTAAAAACTAAATGGAAATAAGTGTGATAATCAAAAAAAGGACCCAACTTTATTTTCTCAGTTTATTAAGTATTAATCTCACAAAGTCAAACTCTGTATGTGCAAAGTATATCTTCTATTTTATGTTTTAATATGCTTTATGCATTTGTTTATGTGTTTTTTCCTGACTTGCTAGTGATACATATTCCAAGGTTAAGTTTCTCACAAAAATTAACAGGATAATGGGTTGTACTGTACAGCACTAAAACATAACCACTCTCATGCTCAGAGGCTGGCTAGATGCAGGAAAATCTGCTAGTTCATTTTGTCTGAGAACAAAGTGTATTTGGCGGCCTGATATGTCCTTTTGTGTCAGATCCATTCTTCTAGTTTGTTCTTCTGCAGTCACTACTGTAGTGGTAAAAGTAACTGCTCCAACAAACACAAAAAACTGGGACTGACGGTGTCAAAATAAAAATGATTCATTTGAACATGAGAGAAAATAAGGAGTGATAATAAGTTCATAAGAAAAGATGCATGGCATACCATACATGCATGAGATACCAAGCTCAGTTCTTTAAGTCAAAACTGAATCAGCTCTAAGTCAAGTCAGTCTTCTTTGGTGTTCGCCACGTGACACAATCCATCTACACACAACAGATGAGTGAACTCTACTGATCTGTGATCAGATCACTATACCAATAAGTAAAATATTTTTTCCTTGAATGAAAAGTGCTATAAAAGCATCCTCTCTTTCCAGGCTATGAACTCCCCACTCCACACCTTAACACATACACTCACAGCCACTACACACATTGCAGCCTGCCAATTCTTCTGGGGGTTTTTTTGGCATCTGTAGAGCTAGAGATGTTTGCAATTTCAACATTCTGGTCAGATTTACAACTGCATATAACTGATCAGGAATGTGGCATTACCACCTGTGGCATATTTGAAACAGGATTTCAGTGTGACAAACAGCTGAGCAAAGAGTGTAAAACACAACCAGGTATGATTAGATGCACCAGTTTAATATGGATCTGACCAGACTTGGTAGGGGAATTCAGCTGTAACACAATGTCTGCAGACCAGATAATACCCTGACAACCAGCAGCAGCCCAGCAGCCAACATGATCCTGAACGTTTGTGTTTGTGTGTATGTGTGTGTGTGTGTGTGTGTGTGTGTGTGTGTGTGTGTGTGTGTGTGTGTGTGTTAGCTCAACTCAGTATGACAACGTATGGCAAGCCTCAAGGTCTAGCATTATACAGACAAAAACTATATTTGGTTTGCTTTCTTGTGGTAGGAGTTACTGTTAAAAAAAACAAGTGCTGCGTCATTGTCCTTACTGAGAAAGGTTGAAATACCCTAAACTACCAGCTACAACTTTTTAATGTCATTCACCTGAGCAAGACTGGCACATAAACAGTGTAGTCACAACAGTGTAATTTAATGCCACGGTTAAAAGAGTCTGATTCTGCTTCCTCAACAAGGTGTTGTTGTGCTGTGTACAATCCATGGTAACCAAATAGCTTTGCATGAAACAGATGCACAGTTGTATCAACATGCTGCAAACACTCAATATCATCTTCACTGATGATGATGACAGATTTGTTTAGCTGATTTTTTTTCCTCTAGGAGTCTGCCACTTCACCAAACTTTCAATTTTCAAGGCATGTTCCATGATCCTAATGCAAAAAAGAGTCACCCCACTCCCAAAGCTACTGAAGCTACTGACACCAAAAGCCAAATTCCTTGTATGTCTGAGCAAGCCTCTAATTAAATTAATTCCAATTTATGTTAACATTGCTGCACTCACCAGTATGACCTCTAGTGCAGGTAGAATGCCCATGTTTGACAATGTCTTGAAGAAGGCGTCTCTGTTTTGAGGTTGTAACGTTTGTGAGAATGCACAGAATTCCTTTAGGAAGTTCACCTATAAAGAAGAAATTAACACAGCTCTATGAAACAAGCGACTAGGAGAAACATGAGAATAGCATTCGATAAATAATCTCTGACCGTCTGGCATACCAGTTCGTGTCTTTTGTCGTCATCTGTAGCCTCATCTGTTAGCTGTGCAAAGAGGTCTGTCAGGAACTTCTCATCGTCCTGACAGCAAAGGGAAGGGGAGATAAGAGGGAGTGAGTATCACATAGAGGGTCAACTTATCAGGATATGGAGAGAAAAGAAATACATATGTCACCCTTGACCCCAATTGTGCACTCCATGAAATCTAGCACAACAAATCTTTTGTTGACCTACAGCAGTTCAAGTCAGACACAAATAACCAAGAAACAAAAACTGCATCCAATGCATTGAACAATTACTGATTTTGCAGTTACAGTGGGATATACTTTGTCATTATAAAACACCTTTTGAAATTCAATTCACAACCTGAAATCAAAAATACATTTTGCTCACTGCAACTTAGTACCACTGCAGTTTCAATCTACTGTAAATTAAACATTTTAAAAACTACAACATTACGTTTCTGTGGATTTCCTTTTAAGTTTTTTTTTTTTACATGGACAATCCAGTTCCACTCAATGACATCTGTGATCCAGTATGTACATGATGCACTGGTTTAAATGGATATAATACTTTGCTTGGCTTAACAAAACTGCCACGAGGTAAGTCAGGAAGAAAAGGTCCATAGCTACAGTGTTTGACTTCAGAATTTCACATAGCACAGTGTACCAGAGTCAACAGCGAGCCAGTTTCAGTTTTCCTCTAGCGCAGCATAACTGATTTACACAACACTTCTCCATCTCTATGGAGACAGCCATACATAAACACTGCTGAGTTGACACAGTACAAAAACACAAAGATCACATGACCATAAAAGACTAGCAGACAAACTCAGACTGGGTAAAGCACAATCAGATGAAAATAAAACCTTTGTACAATCCTACAATTACTGTAATTTCCAGTCCTCACTGTATAAACACTACTTTGAAAGATATTCTCTCATGTGTGCATTGTGATGTTAGATACTATGATAGGGTTGTCTATTTGTAAAGTCTGTAAAGCTCATACATTCTGTATCATTCGGGTTTGCAATGAGAAAAATTTTAAAGAGAAAATTTGGAGCGTCCACACATCTTGTTTAAAATAATAACACATACACTTGACTGGCAAACCATGTAATACATCTCTGCCTTTCTCACCTGTAGCATGCCCACAATCTCCACCTTGTTGAAGAAGATGAAGGAGTGCAGGGTGGACAGCATGTTTTCCTCAAAAACAGAGGGCGTGGGCAGCACCATGTCCTGAATATACTGCACCCGATACGTCTGGTGTATTTTCTGACGCAGTTCAGGGTCAGATATGGGGATGACTTCCTTAAAGCGGGCTGTCTTAGTCAGAAACTCCCGATGCCGCCGTGGCTGCGGGAGAGCTGGGTCAAACTCCAGACAACCAATGACGTCCATGATGCACTCGTCAGAGAACATTACCTCAAAGAGTGCAGTGCGATTGAGCAGGAAGATGCCTTTAATGATTTCATACATGTGGTGCAGTCCCTCTCTGTTCTCCAAATCCTCACACACACGGAACAGCTCCAGGAGCTTGCGAATGTAGCCCTCATTCTCCACGGCCAGTGCCAGTTTCTCGCGCCGCAGTGGTGATGGAAGTGAGGAGGCCACAAGCTCAGCAAGGTCCTCCAAGCGGTTCAGTTCACATGGTGGTAACTCCAGACCTGGTGATGACATGTCATCAAAGCGCTCCTCCTCAGACTCGTCCACTACATCCTGGGTGATGTCCACTGATGGGTCCTTTCCCTGCACCTTAACGACACAAAAAAGAGTGACATTGAGATGTAATAGTAAGTAACAGAACCCAAACACAAATGCATACACAGTTGAAGCAGACAAACGTTCACCCACACAAAGAGAAGAGCAGTTACCTGGCATATTTTCTCCCAGATTTCATCACAGCCAGCCTTCTCCTGGAAGCTGAGTGCCAGATCATAATTTTCAGCCTCTGACCATACTATCAATGTATCCTTTCCAAAAGAAAAACAAAGCCAATTTACAAATGATAGACAAAGGAAAATACACATTATACATGAATATACTTCACCATGTTATGTGCTGACCTGTTGTTTCTGGTAGGCTGTGTTTGGATTGATTTTGGACTCCAGCAGTAGGGAACCTGTCAGGTTAAAAACAAAGGTGGCCCATAAGTGCTGTCAAAATGTCTTCTGTGAGGTGGGTAAATTAGGTTATTCCCTATATACAAGTGAGGGTTAGGTGCATGGTTGGAGCTGACACAGCTGGTTAAAATAAGTCTGTGTGGAAAGTGCTGCTTACATATAATTATGTTATGGAGCAACTATTGCGGTGGCCAACACACTGCAGGTAAGTTGACATATACCATTCCTATGGCCATAGATCGTTAGATCGCCTTACCATCACTCTCTGCTCGCACCAGTAGAGACGTGCCTTTCAAACGCTCCACATAGCCCGAGGAGACATGTCCGGTCCCACGGTCATCCCACTGTCTGTCCTCATTGAGGGTATAGACTTTGACTCGTCGACGAGTGTCCGTCATCCTGGCAGGTAGTTGTAGCCGGTTTCCCCCTCCCGGATCTACTATGGTTTCACGGGGTGTCTGCTTCACCGACAAACGCCACAACTTCAAGTCACTTTTTTCCACCTGCTCACTTCGACTATGCAGTAGTAACTACCGTCAGGGGTCAACCAGGCTAACAGTTCTTTGAAGGAGCTTGAAAACGGAACACCTGGACGAGAATCCAGGAAGATTCCTCGACCGATTCTGCAGTTACAACTACAATATAATTTTTTTTAACGAGCTGCCTCAAAACTTATCTCGCCAGGGTTATGGGCAACGCACCACAAAATCAGCTTACAGACCATTGTAGCAAGCTAACGACAGTCTAATTCACAGTGCGGATGGCACTGACATTAGCTAACGGGTTAATCTACAAAACAAGGGCTGACAGACATTGCAAACTCCTAGCACACAGTTGAGAAAGCAGTATTCAGAATAAGCCCTACCGTTAAGATCTCTGGCTCTCAAAACACTCTGCCTGCTTATTAGTACAATGTGTCCGCTTGCGGGCAACGTTTGCCAGTTACGTTAGCTAGCAAACCTAACGCGTTAACTAGCTAGCTAGTACGCTAACTGCCTACGCTTCACATATTCAACGTTAAACGACACTTTGAAGCAAAATGACCAGAGCTGTGTAACGATAACATTATTTCACACTTGCGAATCGCAGACACCGTGTTTAAGCCGGAACAATGTTTCTAAATGTAAATGAATAATAAGCCAGCTAGCTAGCGTTAGCTGCTATTTCTTCCCAAGTGTTCCGCCATGTTCTGGCTCGGGGCCGCGGAGAGACCACTCTCTCCTGACTAGTATTCATGCATCCCAAAAACTATGCAAACCAACAAAATGTAGTCGTATAATCGCTTCAAGGTTACGCTTTACATTATAATGCTATCTGCCATTCATTCCCGACGTCTTGCTCAGATAATTGCTAACTGTCCCCCCCGTGAGTATTCAGCCATCTTGGGTCCCTTCAGAGTCAGTACGGGGTTTCCAGCACAGCAACAACAGGGCAGCCCGCCACATTTAAAGAGACAGTAACATAACATGACAGAAATTCAATTTCTCATGGTAATCAGCAGAAACAACTCGTCTAGATGCTCCAGCAACATCCGATATCATTCTGCCCAATTCTGCCATTTATAAAACTTACCATTCAGCCACTCTGCATCCTATTCAACAGATAGTCCAACCATTCGACACACAATTTGATCTACAGAGTTGTCGATCATTGTCAACCAGAAATTTCCGTACTAATATTGTGAATTAACAGGAAATGTATTCCTCATTCATTGTACTAAAGGTGACATATGCAACAGTGGACACCAGTCAGAAAACAACTGTTTATTCTGTTTAAATCAAACAACAACAACAACAACAAAAAAGCAACTCGGACAGATGAAATCAGATTCTACTCAAAACGAAATGTTTACAAAAACAGCATTTTACATCATGATGCGAGGCTATAGTAACAACACTGAAATAAATGGAAAATAAATCTTCAGGGATCAGTTAAATTATTGGGTCAGTCAGTCTGTAGACATTCATCTCACTGAAAACTACAACATCGCCTGCATTCAAAATCCACAGCATCTTCTAATCCAACCGCCCAGTACAGGTATATAAAAAATATCACATAACTTTAAGGGAAAATACACTAATTAACCCCCCAATATATATATATATTTTAAAAAAAAAAAAGTTTAAAAAGTGGGGGGGGGGGGGGTCTTGCTCCAAGCAGGGATGCCTCTCCATCAATAATTTAGCCCTTGCAGCCATTAGCCCCACTCTCACCACAGTGTAACAAATTAAAAACATGTTTATGCTGCCAAGCACGACTCCACTTCTATATAAAGCCCAAAATGTCTGACTCTACCCCCTATTTTAAACCCCTTCCTTTCCCAATGTACAGTGAACTCCTTCAAAGTGAGCGGAGAAAGACATCTCCTCATTGATGCCTTTACTTTGTCGCTTGCTGAGCCTGACGCCGTAGCAGAACATATATCTTCTCCTTGATCCAGTCTTTATTGTATGGTTGGTATGTTTGAGTGTCAGCTCTGTACCTGTATTAAAAAAATAATATTTTTTTTCTTTTACTAGACCCAATCAACACAATCAATGCAAGGTTGCATTCATTTCATTCAAATCATACTCACACAAGACAGCTCAGATCTGCCAAGTCGTCAATAAAGTCAAACAACTGACTAATGTCATAAGTGATGGAGGGACTGTTTGGATTCATCCTCTTAAGATGCTCTTCATACATTTTGCAAACACCTGGAAGAGAAGTACAGGACATGCTGATTTGAAGCAAAATCATTTCCGAAAATGTGCATCAAAAGAAAATAGCTAAAATGG